>NC_059336.1:88639619-88942649 GCF_018350155.1 Leopardus geoffroyi | reverse complement strand
TTCTTCTCATATATGCATATGCATTATGAATCACAGTACTGATACCCTAATATGGTCCAAGGAAATAATCTTAAAGGAATTATCCAAAGTATATAAAAAGGTACACAAATTTCAAAATTCATTGTGGTATTGTTTATTATATTTTTTTCATTTAAAGCCTGCTACTTTTGAGGAAGGCCCTGGCCCAGTGAAACATATGAGAAAAATGTTAAAGACATTGTAGTCAGAATCTGGCATTTTCATGACTTCTTACTAGACTTACATTACTCCATGACCTACTGCATTTATAATAGAATATACATATATATGTATATATAGGTATACATATATATCTATATATATACACATATGTATCATGTTAGCAGATAGGCATATCTATATATCTATCTATATCTATATCTATATCTATATCTATATCTATATCTATATCTATATATGTAAACATCCTAGATCTCCAACAACAGAAGTGTAGACATAGGCAAGTAAATTGTGGTATACTCCTAAAATGAAATACCGTGGGATAATTAAAAGAATAAACTGCAGCCACATGTATTACATTTAAAAAATTTCACATTTATAATATTGAACCAAAAAAGCAAGTTGCAGAGAGACATATTGTATGATATGATAGAAAGTTTCAAAATACATAAAATTTTTTTTATTATATACTTATATGTAACTTTATAATAGTATTTTAAAAATTTAGCTGGTGTACCTAGCAGCAATAATGGTTGCCTCTAGGGAGAGAAAAGAAAGTGATTAAGGAGGTCATACAAGGGCTGAAACTATATTTATAATGTTTAATAGATACATAAGTATTCATCATATAATTCTGTATACCTTTCTATATGATTGAAATATTTCATAATTTCAAAATAGAAGGATCCATTGACTAACTTGAGATCTCAGACTTTTTGAAACATTATCATCCTGTTTTTCAGAATAGATGATAAATAACAAATAAAATGGATAAGTATCTGGAAAAAAGTGGATTTCTCTTCTCTGGTTTATAGCTTAGATCTGGGACTAAGATGCAAAGTGTTTGAATCTTTTAAAGAAGATAGTAAATATTAATTTTAATATCAATATTTTTAAAATTAGCTTAGGGACTCCTGGATGGCTCAGTGGGTTAAGCATCCGACTTCAGCTCAGGTCATGATCTCATGGCTCATGGGTTCGAGCCCCGCATTGGCCTCTGTGCTGACAGTTCAGAGCCTAGAGCCTGCTTCAGATTCTGTGTCTCCCTCTCTCTCTGCCTTTTCCTTGCTTGCTCTGTTTCTGTCTGTCCCTCTCTCTCTCTCAAAAATAAACATTAAAAAATTAAAATAAAATTAGCTTACAGTTTATGTTTATAAACCTCAGTGTTCATTTTTTTTTTAAAGATTTTATTTTATTTTTTTGAGTAATCTCAAAACCCAACATGGGCCTTGAACTTACAACCCCTAGATCAAGAGTCACATGCTCCACCCAACTGAGCCAGCCAGGCACCCTTTCGTGTTCATTTTTTAAGAAAACAAAATTCATCCTTTTCATTTTTTTTTTTTTTTCAGGAAACCTTAATTGTTCTTTTCCTTTTTGTGTGTGTTAAATCATATAGCAGTAAACCCTTTGGTTTCTAGATAAATTAGGGCATGTTGTTTACATTTGTCTTTTAAGAATTATAGTAATTTTGAATTTTTTTTTTAACGTTTATTTACTTTTGAGACAAAGAGAGACAGAGCATGAACGGGGGAGGGTCAGAGAGAGAGGGAGACACAGAATCTGAAACAGGCTCCAGGCTCTGAGCTGTCAGCACAGAGCCCGACGCGGGGCTCGTACTCACGGACTGTGAGCTTGTGACCTGAGCCGAAGTCAGACGCTTAGCCGACTGAGCCACCCAGGCGCCCCAAGAATTATAGTAATTTTGGAAGGGACTTTTTAAAATTTATTTCTGTGGAAAAAATCCTTCTCTGTTTAATTAAAATTTTGAATATCGTTTATCTGTTGTTGATTTAGGTAAAAGCACTTGGATGTTAAACATCTGGGCTTTGTGAATTTTAGTTTAATGTTACAGCTGTCTAACTCAGGGTGACGAAGCTAATATTTAAGATGTTGCCACCAGGTGCTATTAATCCAAGATTATTGAATGCCGAGGCTATCACGATGGAGAAAACCTTAAAGAAATCTCTAACTGAAAAATGAGTTGTCATTTTTGTTGGAATTTCATTGTAATCCATTAACATGATTTACGCTCTTGTATTTCAGGGAAAAGTGGCCCAGACAGCATGTATGTCAGCTTGCAAGCATTTGGCCACATCCTTGATGCAGCTGTTGCTGGAAGCCGAAGTAAGACAGCTCACCTTGGGAGCATTGCAGCAGTTCAACTTGGATGTCAGAGAATGTGAACGTAAGATAGTGAACCACCCTTCACTTGTTTGTTTCACCTGTGTACTCACGTCTGTGAAAACCAAGAAGTTTAAGTCTGTGGGGTGTTTGTTCCCGATGGGGTCGACAAATACGGGAGACAACTTGAAGGATGTGTAGAAATGGCCTATCATCAAGCTGATTTGAGCACCCAGAGTGCCTAGGCCCACATGTAGAACAGAGATCTCTGGCCACAAACGAATTTGCAATCTAGAGTGGGAGGTAAGGCAGACGTGCGTTTTATAGGCACCAAAGAAAACCTGATTAGTCTGAAGACTTCGGAAGAATGCAGTTCCCAGTCACTTTTTTTTATGTTATATTTTAAGGCTATTTTTACATCTAATCTGCAAACTCTTCTTAGTCTAAAGAACAAATGCGTGTGCATTTGTGAATCAGAAATGCTTTCTATTGCAGGTAAAAATAGAAAATGTTAGAGTGGTTTAAAAACATAGGTTTTATTTTTCTCGAGGCAGTGAGTTGCTGTGTTGATTTCGTTGCTCAGTGATGTCATCAAGGACTCAAGTTTTATTTATTTATTTGTTTGTTTGGTTTGTTTGTTTATTTATTTACTTATTTATTTTTTAGTATAGTTGACACACAATGTTATATTCACTTTAGGTGTATAACATAGTGATTCAGCTTCTATATACCTTGGGCTGTTTTCACCACAAGTGCAGCTGCCATCTGTCTCCATTCAAGGCTATTACAATATTATTGACTGTGTTCCCTATGCTGTGCCTTTTATTCCCATGACTTATTCATTCCTTAACTGGAAGCCTGCATTTCTCACTCTCCTTTACCCATTTTGCCCATCCCTCCACCCCTCCTCCCTCTGACAACCAGCCGTTTGTTCTCTGTGTTTATAGGTCTGATTCTACTGTTTGTGTGTTTATTCATTTGTTTTGGTTTTTAGATTCCACATGTGAGTGAAATCATGTGGTATTTAGGGGACCCAGGCTCTTTTGTTCCCTCTCCTCTGCCACACTTAGAGTGTGGAATTTTCCTCCTCATGCATATTATTCCTTCTCATATATGTATTGTATTATAGTCAGGAGAGATTCACATTCCTTCAAAAAACCCCCAAAATGCCATATGACCCAGTGAGTCCACTTCTGAGTATTTACCCAAAGAAAACAAAAACACTAATTTGAAAAGATACACACAGCCCTATGTTTATTGCAGCATTACTTAATATAGTCAAAATATGGAAGCACCCTAAGTATCCATAGATAGATGAATGGATAAAGAAGATGTGGTATATATCTACAATGGAATTGTACTGAATTCAGCCATAAAAAAGAATGAAATCTTTCCATTCATGACAACACAGATAGACATAGAGAGTATTATGCTAAGAGAAAAAGACAGATACCGTATGTTCACTTAAATGTGGAATCTAAACAATAAAACAAATTAAAAAAAAAAGAAATAGACTCATAAATACAGAAAACAAACTGGTGGTTGCCAGAGGGAGAGTGGGGGATGAATAAATAGGTGATAGGGATTAAGAGGTACAAAATTCTAGTTATGAAATAGGGAAAGTCACAGAGGTGAAAATTAAAGCTTAGGGAGGGTAGTCAATAATATTGTAATACCTTTGTATGGTGGCATGGTAACTACACTTGTGGTGAGCATTTTGCATTGCATGTAACTGTCAAACCACTATGTCGTGCCATCGAGACTAATATAATACTGTATGTCAGCTATAGTTCAATAAAAAAAAGAAGAGGAGATTCACATTCAAGACAGGAAAAAGAGCCCAGTGTCACTTATTCCTTTTATTAAGATAATTGAAACCTTTTCAGGAGACTCCTAACAGACTACTTTGTTGTGTCTCATTGGTCATCATACAGTTGTACGGTCACCTCCGGCTCTAAGGGAGGCCAGAGACTGAGTATCTGGAAAAGTGATAGAGGACCTTGTAATTGGGACAGTTGGTTCATCATGAATCATGCCCTTGGAGTTGAACACAAAATTAGTTCTGGTTAGGAAGAAGAAGGAAGAAATAAAGAGCATTCTGGTGTTCATTGTGCTGTCAGCAAGAAATGAAAATGAACAAAAATGATATGATGACTTGAAATTTTTTTTTGATTCTAAGAAAATTAAAATAGTGGAAAATACTAAAATCTGCTAATACTTCTTCCCCACCTTTTTATTTTTACTGCCTCTTGGTTTCCCTCACTTGGCTCTTGGTGGCTAGAAATTAAGGTTTTATTGGCTTTGCTGTTTTTAATTGATTACTTATTAGAGACTTCCAGTTCAGTCACCACAGAGTAACAGGTTTCAAAGCTACCTTTCTGCTGTCAATAACTGTAAAACTGGATAAACTGTATAAAGCAGTTTATTTCACGCATTGGATAGCAGACAGCACAAAGCTGTGATCTTTCAGAAAGGGGAAATGCACAAGGTAAACTTGACATTCACTCTTGTTTTCTATCAGAGGGTACTATCCAAACAGCAGCACAGGAAAGTAGAGCCAAAATAAAAAGCAGTGTATTACATAGAAAAAACCAAAACAAAACAAAATAAAAAAGAGATAGGCATATAGGGCTGGTGAGGCAGCTGGGATTTGTGGGGTAAGATACAAGAGAGCAAGGAGTTGTTTAGAGAAGTAACTCTAGAAGTCTGCATCGGAGAGCCCTTGAGCCCTTGGTCAAAAACTAAATTGCCATGTGCAGGTTAAAATTCTGATTGGCAGAGAACAGCCTCTGAGGATCTGTGGGCTTAATAGGAATGCTAGAGGTCCCACAGTGCTATGAGACATTGGAATTCTGATCAGTCAGAGTTGAGAGACCAGCTAATTATCTTGTACATTCAGTAAGACCCCCAAAAGTTAGACCGTAAGAGTGCTCAAGTTCTAGAGTAAGAGCCAATCTTGATCCACCCTAACAAAGCCTAATTAAAAGAGGCCTGCCAAGATAAAGGTAATCTACAAATAAAATAATTGCCTGCTAAAACACAACCCATCTGTCTTTGAAGGAAGAGGAACACACAAAAAAATTCAGACTCTTAACCATATAGCATTGACAATTGCACAGCAAAAAGCTAAGATTGGACATGTAAAGAAACAGGAAAAAATGTGACCCATAAGAAGAAAAGACAGGCAATAGAAATAGACCCACTGATAACAGAAATGTTGAAAATAGCAGACAGAGCCTTTAAAAAACTGAATATAAACATATTCAATACTTTAATTTACAAAATTTTATATTTTGCAGAAAGAAAAACTTCTTTTTGCGGAATTTTTTTGGGGAAAAAGAAAAGTAGAAAAAGAAAATAAAAGTTACCATGATCTCATCATTCAGATATAAGTACAATTCCAGGGATTATATTCAGAAATGATAATATCCAGCAGCCACAGAACTTTTTCTAGAAATCGTCCGTCAGATTCCATGCATCTACTTAGCCAAAATTGTTTTACATGCCTCTGTTTTAACCAATTAGTTACTTGGAGGATGAAAACATAATGATTGGCTAGACGAATCAAGATTGGTTTTTGCTATTTAGTATGAAGTCATCCATTTCTGAGTTTTGAGAAAAGAGTAGAACTTCACTCTCTATATATAGAGTAGGAGTAGGCAACCAGCCAATGTCATTGGTTCAGCAACTAAGTCTGATGAATGACTGGGAAGGACTACATGACTGCATTTTGTCAGAACTAAAAGATAAAGAGGAATGGAGGTGATAAAGCTAAAATATAGGAGCCTTGAGGAAGAGGAGTGATGGTCTAGGAGAAGCACAGGGGAGGAAGGAAGATGCCTATGTTATGGCCTGATTCTGAAGTACGTTGTATGTCAAAGAAGGAGCATCTTCTACCTGAGGGAAGTATAGGCAAATTGGTTTCCTTAGCAGAGAGCTAGCTTTCCATTAAGACTAAGAGGTGGAGAGATCACTTTATATACAGTATAATATTGTATTTATGAATGAAAGGGTGGAAACAGAGTTTGTTATCCATGCAAAAGCGGTTCCAGAGAGCCAGTACGGTATCTGAATAGCCATTTGATATATTGGTAATAGCCTTTCAGACTCAGGAGTCAGCTTGAAGCCAGCATTTGTAGGGCACGACAGTACCTCCAATAACCATATTACCACTGAAATTTTTTTTGTCCATATATTGTGGAACCACTAAGTTTCATTGATTTAAGAAGTTTTAATGTTTCATTTCTGATTGTCAGTAATTTGTCTGTCAAGAAACTTTCCACGGACATTTATTTTACTTTAAAGGAAAGAATTCTATTCTATGTCTTTTGCTATACCATCCCCCTAATTCTTTTTTTCTTTAGATGCTCAGTGGTCTATAAAAAATCTTAAAGAAATGATACATAAAATTCAAGTAACTATACAGAGGCGTATAAAAGCAGCCCCAAATGACAAGATAATTAACACTTACATCTTTCTACCCAGTGGTGTGTGCATGTGGTATTTTCTCTATTGTCTGTGAGTCCTTGGAAGAACTGTATAGGTCCTGAAAGAAATCAAACTCTGGACAAGGCAGAAAGTGAATGTACCTTGAGTGTTTGACTCTGAGGCCTGGGCTGCCATTTTCTTAGGTCCCAAGTAAAAAGAGGAATTGTATGCATTGCATGAGCCTGAGATATTCAGCTAGTGCCGTGTAGTCATTAAGAACATAGATTTCAGAGTCAGCTCAACCAAATGGATTCAAGACACCACTTATATTTAGTGTGACCGTGTGTAAATTATTTAACCTCTCACAGCCCCATTTATGAAATAGGAGTAATAATAGTAACTAATATTACAGGAATGGGATCAGATTTAAATAAGAGAATGCATGAAAGGGTTTATTTCATGGCTGGCAAAACACTATGCATTAAGTAGTGGCTTCTCCTGTTATCATTAGCAGTAGCAGCAGCCGCAGCCGCAGCAGTTAATAAATATCCAGAACTCTCAGAAGGACTTTTGCAGGTCACTCAAACCTTTGTCTATAGTGTATGAATTAGGTAGGTTTGAAGATGCCCTTTTATTTAGGTTAAGAAATTCATTTTTGTTTTTGGTAGTTGTCTGTGAAACTTCTGTGGTTGTCCTGAAATGTCTGATCCAGAACCGATCATTTTCTGATTCTCAGGTTGATGCTCTTGTAAGATATCAGTCAGTCAGCTCGGCTGTTTACTAGAAATAGTAACTATGCTTAGGGCACCATTATCTAATAGGAATGTTGTTACATAATTCTTCCTGACAGGACACTAAACCAAATACGTTTATTTTAATTAATTTATTTTTTAATGTTTTATTTATTCTTGAGAGGGAGAGAGAGACAGAGCATGAGCAAGGGAGGGGCAGAGAGAGAGTGGGACAGAGAATCTGAAGCAGGCTCCAGGCTGTGAGCTGTCAGCACAGAGCCTGACGCGGGGCTCGAACTCCCAAGCGGTGAGATCATGACCTGAGCTGAAGTCGGATGCCCAACCGACTGAGCCACCCAGGCGCCCCTAAACCAAATACGTTTAAAGTGGAGGCTATTAGGAATTCAGGAGGTATGAAGAAAATATTCCTTTCCCTTTCAAAACTGGCAATGGATATTTCTACTTTGTCTGGATTTCATCTTATACCTCCATATGTTTGTATGTCTTCTATTTGGTTTTAGATGTTGGAGCACTGGATCCTGGCGGAGAAACTGGATTTGAAATACTAGCAAGTCTTAAGAGCCTACTACTTTACCTCCTTAACCAAACTTGGGCTCTATATCATACATGCACTTCTTAGTCAGTCTGGGTCTGGATTTGGAATTTCCTAAGCTTTCTCTTTGTGCCTTCTAAATAAAGAGGTCTAGGTTCATGGCCAAGCTCGACTACTTATTTACAGCATTAATTTAGTAATATGTTCACTTATTCAACAAATACATATGGAGCCCTTCTTTGTGCAGAGTACATGCTGGAGGCTGGAGATAAAATGGGAAACAGTGGATTTTAAATAGGAAAGTGACTGATTAGATTTGTATTTGTATTATTTTTTATTTTACTTTACTTTATTTCATTTTATTTTATTCTATTTTATTTTACTTCTATTCTATTCTATTCTATTCTATTCTATTCTATTCTATTCTATTCTACTCTATTCTGTTCTTTTGGTTAGATTTATGTTTTTAAAAGGGACTCTGCAGTTTATCAGGAGCCTTCAAGACCAGTAATAGGTCTACGTCAGGATAGAGATGAGTCGAGAGCCTCAGCCTATTTCTGCACAATAATTCAAGCTATGGAAATGAATGGATCAACTCATTTAACCTCCCTGAGTCCATCAATAAACTAGAAATACTAATCCCTGCCCTATTTGTCTCACAGTATTGTTAGGAAGTGAAATGAGATAATATATATAAAATCATTTACAAACATCCATGGAAATTTTACTTACGTAATCATTTCTTTACCCCTATACTTTTATGTGTGTTTTTTCCTTTTCTTTCTCACTTCCACTGTTATATGGTTTATGGTGTTAAATATTTTCAGTTTTTAGTTATCTACTCAGGTCCCTAAATTATTCAAAAGACTGGTATATTAAAAGTATGATATAATTAACCTAAATCTGGGGCACATTTGTTTGCAAAGAGATACAGCAGGAATTGAATCTTGTAAAATTTAGAAGAGTCCATTTCCCAGGATCCATCAGTCTTTTGCACAGAATAAACTGGGCCTTAGAATAAGAAGGTAAGAGAGGATGCACCTTGTCGTACTCTCAGTTCTTTGGTGGTTGAGTAAATCTGTCCTTGGTTTACTGTTTGGGGAAGGGCTCCAGAGTCTTCCACTTTGCCATTCTTACCATAATAACCCTCACCACTTTACAAGTCAGGAATCCAATGTGGATCTGCCTAAACTTGGGATTTTGGAAAACAACTTCAGAGTAAATTCATGACCTCACTGAGCCTACTGTGATAGAACATAATGGCAGAACACCATTTGTCACTTACCCTCCATAAGTCCCTACTCTAACTGAAAGATCAGATAGCTTTCTGCATCCTTTAAAGAATTAGCTTTAGCTCAGAGGCGCCTGGGTGACTCAGCTTCAACTCAGGTCATGATCTCACAGTGTGTGAGTTTGAGCCCCGCATCAGGCTCTGTACTGACAGCTCAGAGCCTGGAGCCTGCTTCAGATTCTGTGTCTTCATCTCTCTTTGTCCGCCCTGCCACCCCCTCTCTCAGAAATAAATAAACATTAAAAAGAATTAATTTTAGTAGTTCCTAAAAAGTTTTAACATTTTAGTATCTTTGTATATATTCACTAAAATAAATGGCTTCGAGTCCCCTTGTGGTATAGACTCAGGTGTGTTTTAGCTAAAGGTAATCAGGCAAACCTTTATAGGCTTGCTTAGGATTTTGCCACTGGGGCTTCAGAACTAAAGAATCTTCATAAAGTGGTCTCTGTGAACCTTAAATGCAAGGCCCAAACAACTGCCAGTTGGGATAAATGTACTCACTTGTTTTGATTCTCTGTACTAAGTGAGTCCACCTATCCTTGACTTCCAATTCCATATAGTTCATTATCTACCTTCGGTCACTCACATATGAGTCTCTCTTAGGGCATTAGGCATTCCTTTACCTATCCCTTCTCGATGTGAGGGAGAGAGAACAGAGTCCTCAGGACCCTGGTGAGAAACATAAGGAAAGCATATGTGACAGATCCACACTGTATCATTCTTCCTTTGCGGCCTTTGAAGTTTATATTATGCGAACGCAGTCCTGGCCCTTAAATAACATCTAAGCCAGTGTTAAACCCAAATCTGCATCAGCCGACCAACCAAACTGTTAAAATAACTGCTAGCCAGTACATTCAAGCAAGCCTCTCCAGCGAGATGCCCTATAGTAATTAATTTGTCAGTCAAGATTATGTTTAGTTGTCCTTGAATAAGTAATGCAAAATGCATATCCATACAGTTTTCCCTGTTTTTGCAGAGATTCCCTAGAACACTCTTACATTTCCGTCTGGATATAATTTTTTTCTTCTTTACCTTTATTTTGCATATCACCCTTTGAGCCTGTGTTTATTTAGATCTGAGTCACAGGACAAGATTCAATAAGGAGCGGGACATAGAGCAGGCTGCTATCTTCTCTGGCAAAGAGGATGCAATGGAAAGCCTTCTGGAGAAGGGGAGGGATCAAGGTTCCCCAATTTCTTGCAGTACTCTTGCATTTACCAAAGAAATATGGTGAGATTATGAAGACAGCTGGAATATCAGTACATAACTTGAAAGATCAATTTATGTACTTCATTTTCAACTCACTCAGCTATTCAGCTGCAGATAGAAGGGTACTGCAATAGAGCCTCACGATGGCTGTTTTCTTGGATGTTTGAGCTCCATGTTCTACCAGGGATCAGAGTTTGCCCCATTTTCTTGTTTGCCCAGTGCCGTTAAAAGATTTCACATGACTCATATTTTTCAGTTTCTTTAACTTGATCGGTGACAGCACAGCTTTGTCCTCCAAAGCTTCACCCGCAGTGAGAACTTGTTCCCTGATGACTTAAGATAATACCTTAATTATGAGCTTGGCTGCCACATTCCTCAGACTGTTGACTTCCTGGGAAACCATGGGAGGTCTCAGTGCCCTTTTCCCTGCCATAACCTGCTAACCAATTTCAAACAGTCTACTTTTTCTCCAAAGTCTTTGTTTGCCAGCTCGATCCCTAATAATCTGTCTTAATTAAGAGTATGTTTATTTGCAAGGAACAGAAATCTCTTCAAACCAGTTCAAGAATAAAGGAAAGCTTATTTTAAAGATATGCATTTCATAGAATCCAAGAAAAAGGTAAACAGTAAATCAGTTAAGTTAGGGATCTTATTTACCCTGATTGTTCCTGTCTCCTTAGCACCTAGCACAGTGCCTGACATATGGTGCTTGCTTAATATTTATTGAATGAATAAAAATGATTCAGTTAGCAACTGCTTCCATTTCTGGAGCTCTTCGTCATCTCTGAGGATGGGAGGGAGTATAAGTAGGAAGTCGCTCGGATGGATGGCATAGCAAGACAGCCTGGGATATAGTTGGAATCCTAAGGAATATTCTTTTAGGAGGATGTACAACTGGCAAGGCAATGATTAGCAACTTTAGTACACATATCCTACCACCAATTTCTATGGATTATAAAGCCATCTTGCCATCAACAATCAATTATCAATATATAAGCTGCGTAATACATAGTGATTAAAATTGTAGGTGATAGATTGGTCTTTGAAACCTGGATCTTCATTTTAGTGGTCTGGGTATGCTTAACTCCCTTAGTTTCTTCATTTGTAAAATGAAATTACAATTGGTGTAAATCATAGACTTGTTATGATAAGTTATTACTCATAGTAAATGCTCAATAACTGTCCTCATTGTCACTGTTATCATTATCATTAGAAAGACTAGTAGGCTGGAAGTCAGGAAACTTGTATTATAACCTCACTGCTGCCACCAACTAGTTGTACTGTCTTGAAAATTCTTTAAACCTGTTTGGGCTTGAGGCTTCTCATTTATAAAATGAGAACGTTGGGCTGCATGATTTCTAAATTTCTGTTTAGTTTAAAGATAACATTATTTATTGTGGGAGGAAAGATCGTGTGGATATTTTTATGTCTGTAGAGAGTTGTTGTAAGGATTAAATGAAATAATGCACATGAAATGATTTACAGATCCTATATACATGAATGTTTGTAAGCATTAGTAAGTATTACATGTTTATTAGAGCTTTCATTATTAGTTATGTACAATGCCATAGTCCCCAGGGGACTTATCCTCAGAGTATATGGAAGCAGAAAGCAGGCTTTGAGTGATTTCTGTCAGGGGCTCTTATAAATTCATTGACCCTTGGAATAGATCAATAATTGTTTCCTCAAAGACACTTTCTATATAATTCTTTAAGGCAGGATTGCTTCAGAGTCTGTTTTATACTATTTACCTTTGGATAACATGGGCTTAGGAAGAAGTCAAGCTGTATAGACCAGACCTGAAGCACTACAGTCACCTGTGAAGATGTTAGTGTGGTCTTGGGTCAAATCGCAATTGCAACAATGAAACATATTAGTTAAGCAGTCCTGAATTTCAGAAGACGCTAAAGAGTATGAACACATCTCTTGGAGACTCGGTTATCGGGACATGAATACTGGTAGAAATAGATTTAAAGAAGAGAAGTTGGCTCTCTACAACATTAAATGAATCTTGGAAATGTTAAATCATTGTAACAAATGGCACCATTTCATAAGGGATTCTTGTGAAAAGTTTAGAATTTTCTTCCTTTCCAATTCAAATATATTTTTTATACTTTATCGAAAGGACACTTTTCAGATTGTATCTTAAGCATTTGGTACCTCTTCAAATCTTAAAAAGAGAGCCATCCTAAGAATATAAGGTTTGAGGAGTGACAAAAGGAGGAAATTTGAGCTTAGTTAAGTTTTAAATCTGATCTCTCTGGGTTATATTAAAATAACAGATGCTTCTTTTCATATGGCCTGTATAGTGCTTGAAGATGCAAATGTCCTATGGGTAGGCTATTGAAGGACATTTTGTGTGTTTCAGTATCATTAATTTCAGATCCCTTAGCTTCTATCTTGAGCCTCATCTTTATGAATTATAATTTTAAAACAAGCTTTTGCTTTCTGCTCTCTTTCATCTGAGAAACATTAAGGTAAGAAGATTAATGATAGACTTTGGGTTCATATGCAGAAAAATAAACTTGTTTTTTTATAATTTGCAGTGCTGTGCACATGTGAAAATCTAAGGGTAATTAGTCATTAATGCTTTTAATATGATGGAGACAATAACTCATTCCATGAAGCAAACTCCGTGGCTAATGAATTTTGTCTTTTGGTTGATTGACTGGTTAATGGAATCAGAAAAATATTTTCTATCTCTTCTTTACAGTAATGCTTTCATTCTCTACTGGAAATATATAGGAATTTGTGTAGCCAGTCTTAACAGAGTGTATTTTTGTTTATTCATTTTATCGTTTGTTTTCCCCTTTTCTCAGTTTCATTTTCTATTCCTATTTCTAATTCTCATTTTGATTCAGTATCTTCAGTGAAACTTACAGATTTGCAGGGGAAGATTCATTAAGTTGGCAATTGTGTATATATACATATACATACACACACATGCACACACACACACACACACACACACACACACACACACACAGTAATCAAGAGTTCATTCTCTACATTCTTTGTTTTCTCTGCAAGACCTGGAACACTGTAGATATTTTATACAAGGAGTCAGATTTAAAACTCAAGTATTTGGGCTGAAAATAGAGGCCATAGTGTGGAATCATTTTCTCAGGTACACAGCTCCCAATCAACGTATTGTGCAAAAGTTTCTTTGGGAACTTACGGATTATATGGCTTTGTCCCTCCCCCACTCCCAGATCCCTACCAGTTCTTCTTAATGCAGGATTGAGCTTGGATTTTCAGATCTAAAATAATGTGGGAAGAGCACACACTGCAAATATCTTCCTTCTATCCAAAATAGGCAGTACAAAAGCCATGCTTTGTTTGCTGTTGTTTTCCCATGACTATAATGCTTGTCATGCTAGGTGCTATGCTATTATGATGCGCCTTTCTGCTATGGAGTACCCAAACAGAAGTCTTCCCTGCCATTAAAATGGCAATATCACTTCTCTTTGACTGTGGATGATGGGCCCTATACCTTCTGAGAGGACTCTTGTCAGACATGGGTCAGTGAGTAGTGCCCACTCAGCAGTTATTCTGGCTTATGGGCTGAAGTTCCTTGAATTCCAGAAGAGAAGGAAGTCATTGTCTCTCTGAGCCCATTGCCAGACACCTGGTCATTTGATAGTAGGTGCTGCCAACCTGAGCAGCGAGGGCAGGCGACCTGCTCTTCCTCACCATGGCCTCAGATACCATCCTTGTCAAGCAAATGGAGATGGATCCTTCTGCTCTAACCTTGTTATACATCACTGTCAAGCTCTGCTATTGGCTTCCAGAGATTGGCCAACACAGACAAAGTACTTTTTCTGGTAGCAAATGTTACCTTGGGTTGTTTGTGGGGCATAACAGTGATGAGGGAATACAAAAGACCTGCCACATGAGGGATCATAATTTTGAATTAAGGTTCTCTTTCTGTGGCAAACTCTCCCATACCCTAGGTTCTGTCTGACTGTTTGGAAAATGTGGTACTAATCCCATCTCTAAATAAGGATGGTGACTGATTCCTCTTTGAAATTGGTTTGAGTTTTCTTCCTGATTTTATTTCAAGGGATATTTTGGGGAGTGTGGGGATGGTGGCCAAGAGATTTACCTTGAACAGCTGGTAGTTTCCAAAAGGCTCTTTTCCTGCTGCATGGCTTTGGAAAGGAGAATACCAGATTTTTTTGTTGAAGTGATATTCCAAACTTAGTGCTCCTCCCCTCTTTCTCTACATTTTCCGTTTTAGCTGTTTCAGATTTTAGTCCTTATTTTTTTCTCAACTTTAAGACCTTATACACTTTGGAAGTTTCAGGGACCAGAAAGATTAAGAAATGCCATTTCAAAGAAGGAAAATAATAAAATTATATTGTGGTTATTACTCTTTTCCTGTCACTTGACCCTGGTTCTGGACTTGGTAAAACAGGTTTTCTTACAGTAAAACGAGTATATCATAGCAATTTCTTACTCTCCAAAGCCTTTTTACTGTTTCTTCATTAGAAAGTTAGACAATTATTTAAAATGTTCATGAATCCCCGTGATTTGCTTCAAAACACCCAGAAGCATTTCTAGGCAGAAATGAGCCAGTAGAAATAGTAGCTCATCTTAATTATTGCAAACCCAAGACCTCACCATTAGCCCCAGGCCAGCGTATGGCCATCTCTTTCTGTTATATCAGCTAGCTCCAAAGAGCACCTCAGCTAAAAGTTATTTTATTTCTTTAGCATTGCTGCCTCCTTCCCTTAAGCCGTTTGTGCATCCCTTTTACTCACATGGGCCCAAATCTTAATGCTTGCAGTAACCCGGAATCTGTCGAGAATATCTGATGCATTCACTGCTCCTGCTTGTCACCAAGTGTTTACACTGGGGCATTTTATACATTACGTATTTTCCTTGGCCCTCACTTCATGTCTTTGGGCTGAGGCCAGTAAACTGTTGGTTTTAATTGGGCCGTTTTATAGGGTGTAAACCAGGAAGGCATATTAAATGCCATGTTTATTTAAAAATTATTTTAATTGTTGAAAGTTGACAGACTTCTACTCAGGTGTACAAGGAGTTCCCATAACATTCTAACCCATGTACTGTCTTTAGGTGGAACACACCTTATACATCTCAAAAAATTGATGAAAGTTCTAGATTTTATAAGACATTTTAAAAGAAAAAATTCCATGTCTTTTCAATCATTACATACTCTATCTAGCATTTCAGCATTTAACAAATTCTGGTTTGAGTTAATCTATCTAGTCTACTTTTAGCATTACAAATTGTAAAAAATTACCTTCTTTCTCTCTTCCTTTAGTTTATCTATTTGTTGGGGGGATGTTTGTGTGTGTGTGTGTGTGTGTGTGTGTGTGTGTGTGTGTGAATGAGAGAGAAAGGGGGAAAGAGAGAAGTTGAGGAGACCTACTACAATTTCTCCAAAAGATCACCTTAGCATTTCCAATTTTTATATTTCTAAGATTGGAATTTAGAAAATAGGAGGAAAATATCACTGCCAACACTTTCATTTAGAAAAGCAAAAAGTTTCCGGTGACTCAATGTATGGAATTCGTAAGTTTTGCCTATAAATTTCTGTTGATCTATATTTTACTTCTATTTTCCACCCCTTTCCTGGGAAGAGAAGCTTGTATGGTAGGGTCACTGGTGGGATAACACACACCTGAATGGGTGAATCGAGACCTGTGTCTTTGTGCTTGATCACTAAGTATCTGTGAATAATACACTAATGTCTTTTAAAATCTTTTTACTCATTTGTTATATGGGAATTGTTTGGACTAGGATATCCAATTGAACTACATGGGTAGGAGTTAGCCACTCAAGTGGGATGAGGTAGGTTTGGAAGGATATTCTAACTAGTAAGGCAGGTGTTCGTATAAATTCTGGGAGGAAATTTAAAAAGTGTGGCATATTAGAGAACTAAAACTAGTTCATTATGACTGGAGGATAAGGTGAAATGAAGTGGGGTAACCAAGAGGCAATGGTGAAAATATAATCCTTGTTAGGTGCTGGAAGACTTACTGAGAAGTATATACTTGATTATAGGTACGTAGGGAGCTGGTCATATGTTTTATGTATGAGAATGACATGGTCATTTTCTGCTTTAGGAAAATCACTGTGGCAAAATTGTGGAAAATGCAAGCCTAAATACAGAACCTTCAGTTAGGAGTAGGGTTGCCAGATAAAAAACAGGACGCTCAGTTAAATGCGAATTTCAGATAAACAATGCATAATTTTATGTAATACTGCATGGTGCATGCAAATGTCAGGTAAGAGAAGGCCTGAATAAGTGTTGCTTTAATAAGAAGGAATCCAAAGTAAATTTTAGAGAAAGTACTTTTAGGGGAAGTAGGGGTGGTAGAAACCAGATTGCAGAGAATTCAGGAATGAGTGGAAGATAAAGAAGTTGAATCCGTGCTTGTAAATAGCTCTTTCAGAAATGGAGTTTGAAAGAGAAGAAAGCAGAAGTTGTTTATTTTATTGCGTCTGAGAACTTCAGTGGAGTGGTTATTTTTATGTTGCCACTGTTCAGCCTAATGATTTGGGACGGTTTAATAGCAAATGACACCAAACATTTTCTATAATGTAACCAACAATAAAAGAAAAATAATTCTTCCTTTATTTCCTTTGTAAGTATCAGTAAAATTTGCCTCGTCATCTTTCTCTTCTTTTTGTCATTCTGAATGATGTACCTTTCTTCTGAATGATATGCCTTGCTGGAGAAATACCAAGTCTCCATTTTTCACCAAGTCCCAGCAGTCAGCCTGTTTAAGGCCTGCCCTTCCCCTCTGAGTCACTGGAATCTTTTTGTCAGCTGTCTGCCTGTCAGTGGATGGAAACAAGGTGTAGCCTAAGCCCCTGCCCAGACAGTTAACCAGGGAAAAGAGTGAGGTTCTCTCTTCTTCCCTAGAAAAGCATTTCTGAGGGCTTTTCAACAAGGATCATTTTAAAGACAGGAGTGCTTTTAATACTTGAAATGTTCATTTATCTCCTATACCTTCTAGCACTTAAGATATTCCTTTAAAAGCACCAGTTTATCATGGAAAGAAGTGGCTCATGTGCCTTAAGAAACAACGATTTTCATTTCCTTTTCTTCCAGCCAACCTAAATTCTTTTTAAATACTAATCTCCCTCTCAGCAGTACCTAGGAGTTAAAATCCTTAATGCTTCCTCTAGAGCTCCTGAGTTGTGTCCGAAGTCCTTTCCTTGACCCTTTACCCAGTAAGTATCAGCCAAAGGGCTAGCGTTGCACTAACAAAGATTCTCTTCTCCTTTTGTCTTTGTTTGTTTGTTTGCTTTAGGGGAAAAGGAGAAAAGGGAAAACACATCCTAAACTGAGTTCTCAGTGGCACAGTTTATATTCTCTAAGTAAGATAGATCCTAAGTTTAGGTCTTGACTTCTTAGGTCTAGCCTATGTAACCAGAATGGGAGAATGGTATTTATGTTGATATTCATCTAATGCAAACATTTAACATGGCTGTTGGATCATTGTTTTAATATTTTACAATAAATTTCCATTTTAGGGGAAAAAGTTCCCAGCTGATAACTAGAACAATTTCATGAAGCAAAGAATCAAAGCTAGTAAATATAGAAAATGTTCATTTTCTCTGGGCAAGATATACAGAACTTTTACTTTGTCATGTCAAAAATGATCTCTAATATCAAAGACTTATTTTAATTCAATATCTTTAATTTTTTGATTCATTGAAGAAGTGGCCATGTCAAAGGGAAAAGCATATTATTTTATATCCAAATCCAGTAATGTTCCCATTAATTATGCTGGGACATGTATGGCTCTAGCCTAGATATTAAAATGGACCCAATATCCCGTTTTATTGCACTTGATCTGTATTGGACTTTGTGTTCCAACAACAATTCTCTGACACCAGTTGGGCGTCCTACAGTTCAATCCAATTCTACAACTAAGTTATTAGTCATAGACTAATTGCAGACTCCACAAGTTAAGGGGTCGGTCCTATAAGACTTCCCCTCTTCAGACATCAGCTGCAAGTCTGAGGTGTCCAAGCCACTCACTCCTCTTGCTAGCTGACTACGGATTCAGAACTCCCCAAACTCCCTTGCATTAAAGAATTCACTAGGAAACTCATAGAAATCACTGAAAGTTCTATACTTCTGATTACAGTTTTATTATAAAGGCTGTAACAGGAAGAGCCAAATGGAAGATATGTATAGGTTAAGGTCCTGGGGAAGAGGGGGACAGCACAGTTTTCATCTTGTCTCTTGGTTGGAGTCTAAGCATGTCACCATCCCAGCACATCAGAGTGTTCACTAATCTGATACTGAGTTTCAGTATCCAGAGGTTTTATATGGGCTTTCATTACATGGGCATGATTGAGTAAATAATTGGCCACATGAGTGAAATCAGCCTCCAGCCCCTTTACCCTCCCTGTAGACTGGGGGTGTGGCTGAAAATCATGAGCTTGGTCTTTCTGGCTTATCCAGCCCCTCCCTTAAAACTCTCTAAGGTCCCACTTGAGCAACCTTGTTAGCATAAACCTAGGTATGGTCAAAAGAAGCTCATTGTGAATAGCAATTCCTATTGCTCAGGAACTTTCAAGGGTATTTGAAACTCTATTCTAGGAGCGGGGGCAAAGACCAGACATGTTCTTTATTGTATCATAGACATCAAGAATATATTTGATTTATTCCTGTAGCTTTAATTAAGTGAAATATTATTACCTTCATTTCACAGCAGAGACATTTAGTACTAAGAACTTATCTGATTGGCCAAAGGTCACATAAGTAAATTCTAGAAAGAACTAGAATCTCAGTTACCTTATCTAATGAGATATCTATCTTTTGTGGACATCAGCTTACATTATGAGACTTAGTTTTCCTAGAAAATTGTAAGAACATCATGAAATATATATGCCAAAGAAATATTAACTACTCTCAGTTTGAAAAGAATGATATTGGTGCACTTTGCTGGCTCAGTTGGTAGAGCATTTGACTCTTGATCTCGGGGTCATGAGCTTAAGCCCCACATTGGGCATGAAGCCTACTTTTAAAAAGTTGTAAAAAAAAAAAAAAAAAAAAAGAAAGAAAGAAAAAAATTATACTGATTTTTCTTAAAAAGTCTGTCTCCTTTAACTTAGGAAACTTCCCATGTGGAACATACCTTAGTCATTTCTCTGACTTTCAGCATTTTTCATAGTGTGGTACGATATACCTCCACCCTGTTCCAGAGTCTTGATACTTTTCCCTTTAATGTGTCAGTATTTATTTTATGTTGCACCTTAAAAAACATTTTGCAGTTATAGATCAAGATGGTTATTGTCATCACTGGCCAGGGAAACTGAGGCATAGCTCACTATGTCCCCAAATTTATATACTTATCAGCTATCATCATTTAAAAACAATTATACCCTACTGCTTTTTCCAAAAATGACTTGAGGCCACTTTCAACAGGATAAATTGAAAAAATAAATAAGTTAGGTACCAAAGCCTCCAATTTTCTGCAGTTTCACTTTCTGTGGTTCCAGTTACCCAAGATCAACTGTGATCGGGAAGCAGGTGATGCTCCTTCTGATGTATCGTCAGTAGAAGACTAACACTTCATCACAATGCCTATGTAACAGGTCTCCTTTATCTTAGCATGCAGGTGTTTTATCTTCTCTCATCATCACAAGAAGGATGAGTACAGTCCAATAAATTATTTGAGAGAGAGAGACCACATTGACATTAACTTTCATTACAGTATATTGTTATAATTGTTCTATTTTATTCTTAGTTGTTGATTTCTTAGTGTGTCTAATTTATAAATTAACATAGATATGCATGTATAGGAAAAACCATGGTATGTTTGGGGTTCAGTACCCTCTGTGGCTTTAGGCATCCACTGGTGTCTTGGTACATATCTCCTTGCAGATAGATAACAGGGGACACCTGCATAAGAAAGAGAAAATGGGTTGAAGAGAAGAAAGGTAAGCATACAAATATAAGGATTAATTGAGAGGTAGTATAAAAATGTATTGACGGGCATGATGAAAAATATACAAAGTATATATATATAGCTCTCTGAAGGCAACATACAATTCTAATACAAGCTGAATCAAAGCCATTGTGTAGTATCATGGACATTTGCTTCAATCCTAATTTCATAGCCAATGTAAAAATAGAATTCATAATGCTGTGAATTTTAGGAATGCTCTTTCTTGGTCATTTCAAAATCTAAGATCATTCTTGGCACGTTTAATTTTAACTTAAGTTCATTACAGTCAACATCATCTAAAGCTGTGCTGTCCAGTGCTATAGCTATTAGCCTCAAGTGGCCATTTGAGCATTTGAGATATAGCTAGTCAGAAATGAGAAGTGCTGTAAATGTAAAATATATACTAAATTTTGGGGAAAAAAGGCATGAATCATTTTTTTTAAAGTAGACTCCATGCCCAATGTGGGGCTTGAACTCACGACCCTGAGGTCAAGAGTCACATGCTCCTGACCTGGGTGGCTCAGTCAGTTGAGTGTCTGACTCTTGATGTTGGCTCAGGTCATGATCCCAGGGTTGTGGGATTGAGCCCCATGTTGGGCTCCATGCTGGGCATGGAACCTGCTTAAAATATTCTGTCTCTCTCTCTCTCCCCCTCTGTAGACCCTCCTTTCCCACCCTCTACTCCTCCACTCCTCTCCCCACTCACGCTTGCTCTCTCTCTCAAAAAAAAAAAAAAAAAATACACACACACACACACACACACACACACACACACACACACATATACATATATATATTTTAAAAAAAGAGCCGCACGTTTTACTGATGAGTCACCCATGTGCCCCCCAAATGAATAATTTTTAAAATATTAGTTTCATGTTGAAATTGAAATATTTTATGTATATTGAGTCAAACAAGATATGTTATTAATTTCAATATTAATTATTTTGTCTGTTTTTAGTGTGTCTACTAGAAATTCTAAAATTACACATGGGGCTCGCATTTCTATTTGGACAGTGCTTTTCTAGAAAATTGATTTTCACTGTTATGTTAAATGACCTACAGAATCCTTCTCAAAATCCTTCTGTAAAATGTCAGATAGCCGCAACTTTGTGTATATGTTCATACAGCAGGATAATCAGTGCTGAACAAACACATGGACAAAATTAAGTCCTTAAAAGCACAGTGAAAATTTCAAGGATATAAAGTCACTGCTTCTGAGCACTAGTTTTTCTCATCTCTCCTAGCCCACCCCTCTCATGGTGGACCCTCAGCTTTCCTAGAGATTGTACACAGAAGTACTGATTGGGAATACTGATTGAGAGAAGCTTCTTTTCACCATGATTTTAAAAGATATATTATGAAACTGGCACTTACTTTGCAAAATTGTGAAGCATTTGGGAACTTCCGAGGAAAATTATGACTTTGCACAGATCTGTGTATTTTTAGGATTTTATGATTCCTAACTAAATGTAAAGGAATACTTAATATGCCTATAAAGGAACATGCAAAGTGAATATTTGTTTTTAGACATTTGAGGTGGGGGGGTGCCTGTCGAAATATTAGAAGGACAGACTTAGAGGGATCAGATTCTAACTAGGTCACTGACTTCACCTTTTGGGCCTTAATTTGCTCATCGGTAGAAGTCCTCAGTAGTTCCAAATGCTCCTTTCAGCTTTAGCAGCGTAAGTTATAGACTCAAGTCCGAGGTCATCTTTTGCTCTGTTTTTGCCTGTTATTTTTCTGTGGAATATTAAGGTAAAGTCCGCTGCCGTGCGGCATGACGTTGTTCTGCCACTCGTTATTGTCTTGACTTCCTCAGCCCTTCTTCCTCTGCAAAGAATCACACAATGCAAAAGTCACTCTCTTTAATTTAGTGAATACGGCTAAGTATTCTTATCCATCATTTAAAATATTATTTCTTCAGACAAAGATGAGCACTTTATTTCTATAAAGGCACCCAGTGCCCCTTGGACTCCATGAAATGGTGGGAACTTATATTATCTGTCTTCTAAACTTAAACAGAATTGTTTCTCTAGTTTGCTTTGCTAGATTCTGCTGACTAATTTCATTAAGCTGTTTACTGATTCTACTTATATGTTAAATAAGATGTAGAAATCGACCTCTCTGATCTGCTAGGTTTATTCCTCATAAAACAGCTTTTCTGTCCGGGAGAATGTGTGCTGTCACTGACACCAGCCACTGAATGTGCCAGGACCCTCCTTTCCTCCCAGTGGTACAGTTAGAGGGGCAGCCAGGTGGAGATTGATTGTCTTGTTTACTGAGCAGCAGCATGGAACTTCCTTCATGCTGGTGTCCATTTTCTCACTTATGAGAGATTAATTCCTTATTAATTAAAATGCCATGTCTGTCTGTCCTAGCTCTCAATGGTCTTTCAGAGCAAAAGGAGCTTGGAGAATTGAACTTAGAAAATCAAACTTTAAAAGTACTTTGCAAATCTGTGTGCAGTCCTGGCTTGGCATTTGCAATCAGATTTCAGTGTCGTCAGTTTCCATCAGATTTCAGTGTCGTCAGTTTCCATCAGATTTCTCTCACAGAACTTTGAGAATGTGTTTGAGTTAGCCTGTGCTTCCCTCTGCCCTTTTTGGGATGGGAAATGTAGTGAGTTACATATTTAAGGTAAGTAAAAACATAGCGTGATGTGCCACACGGAGTCATACCCTGGCTAAATAAAGGTGCCTGTTTTTTATGATCACATGTCCATGCAAGCACACTTACACAAGTATGGTCAGTTTCATCTCCAAGGTGGTTTTTTTCTCCCCCCCCCCCCCCCCCCACGCCCCACCGTTTTCCTGTCTCCTTGGTATCTGTCTCCTTTGCTTGCTTCTTTATGTTCTGGCCAACCTTTCTCTGACCAGCAGAGCCCCAAGTGGATTCCCTGTGGAGTCCATCAACTCCTGTCTGTAATGAGCTTAGTGGAGCCACTGTGAAGTGATGCAAGAAGAGGCTAGCTTCCCCAGAGCCACACTTCTAGTCTGGCACACTCCTTGTCTGTTGCTCCAGGGAGCTAGATACCAGGAAACCATTATGTTAATACAGCAACAGCAGCTCTTATTTTTTCAATCCCACAAGCACCACATGTGACCTGACATGATCTTAAGATGTAAACAAGAAGCCAACATACTTTGGGCCCCCCCGGGTACTGCGTTTTCTTTCTCACCTGGCACTTTCGCCCTAGCCAAACCTCTGGTCCCTTCAGTGAGGGCTGGTGATGCTATCTTGTCCATTTTCTGACCTGGAAGTTCAGTGAGAGCAGTAGTGAATGACGGTATCTAGGGACCTCTGGTCAAAATTTTATCCACTGTCTTTTCAACTTCCTCTTATTTAACCAAATTATGGTTTTCTCTGACAATTGCTATTTTACCTATTTTCCAGAGAGGGTACTAGTTTTGCTTTTCTGAAATAAATTTTATCTTGTTGCTCATCTGCTCTTGAAAATTATTCTTGTTCCATGAACAATTTGCATAAAATAGATCTGTAATTTTGTGACTCAGTATACCCTTACAAACATGATTGTTTTCCTAGAGTCATTTCAGAAGAACTAGTTTTATTTTCTGTTTCTCACAACTTGCTTTTGATAAACTCTCAGATGTCCTATCCAGATACACAGATTATAGACTAAGACAGTCATTTTGATTTCTCAAAGCCCTTTCTAATCTGACTCTACCGTTTTATTCTAATTAGCATTCTATGGTGTTTAAAAAATGGTTTTTTTCTTCAGCCAAATGTGAATGTACCTGATAATTTTAAAGTTTATTTAAATTTTTTTTCCTTCCCCCTCTAAGTGATAGTGTTAGTTAATTATAAGATCAGTCTTCAAGTGTAGAAAGCATTTTGAAATTAGTGGAATCCCTTCTTTTTCTCTTTTGGTAATTTTATATCATTATAAATACACCTACAGGATATTTTTGAGAAATTAATATTGTTTTTAGAAATGTTTGCCCAACCACATAGATTTAAGTGTGTAGGAGAATATGAAAGAACGTTGAATATTTGGTAAGTAAAATACTTTTTTTGTGTGATTTTATTTCCCCGTTTATGCCTTCACTTAATAATATGCCTTGTTTTCTGTAACTTTTATACCTCCTTTTTATTTTCTTAAATGAAAATATGTCCTTCGTAAACTTTGATGAGTTGGCAGTTTCCTCATTAAAAGATTTTTCACATTTGCAAATTGGGTCTTGGAGTGAAGCCCTGATACCAGCTTCAACTCTGAAGTCCCTACCATGATGGTACAAGGGCAGGAAAGAGCTGCTGGGGAGAGCCAGAGCTCTCTGGAAAATGCATCACTGGTAGGCTCTACTAATCTGAACACATTTTTGAAGAGGAAGCTTTCTTGCCAGCCTCACTGGAACCTTGACTCAGTCCCTAAGTAACACATGCTGGTCAAATGTTGGGTTTGGGTCTTTGTGAAATAGAGCAAGCACCTTATATAGTCTTGCGATGCCGTCTACACTACAGAACCCAGGCTTTGGAAACACTTGGTGTTGGAAACACTTAGAGACTGAAAACCTACTACAGATCTGGGACTCAGAGACAAGTCCAGAAAGGGTCTTGTCCATTGTGCCCCATATGTACATTGGTTCCATTCAGTCATAATTGCATACTTTTACCTCTTTTGATGATTTCCAAAGAAGGAAGGTTTCCATTTGTGATGTTAAAGAGAGACTTCTTGTGTGTGCATCTAATGAATTTGTGTATGCATCGGCCTGTTACACAGACTGGAGCTTTTTGTAGTTTTCTTCTTCTCTTTCTGTCAAGCAACATCTGGGAATTGGGGTGTGCAGATCAATCCCGGCTGCCTGTAATGCTAAATCTTGAATAAGTGCTATCCCTTGTCACTAGAGAAAGTACTACTAAATCAGCACCACTAGGTAATTTTGGTGCACATGTGCACATGTGTTCTATTTCCTAGTTTTGATTATGAAAGTGGTCTCTACTCATTTTAAAAGTTTATAAAATATAAAAAAGAAAATCCTTTTGTAATCTTTCCGTCTGCAACAGCCTCAGTTAACATTATGAAATGAGTGTTTACTATGCATATTATATCTTATAGAGTTGAAATCAGACTGCTTACAAATGTTCATTTATTTAAAATATTCACACTTTCTTATGCTGTTAACATTTTTTGTATATCTGAACAATTGACTCTAAGAGAACAACCATGTTTTTTTTTTTTCAATGTTTTTTTTTTTTTTATTTTTTATTTTTTATTTTTTTATTTTTGGGACAGAGAGAGACAGAGCATGAATGGGGGAGGGGCAGAGAGAGCGGGAGACACAGAATGGGAAACAGGCTCCAGGCTCCGAGCCATCAGCCCAGAGCCCGACGCGGGGCTCGAACCCACGGACCGCGAGATCGTGACCTGGCTGAAGTCGGACGCTTAACCGACTGCGCCACCCAGGCGCCCCGAGAACAACCATGTTTTTAAGCGTATATTGAATCCAAACATTGCAAGAGATCTGTTTTATGCATTTTTTGAAATTTATAAATAACACCAATAAAAATTGCTGTGGCTAACATTCTGTTAATTAGTCATCTCAGTTTCACTTAAGTGAAAGACTTAAATATTTGCCTGTAAACAAATTTGCAGTGCCAGCTCACTAACTCATCACTGAATGGTAGCTGAATAAATTCTCCTGTTTTGTCCTGGGTATGTAACAGTGTTTCTTAACTTTTGTTTGGTCACCAGCCCTCTGAGAGTTCAGTGAAAGCTAGGAAGCTTCTTCCCAGAGAACTGTATATTCACACAGAAAACTAATTGTAATGATAATCAATTATGATATGCCAGGCCCTCTGCCAACTGCTCTATGTGTGTTATTTCATTTAATCCTCATGGTAGCACTATAAAGAATGCACTGTTTTCTTCATTTTTGAGAAAAAGACATTGAAGCTTTAAGGAGATTAAGTAATTTGCCTATGCCCGTAGACCTAGTATCCGAGCTCAAATTCTGATATTTATGACCTCAAAACCCATCTCTTCAATCATTGTGCACCAAATTTTAGGGAGCTCATACATTCCTAAAACCTGCTTATTGGTACTCATATTAATAAGGCCACGTTACCTATTGCAATCTAAAGATTTTCATTGGCAGTGAAGAGGATGTATGATTAATGAATCTTGCTGTTTTTGTAACTTATTTAATTAATATATGAGTATTTGTTGAATATCTAGTATTTTAAATACTTGTTAGGTTCAGTGATATGGTCCTTATCCCTAAGGAGTTTACTATCTACATGAGAAGACAAGGATTATATATATAAAACAATGAGGAAAAAATACAAACATGAAGTTGAATATACAGTAATGAGACATTTCCATAAACTATATGTGAAAACGAATCTCTTTACTCTGTCATACTTTGAAGCAATTATCACTCTTTGATTCCCTGATTTATAAAAGGAAAAGCAAATCTAAAAGGCCACCATGTCCTCTGGGAACTTGGAAGATTCAGTGTGTCATAAAAATGAGGTCTATAAAGTGAGACTCTCGGTTTCCTGAGTGGTTTTGTCTGTGTCATCTGTCAGCCCCAGGGAGCATGCTCAACAAGGAGAGGTGAGAATGTGTAGGCAGCTCTCAAGCATTTCAACCTTGTGTCACGGGGTAATTCTATTGAGTTGGACTTGTGTAGGTAAGCAGAACACCTTGACAGTTGCTATATTTTGACTCAAGAAAGGTTCCTACTGACAGAGAGGACTTTAGTACGTCAAGTGATAAAACATAGCCTTGAGTCATGCAGGAGCAGTGGGGGGAAACTAGCAACTTTGGATGAAACCATCAGGCATGGGAAGCCTTTGAAGCCGACCACTGACAATCAAGGCAGTCAAAAAGAGTGGCTGTGGCTATAATTCAAAGAACTGCTTTCTGTAGGAGCACAGTATGGGCAAGTTGTACATCTGACTTGAGCAGCTGCTGTGTATACAAGGTTAGCACAGATAATGGCTGTTGTAAGATATGAAGGATGGAGTATGTCAGGCTTTCCATTAACATGGCCCTCTTCAAGTATTTGTACAGTTGTAGGATTCTACTCTTTTGAAACTTGAATCATTTGGGCTATAATATGATGGAATTAATTTGCAAATAGCATTTGAGTTTTCTTTTCCTCGCAAATAGAAACCCAGTGCTGCTAATCATCCTATCTATAGTTTATCTCCTTTCACTTACAGTAGTTATTTTTTTTGAAATATCTAAAATAATATTTTGTGTACAGTTGTAGAATATACGTGTGCTATATTTTGTTTAACAAATTTTGTTAAATTTCATTTCATGTGATGTTTCCATAATCCCTTTCAATTTTGTTTAGCATTATTTTTTTAAGTGGGGCAAGGATGTTATGAAAACCTATTCTGTCTAAGAAGCCCCAGATGGAAAATATTTTTTAAAAACAGGGAATCCCATAGTTGTTCACAAATCATCATTTAAATCTGTCCAGCTACTGGATGTTGGAAGTAATTTTCCAGGCATTTATGCAGGTATCTTGATGGATTTTATTTAATTTCAAAAAAAAGTATGATACTAAGTCTGTATAATTTCTTAAATTCGTTCCTGGAATAAAACGTAATTGAAAACATTCCTTTTCATATTTGCTTTGAGCCAATACTGGAGTTGTTTTTGAGGTAAAAGGTAGATTGATGTTAAATGTCCATCACACTTTGGCTTTATAGAGAGAATTCAAGACACAGTAACTGTCCAACTCTTGAATTTTCTCATTCTCTGTGTGTGGTGTGTGTGGTGTGGGTGTGTGTGTGTAGGGAGCTTAAACAAGACCTTTTGATTTCATAATAAGCAGGGCTTAGGGACGATAAAACTTGACATTCTTAACTGTTACTAGTGTCTGTCCCTATAGCCCGTGCAGTTATCTTCTTGTTAACGATGTAGAAGCCAGAGTCATAAACTGAGCGTGGACCCAAGGCGCTACTGTAAATTGCAAATAGCATTCATGTGGTGTCTTTGACCTAAGACTAAATTGGGGTAGAGGGAAGAGAAAAAAAAAGAGTTTTCGAGAGTGGAATAGAAGTAGAAGTCAAGGACAAAGAGTACACTAGTAGGATGGATATGTGCAAATGTTCCGTAAGCTTTTGCCATGAGATTTGTTTAGGTAGGCTTTTCATATCTGCAAGTACTCCTTTGCTCAGGAGCCAAGCAGTGGGTTGGGACAGCTTCTGCTTGTGTGTGTGTGTGTGTGTGTGTGTGTGTGTGTGTGTGTGTGTTGGCAATAATGCAGTCATGAGATAATACAAATAATCAGTGAGGGAATAATTAATGATGTGGCAGGGAATATTTTTTGATAAATGCTTGGGGAATGAGGTGACAGGCGTGAAATTAGAAAATTCCTTCAGCGATCTAAAATATAAATAGCTTTCGGAACTGAAAAGAGTTTCACAGCTGAAGATTTTATTGTGTTGAGAGGAAAAACTTTTTTCTCTCCCCCACTCCCTCCTCCTTTGCAAGTTGTTTGTCCATTCACAAAACAAATACTCTGAAGCCCAGCGCGGCTCATGGGAATAAATTTCAGGTCGAATTAGTACAGTTTCCTTGCTGTCAGGATGCTGGAATTAATGGTGTTTTGATGACACGAATTTTGAAGGGCAAACAAAGAAGCTGAAGGGAGAGAGACATGACTCCTTAGAAGCTTGGTCCTCCTCTCCCCCAGCCTCTCTTGTCTTCCCTGTCATCCGTCTGCCAATCTCCCTGTCCATGGTTAGTTAAAGGCGCTTTTTATCCTCTTTTCTTTCCCACAGAGTTTGCCAGATCCGGCCCGGTGCCTGGGTTCCAGGAGGACACGCTGCAGTTGGCCTTCATCGACTTGAGACAAGTAAGTCTTTGTGTTTTTGTTTTTTGTTTTTCTTTTAAGATGTGTGACTGAAGACCATCAGGTCTTAAGGAAAAGGGGAGGGGAGGGGGATTGGCGTTGGCGATTCACACTGGAGACCTAAGGGTTTTTCCCTGTGTTTGAGGCCACCTCTTTTATTTAGCTATCTGGGATCCTTAGCTATGGTGGAGTTAAAGGTTTTGTGGGTAGAAGGGAAGGCAGGAGGTGGGAGGAGGGACCCAGAGCGTAGAGGGACTCAAGTGACCCTCAAGTGATGTGACCCATTGTGCTATAGTTGGCTTCTGCAGACACAGCAGAAAGATAACTCCGCAGACCAATGCTAAGCAGGTGCACTGATGCAGAGACAGCCTGCCTGGGGACTTTTGTTTGTAGATAATGAGGGCAGCAGCATTTAAGAAAAATGAAATATTTTACATTCTGGATGGTTGGTTTGGCTTGTTGACTTTTTTCCTGCTGCCTTCAGTCTTCCCATCCCCTCCTTTGTAGAATGTGGTCAGCCAAGAGTGACTAAGTGGTGGTTTTAGAAGATGATTAGCAAAGGCCCTGACCAGTCATGCTAACCTGACAGACAACCCTGTTAAAGTAGTGTTGATGAAAGCCAGTCGTCAGGCATACCTGAGCTTTGCGAGCCCATCAGTTAGAAAGAGTCATTCTCTGGGGCTGTTGCTTGCAGATCAAAATGGGCAGGTTGGTAGGCCTCGGTGGTTTGGGTAGAGAGGAACAGGATGGGCGGGGGCCGAAAGAGGGAGAGAGTTAACCGGGCTCTGTCATCTCTTCACTCTGAAGATGGATGGCGTTGGATAGAAAGTGTGAATGAAGTAAGAATCAATGACTGATGCTTCTCTCCTATTAAAACAATCTTTTTTTTTTTTGTCTGTTTTAAAAAGGGGGCTGGCTTTGTTTCTCCTGCCATAATGATGCAGTGCCTCTTGTTTTCAGAGCTGACATAGTTTGCATTCTGAAAACTTTTAGATGCCCAGAGTATTTCTTAAAGCTATAGGACCCCTTGTATTGGTAGTCTCCTTACCACTGTGACTTGATTCATGCTGGAACAGCTTTTAACCCATAATGGATGGCCTGAGCTACCCCTGAATCCTTGTGGATGGGTGGTGTAATCTGTCATCTGATGACAATTCTGGAAAGCCCTGTTAAGCAGAAAACAGAAAATTGTGTCTCTATAGACCCGCCAAAGTTTGAGGATTCAAGCCGCGTCCCAGAAACGTGTGTCAACTTAATATTTGGGGGCCGAGGTGGGGGTTCTCGTACACATAAAGGCTTTCCCAGCATGGTCACAAATGGAGCTGAGTATCTCTTTCCACACTTATGACCTTCCACCTGTGGATTCAGCAACTCAACTGAGACATTCAGGTTTTAACCCCTTGGCTGATGTGAGACTGGGAGATTGGGATTTTGCCTTAGGGTTTTGTGGAGTGCTATCTGTTGGAATTTTCTCCCTTGTTTCTTCTCAGAAACTTCTGAGCCAATTGGCTTTTCTTGGAAAGCAGAAACTGAATTTCATTGGAGAGCCACATCCAAGGAAAAAATTTTTCCTTTCTCACTATTCATGAAAAGGAAGTGTGGTCATTCTCTCTAGTTTGTGGTTTTTGGTCCCTATGGAAAGCAACTGGTGTTCACAGAAAATGTTAACTAAGGGAGTAAGTTAGAAAACACAGCCAAAATAAGGTGGATCTGAGCCGGGGATGAATGCTCAAGTATTTGTGGGCTCTCAGTGAGCACTGGTGTTTATGCTTAAGTTCCTACTTGCTGTTACATTTCTGTTCTCAGACTTCCTTTTATGATATTTTAGCAGGAGAAACCAAAACTCCTAAATTTTACGAAGAAGAAGAGTATGTCTCTTCCTATTGAATCAATCACCTAATTTCTAGTTGTGTCTGTCTCTGTTAAAACAATAACTTTCCTCACCTAGACCATTTGAAAAACTTCCCCAGCTCTCAGGCTGTAGCTCTTTATTAGCAGCCCCCAGGTAGGTGGAATCATTGTGAGAAAAATTATCCCTCCCTGTTCCCTTCTGAAAATATTGATCTCTTTGCAGTCCATCTTCATTGTTCTCAAAACTTGTTTAAAATGAGCATCTTTTTAAAAGGGGACTTCTTCTGAACTATGGAGACGTTCAAACTATCAGGAGAAAACCTGGGAGTATGTTTCCAAAGGAGATATCTGGACCTCAAATGAAGCATGATTAAGTGCCTTTGAGTGTGTTGTCCTTCTGCATGTTTCCTTCGGAATCCCATAATAGAATTATGGAATTTGGGGGTTGGGACTCATTTGAAAAATCATGCAGGATAACCTTTGACTTGATACTTGAAACCATGTGTAGCACCCAGACTGTGCCTGTGTATCCTCCTTGAAGAAAACTCGCCACCCCAAGACAGCAAGGGCCTCCTTATGACAACCTGATTATTAGAAAGATAATTTCTTTTTTTTTTAATTTTTTTTTAACGTTCTATTTATTTTTGAGACAGTGAGAGACAGAGCATGAACAGGGGAGGGTCAGAGAGAGGGAGACACAGAATCTGAAACAGGCTCCAGGCTCTGAGCTGTCAGCACAGAGCCCGATGCGGGGCTCGGACTCATGGACCGAGAGATCATGACCTGAGCTGAAGTCGGCCACTCAACCGACTGAGCCACCCAGGCACCCCTAGAAAGATATTTCTTAAGTTGGCTAAAATCTGTCTCGCTGAACTCTGACCCTCTGGTTCTTTATGTTTTTATTAATGCATCACAATTTCGGGGACAGGCTTCCTCTCCTGATTTATTGAGCATCCTCTCTGCTAGCAATTGAGTCTTTATCACATGTATAGCATTGAGACCCACTCCTCAAGGAGTCCTCACACATTCGATTTTACGGAACAGATTGGAGACTCTACTCTCTTCGGTCTATGTGTTTCTTTCACATTGTTAACAACACAGATTTTTATCATTCTAACCAGTCTAAACCTCATTAGATCCTGATTCAGTTTTCTAGCTTAGTGACTGACTTAATCATCATGTTCTTTCTGAGTCTGACGTAACAATATTAAGCAGGCATGGCAGAAGTTAAAGGAAGAAGTTAAAGTTAGGGCAAGTTCTGGGGTGTGCACCCATGCAAAGCACCACGGTTACAGTGCAGCAAGGGTGTTCTTTTACTGTCATTGACTGTATCTGCCTCGCTGCTTTATGAGCGTGTTCATTCTGATCGTACTTTTGTGTTGCCTTGCTTTAGAGTGTTTCAGACACTGTCAAGTGAATAATTTTAAAATAATCAAAACACAGAATATTTGATGAGATCATCTCTGCATAGAGTGTAATAGCACAGTGTCATTTAAAAGCTATAGAAATTCAATTAGGACTCAATTTAGATACGGATAGCAAAACGATTCATCCTTTCCCACCTGTCCTGTCTTTTCTCAGTCTCCTACTTCTTAAGGAAAAGAGTGAAATGACATCTTGACTACACAAGCTTTCATGATATTTTATATGCGTACAGCACTTCAGAGTTAATGTACATTTATGTGCAAATCTCATTTGTCAGATTGCTAGGCTTAGAAAACCTGCTGTTAATGATAATGTGAATTAGACAGTGCAAATCAAAATCTCCTTTGCCACTAAATGTCCCAAGTCCATAAAAGGAGGATTGCAGTATGACTTCACATTCATGTGTTCAAATATGTGTGTGAATCGCTATCAAAATCCAACTTCGGGTTAATGTTAGATCTTGACAAGGACAACTTAAAGGGCCCACTTATTAGCTATCCTGAAGTGGCATATGCACTCCAAGTACTAGTAGCTGCCAGCCCTTAATGTTTCATCATTGGGAATTACCATACAAGGTCCATAGCAGATTCTCAGTAGTGACTGGATTCTCTACCAGTACTCTGGTTTGTGTTTTTCTTCTTTTGGTAAGCATTCAGTAGATAATACTAATGTATATTAGAATTTGAACTTCCGTTGATTTTCATTTCAGCTTATTTTGTCAAACTCTGAGTGCCTACCGTGAACAGAGCACAACCCCGGTGCTATGGGAATACGGAAGTGAATATCATACAGTCTCTGACCTCCAGGAGCAAAGAAGTGATCAGCAAATACTTAATTTTAATATAAGTCAGTCTGTAGTGAGCATTACATTGGAAGGATGAAGCTATTACATATGTTTCAATTATTTCGTTGTGTTTTGCTGCATAACAAAGCACCCAAAATGCCTTGTCTTAAAAGAAGAATCATTTATTTAACTCAGGTTTCTACAGATTAGCAATTAGGATAGGTTCTGTGGGCTCACTCACACCTTGAGGTCAGGTACTAGATTCACTAGGAACTGCCTGGTCTAGGGCGTCTTAGCTAGACTGACTCTTCTCTGCTCTATGTGGTCTCTCATCCACCAGCAGCCTAACCCAGGCGTAATCACGTGGCGTATTGGTAGGTTTCAAGAAAGCAAGGGGAAATATGCAAACCCCTTAAGGTCTACACTTGGAACTGGCAAGCCATCATTCCCACCACATCTTATGGGCTAGAGCTGGTCACAGGGCCAGCCCAAAATCAAAGAGCGGGGAAATCAACTTCAGTTTATCCTCCGGTTGGGATATAAGACCTTTATACAAACTATGCATCTATAATTGCAGAAAGAGGCCATGGAGTGGAGAGGTCTTCAGGAGCCTAAGTAGTTATAAAATACTGCATTAAAATAGTGGAAAGTTCAACTGATAGAAACCAGGCGTTGGTGAGGGAGGAAAGTGTTTTAAGCATAGAGAATAGCCAGTTTTAAGTTTTGTTTAAAAACATATATGGAGTTGTTTTAACTAGGATCTAGACTATCTTTCCTTTTTTTTAAGTCTTAGACTAATCTTTTTAAAACCCCATTTCTTACTTTCTCTTCTTCGTTTCTTACTTTTACTATTCAGCTTCCTCATGGACCTGTTTTTTTGTTTGTTTGTTTGGTTTTGTTTATGTCTTCTTCTCAGCAAACACTGCTTATTGTAGGCTACCCTGAAACATTTCACATTTCTGTTACATTCACTGTGAGGGAATCGTAACTTCCCTAGATAATTAATTATTTATATTATTCATTTAATTTCTGGCTGTTCACCGTACATATTTGACCAACAGGAAAAGGTTTGAGTGGATTCTTTTCTTTAGTAGCATCACATTATTTTCTGTTCCTTGGCCCCAACTGTTACTTACTTCCGATATACTAAGTTTTTATAGAGCTGAATGAACTAGGTTGTGACATTGCATCAGATCTCCTGAATGGAGCTTGTTGGCAACGACTCTCAAACAGCAAAGCCATCCCAAGATATCTGCGGCTTTTTTTAGATGGAACTGGTGACATTCCCTCTAGGCCAGTTATTCCCCAATTTCTAAACCTTCTGACTAAAGTAAACACGGTGCATTTCCATTGCAGGCACTTAACTTGCCTTAACAACAACTCTAGGACCTAAGAGAAATAGTTGTATATTTCTTTGGAGACGTTGAAAGAATTCTGATGTTTGTGTTAGAGGCGTAAAAGTGAAATCAGGACCGTCCGCTCCGTCAGGTATGAAACCTGGGAACAGCTCAGAAACTATGCAGAACTGTCCTTCCTGTTTCCCAGCCTGTCTTCATTCTGTTCAGTAAAGTTTTGGTTTTTGAATCAAATTGCCTACTTTTCTTCTTTTTTCTGCCCGCAAGTCTAATGAACAACCACTCCCACTAAGAGGAACATCCCCCCTTTGCTCCACTGATCTAGGCTCATGTGGAAAAATCTTAACTTTGCTTAAAAACCACTTACGTGTTAGCCTCAGTAGAATACCAATTGATAGAAAAACTGAATTTGTCTGATACCGCACATAACAAGATGATATATAGTCAATAGAATTTCTTTTTTTAATGTTTCTCCCTAGCCAGTCTAAACAACCCCTAACTTTTAGGAAACTACAGAGGAGGCCTGCATCAGGGTAAGGCGGGCCCACATCTTAAAAAGGCCTCAGGTGGCAATCTTCTACATTTCGTCACAACGGTTAAGCCCTATTTAACAGGAAGAAAGTCATTTCCCACATGTACTTCTTAATACTGGTTTTTAACTTGCTGGGATGTAACCTGGAGGTTTTGGTGGGGGGCGGGGGATGGCCTATAGTTTTCCTAAATGTTTACTGAGCAGTTGCCAAGGAGTCATGGTGGAGAAAATGAGAGGTGTGGGGAGAGTTGGTAGGGGGATGTTTTTGTGAAAGGATGTTCTAGGTGGAGGAAAAAGAGTGGTATGTAAATCCTCAAATCCTCTGGTAGTGAAGTATATGGGCCAGTAACGCTGGAGGTAGAACTACTTTCCCAAGTGCTCACCTGAAATATTCTGTTGACCTTCAGATTGTGTATGATCTTGAATAAATAGTGGCCTGTAAAACTGGGAGTCATCTGCACCAGGGTTCAGAAATCAAATAGCTTGATAACTCATGGAATTGGAAGATGCCATTACTATGACTAATGTGGATGGAGGGGTCAGAAGGAATGGTTTAAGCCCTTAAGCACATTATCTTAGAAAAGATCATCTGCACTACTGGTGTGGTAGCATGTATATGTGGTTAAATGTCATTTCAGAAATGAAATCCAGAGTCATCCTATCCCAAAGGCATTGGTGGTTGGAAGAAGATAAAGTAATAATATCAGACTATCTGCACAAATCTCTTTGCTGAGACAGAGGTACTAAAAGTTCCTACAGACCCTAGTCCATGTTTTAACATAGATAAAGCAAGCAAACTTTATAGACCTCCCTAAATCAGAAGTATTCATTCATTCATTGGACACTGTCCCTAGCACTATTATAGTGACTCTAGTGGTGTAGTTGGGAATAAAACAACTGCATCCAAGGGGATGCCAGTTGGTCTCGATTTTGATGTTTTTTTATATTGATGCTGTATCGGTCAGTTTTAGGGACAGCCGCAGAGCTTTCTGCAAATCCCCAGGGCCAGCCCAAGTCTGTTGTACACCGATACACAGGCTTTCAGAAAAGAACCTGTAGCTGTGATTTGGCAGCCCAGCATACATAACATGGCCATCTTGAAATGCTTCAGAAGGTGGTCCTTTGGTTTTTGAAAGTAGGGTTTTCTGGTTGTTTTGACAAAATTGTTGTGCCCATGTTATTTTGACAGGCACCAGGGTGATACCTTTAACCTCAAAGGAATCTCTGACCGCAAATGATTCCCGTTCCCGAGCTGGGGAAAGCTTATGCCTTTGGTCTGGTTCTGTAAAAAACAGAGATAGGAACGTTTCTGAGAATAGACTCCACCGAGCTAGACTTATGACCTCATGTAAGCCAAGGCTAGATCAGCACACACAGGATGGGGCACAGGTAGATAAGGTCTTCAGCCACTGAGATAGATGCTGCTGCTGCCACTGAAAATCAGGTATCTTTCCTTATGTAACTGGGCTGCCATGGAAAATTTATAGAAGGAATTGCCAGTAATATGTAACACATTCTGGGATTTACTCAATGCCCTTAGTCGATTGGAGGAAAGTCTATTCTAAAACTGCTGAAACTTTGTCTCACTTCATACTAACCTCTCAACTAGGGAAGGAGATGCACTCAGAAATTCTGTCTCAGGTTTTTTTGTTTGTATGTTTGTTTGTTTGTTTTGATTTAACGTAGAATCCATTTTTTTTCCCAGACCAGAATCTCATGAAATAATATCTGAGCAGGTGCGACTCTTTGGTATAGAAAATCATGTAAGATGTTATTTAAATGCTAGGGAAAAAAAAAACAGACATTTTAACGGTCCAAATGACATCATAGCATGTGGGGATGGCCATTTTCTATTCGTTGTCCTCTCACTATGGAAATCATTTTAGCAATTCAGAAGTCTAATTTCTTAAAGTCTCATGGAGTTGTTTCAAGAGGTTGGGAATCAGAGAAAAGGGAGCATGTATTAGTAGTGGATGCCAGCCACATTGAGATCATGATAGTTTATAAGAGGTAGATTCCTCATTGATTTTTCACAGTGGAGAATAGTTGGGGTCCATGAAAGGAAGGTGAAAGGTCTGATGAACACCACTTTGTATTTTCCAGGGGCTTTGCTTTTCCTCAGAGAGGAAGCTTAGCCATTTAGCACGAATGTAGGTGGGAGACACTCGGTTCTTTGCCCATTTGTACTTGGTAAAGTGGTAGCTTCTGAGCCTCTTTGAAGGCCCTCCCTCTTATAGACAGTTTGTGTGTCTGGAAATGCTGACTCGTGAATGACAGGCACTGTGGGCCCTGTCAGGGTCCTTAAGCTGTATTAATAGCAGTTATGTGGAAAGAAGTTATGTGGAAGGAACTTTAGCTAGCTAGGAGCAGTTGTGGATAATCTTTTGGGTAGTAGGAGACAAAACACCAGACGTTGCATGTGTTTTCCCATGAACAATACATTGGGTTTGGCCTTTGACTCATGGATCGCCCCAACCCCAGGTTAACATTATCCATTGTTGCTGTCAACCCAGATTGGCACAGTCTTGGGTTAGATAGGAAGTCTAATCTAAAGCTCGCTCAACAGAGTTGTCTAGCACTTCCTACTTGGCAAAGCTGGGCCACTTAGGGGTTCCACCAGAGCATACAACAGCCTTTCCAGTGTATGCTAGACATACTTTTTCCAGAAGTGTGCATCTAGTCTGCAACTATCTTCTACCCCTTTGCTCCAATAGCATGATGGCCGCTTTTAAAGTGGGCACAGTGCCAGTGTCACTCTGGATAGCCTTATAGCCAAGTCTGTCAGTTCAGAGGCTAGAGTTTTGTTCCATTTCAAGCTCTTGTGGGAGGAGCTAATAAGCATAGCGTAGTGAAAGCCACCTGGTCGTTTCTCCCTTTGCTCACGGACAGCGTTGGTGATCCGCTGACCAAGGTAACCTGTGAGGCATGCTGCCTGGGCTAGCGTGAAGTTCTGCACCGCTGTCTGCATCTCCCAACACGCCAAGCCTCAGGAACTTGGGAGGCTTCTCCCGTATCTCAACACACAGCCTGAATATGCAAACCCACACACGTGGAATTTGTGGATTTTCTGAGATAATCACATCTTCGGGAGAAAGGTCAAGTGAGTCATTACCAATGAATTTCCCTGGAAGTAGCAATGGTATCAAAGTCTGTCGCAGGAGTACTGGCAGCATTAAATAAAACCTGATGGATTCTGAACACACATCTCATCTTCATTAACTGCACTGCCTTAGTGTCCTACTAGAGAACACTTACAAGCCTGGAAAGGGCAAAGAGCCAGGCCTCAATCTAACTAACTACTGCATCTATTGACAGCCGCTGGAGGGCAGCAGAGAGTGACAACAAAGGTCCAGATTTAGGGAATTGAGGCATATTTCAATTTGCCAAGGAAGAAGCCCCCTTAACTGTAAGAGAACTCACTACCTAGGAGCTACAGTTGCAAGCCTGGGCTCCTGGAGAACAAGGACCAAAAAGAGCATCTACAACCCTGATCTGAAAATTAAAACCCTCCTTCTAGGCAGGTTCCTAGGAATGCATAAAGAAATGAGATAAGACTGACTGGGAAAGGGCAACCAGACAACATCAGTAAAGTAGGAAACCAAAAGGATAGTCTAAAATGTTAAGTCTCAAGGGGGAAGCAAAGATGGAATAGGAACCAAATGAAAGAAAGCTACAGTGGAAGGCAATCCAGACTGAGCAAGTCGCAGAGGCAAAGATAGAGTCAGGAAAGACTGACTCCCTGAGACAGGTATACCTAGGAAGGAGCCTTGTGTAGGGCACATATCATGAGGCAGGGAGCTGCAAAGGGACCAATTTCAGACACAACTAAACAGTCAGATCTGTGAGATTCTCATTTTTAAACTAGCTCCTTCTTGATTAACCAGGATCATTTCTTTCTTAGTCTTTCTTGATTTCAAGAGCAAAATGACTCATTGAGAATATGGCCAGAGAGAAGGATGAGATGACTAAGGGATTCTTATGCGTGAAATGAAGTTGAACTTGGTCATGAAGCCCTTCTGGTAGCACTGGTGTGAAAGGACAGTTCACTTTCCTTGATTAGCTTCTGATGTTCCCTTCTCACATTTTATTCTGTAACATTTGCTAAGAATATCCAGTGGAAAAGAAAAACTGGCTCTGGCAAACTAGTTACATAGGCAAGATCCTAGTCAATCCGGGGACTTAAGATCTGTTCCCAGTAGGTTAGCAGAGAGCTGGTTAGTCTCTTCTAAATGCTGAACACTTAGCAATTTTCCAAATCCTGTAAGTGTGGAGAAACAAAACTCTCGGTTGGCCTCTTAAACGTCTAGTGTCTCCCTTCTATGTCTCAACCCCTTAAACATTGGGAAAAGTAGGACTCTCCCATATCCACAAATTCCAGGAACCCTGTACTGGGCGTTAGGACAGCGTGAAGTTTGGAATTGGACAGACCTGGGATACTAGCTGTGACATTTGGCAAATTATTTGACCTAAGATGTAGTTTCCCGCTATCTTTGATTATACGCTTACTAAATAGTAAGTAACATGATTATGTTATCTTATTTAATGCTTACTCCAGCATTTTAAGCCTTATAAATTATTATAAAGTCTTCTTTTTTTATACCCCAGGGTCTGTTTTCAGTACTTAGTTCATAAATATAATGAATGACTAAATAAATTATGATATACCTAAGTATCACTCATCAATAAAAAGGAACTATTTGATAATCCAATTCTAAAATTTATATAACGTTCTAGAAAATGCAAACTAATCTATAGGGACAGAGAGTAGATCAGTGCTTGGGAACAAGGGGACAGGACTGATGAGAAAGAAAGACAAGGGAGCTTCTTGGGATGATAGAAATGTTCTTGGTGGTGGTGGTAGTTACATAGATGTATATATTTATCAGAACCCATGGAACTGTATGCTTAAAATAGGTTTATTTTTATTGTATATAAATTATATCTTAATAAAATTGATTTTAAAAAGTAAGTCTAAAAAAATGTAAAATAACATCGTATCTATAAAATTCTAGAATTTATATTCTTATTTTCATTCAGTGTAGTATTTTGAGCTTCCTCCATGGTATTGAATGTATCAGTAGCTCATATTTTAATTGATGAGTGAGATTTCTCTATATGGATATATAATAATTTAGTTAGTCATTCACCTGTTGTATTTATTAATATTTTGTTGTTTCTAGTCTTGGAATACTATGAACACGGCTGCTATGAGCATTCATGTACAAGTGCTTATGTGGATAAATGTTTTTATTTCTCTTGGGTAGTACATGCCGTGGAATTGCTGAGTCCATGGTAAGTGTATGTTTAACTTTATTTTTAAAAATGTCAAACTCTTCCAAAGTGGCTGTGCCATATTCCACACCCACCAGCAGTGACCGAGAGCTCAGGTGTTTACATATTCTTCAACGCTTGGTGTGACGGTCTTTTGTCTGTTGGTTTATTGAAGCATAATTTACGTATAGTAAAATTAATCCTTCTTAGATATACAGCTCTGTAAATTTTTACAAACTTATGCAATTATATAACCACCACAAAAACCAAGAATATTTCCATCCTCAGAAAATTCTTTACGCCTCTGCAATGAGTCTCCTCTTCCAATTCCCAGCTCCTGGCAATGACTGCCCTGATCTCTGACACTATAGTTTTGTCATATAAATGGAATCATACTTTTAATTTTGGCCTCTCACACTTAGCATAATGCTTTTGAGATTCATCCATATTGTTGCATTTATTAATAGTCCATTCATTTTTATGGCAGAATGGTATTCCATTTTAGGGATTGTTTACTCATTCATCAGTTGATGAATATTTGAATTGTTCCCGGTTGGAACTTTCATGAATAAAGCCATTTGTGTAAAGGTTTTTGTGTGGACATGAGTTTTTATTTTTCTAGAGTAAATACTTAGGAGCGAGATAATTGGGTCATAGAGAAAGTATATGTTTAACTTGCAAGAAGCTATCAAGCTCTTTTCCAAAGTGCCTTTACCATTTTCCGTTTCCATCAGGAATATATGAGAGTTGCAGTTGCTCTTTACCCTGACTAGTATTTGATATTGTCGATTTTTTTTATTTGCACCATCCTATTAGGTATGTAGTAGGATCTTGGGATGGTTTTAATGCGTATTCCCATAGTGACTATTGATGCTGAATTTCATTTTGTATACTTATTTGGCATCCATCTCTCTCCTTTTGTGAAGTGTTTGTTTGAGTCTTTTGTCCAGTTTTTAAAATAATTCTTATTTTTGGGGTGCCTGGATGGCTCAGTCGGTTGAGTGTCCAACTTCGGCTCAGGTCATGATCTCACGGTTCGTGAATTCGGGCCCCGCATCGGGCTCTTTGCTGACAGCTCAGAGCCTGGAGCCTGCTTCCGATTCTGTGTCTCCCCTGTCTCTGCTCCTCCCCCACATGCACTCTGTCTCTCTCTGCCTCTCAAAAATAAAGAAAACTAATAAAAAAATTTTTTTTTAATTCTTATTATTGAGCTGTAAAAGAATTTTCTATATTCTGGTTAATGGTCCATTATCAGTTATGTGTTTGGCAGCTTTTTTCTCCCAGTCTGGCTTTTTGTTTTCTTAACAGTATCTTCTGAAAAGTTTGCATTTTTTATTTTAATAATACATAGTTAATAATGATATCATTTTTTTTCATTGCTTAGGACACATAGACTTATGTGTCCTATCTTAAGAAATGTTTACTTAACCCAAAGTTACAAAGATATCTCCTATGTTTTCTCCAAAGATTATAGTGTTAAGTTTTACATTTAGGTCTCTGATGATAATATTTTGAATTAATTTTTCAGTATAATATAAGATATGGTTATGTTTTGAATTTTTATATAGAACCTATGGTTCTTCCAGCCCTGCTCATTCCAAAAGACTATGCTTTCACTGGTGATTTGCCCTGACACATTTAATAAAAAGTCAATTGACCATGTATGTATTGTGCTATTTCTGGACTTTATGTTCTGTGCCATTGATCTGTGTCTGTCCTTTTACTGTGTCTTGATCTTACTTTTCTATTAATCTTGAAATCAGATAGTATGTTACGAACTCCATCTTTTTTTTTTTTAATTCTTCTGTTTATCCTAAGTCCTTTACACAGATATTTTAGAATCGACTTGTCGATTCCTACAAAAAAGCTTGCTGGAATTTTGACTAGGATTTTGCTGGATTCTTAGATCAGTTTGAGAATGGACATTCTGGCACTATTGAATCTTCTAATCCACATATATAGTCTATCTCTCCATTTACTTATGTCTTTGGTTTCTCTCATCGGTGCTTTGTATTTTTCAGCAAACTTTGCGTGTGTTTTGTAAGATTTATCTCAAAGTGTTTCATGTTCGTTGTAAATGGTGTTGTTCTTTTAATGCCAGTTTTTAATTGTTCATTGCTAGTGTATTGAAACTATTGGGATTGGGATTTGTATGTTGACCTTGAATTTCAAACTTGTTAAACTCACTTATTAGATCTAGTGGTATTTTATACATTTGGGGGCATTCTCTAGGTAGACATTTATGACATCTTTGAATACAGTTTTACTTCTCCCTGTCCAAACTAGATGCCTTTTATTTCTTGCCTGATTGCACTGGGACCCCCACCACAATGTCAAATAGAAGTACTGAGAACAGGTATCCTTGCCTTGTTCCTGATCTTACTGGGGAAGTATTCAGTTTTCACCATTAAATATAATGATAAGCGTAAGTTTTTAATGTCCTTCATCAGTTGAGCAAGTGTCTTTGAATTCTTAATTTGCTTAGAGTCTTTCTTATGAAGGGGTCATCAGTTTTATATTCTATCATTAGCCATTATTATTTTTGAACTTAGAAGTTATGTCTAATGTTTTGTTTTTACACTGAAGTCGTAAGATATATACTCATACTTTGAGGATTTTTTTATCTGAATTACTTCTAAAAGTAATTTATTTATACAAGAGTTATAAAAACATTTGTATGGCTTTTCAATGTATTGCTGGTTCCTACAACAAAGGGTTATACCAACTTACAGAACCCTAGCAGTGTGTTCGTGCACAAGTTTTACATTAGCCTCACCAACATTGAGTCTATAATATGTAAATTTTAAGTGTTTTGGTTAACTTAATAGGTACTAGGGGGCACCTTATTCTTTTCTTCCACACTGTTTTCTTTTTTTGTACACATGAAAAATACTGAGTGGCTCATGAACATCAATGAGGGTATGACTTTACCAGCGTCCAATTTTCAGTTCTCACTGCCATGTCCTGTGGTATGTTTTTTGCCATCCAATTTGATGTATCCATCATTTAAATTTAGCTTATTACAATCTAATAAGAAAGGTGAGACTGATACTTCTAAAAAGTTAACTATCCGGAAGAAGCAGCATATGATTTAAGTGCCAAATTCAATAGCATGTAAGCATGCTATTGCATGACTTCGGAGGAGGGAGGTATGGCTGTGCCATTAGAAGTGATGATTTTTGCCTTTTTGGTTATTGTTGTTATAATAAGTCAGTAGGAGCTGATTTTCTTTCTTTTATTTGGGGTATTTATTTTCTCTAAAAGCATTCTATGACAAAACATTTGAGATTTGCTATTCATGGTGTCTGTGAAAATTGTGGTCATCTGGAGAAATTTAATCCCATGCTAAGAATAAAAAGTATTCAAACTATTATTTCATCTCAGTGTTACTACAGAAAAAAAGATCAAATTAGCCTTCTATTGGCTGGCAAAGTAAAGGTGTAACTTCTCTATTTTCTGGACAGTGCTAAAAAATACACTCTAGAGACTTAATCTGTAGACTGAGATGTTCGTCTAAGCCAAACATCAATCATAGAGAGGCCTCCCAAATTCTCCCCAGAGCTCTATGCTTTGGGCCTGGTCGAGGTGAGCAGCAGGTTTTCTATGCAATGCTATGACCTCTTTGTGAGCTACTACTTGTATAGTCTGTAGTATTCAGTGATGTCAGATCACAGGAGACTTGGAGAGACTGTGAGGACAAAGTGGTTCTCGGAAGCTACTGGTACACCAAGACTATATTAAAAAGAGCTACCTCAGACCATAGTAAGTTGATGATGTCATTAAAAGTGAATACGTGTTATGAGGTAAGGGGATATGTAATTATTCACTTCAGGGCATATACTGCTTATCATTTGTCACCACAGCATTTGTGCATGTGGTGCAGTGTGGTGGTGGTCATGCTGGTGTGTGTGTGTGTGTGTGTGTATTTGTCCATGCGTGCTTGTCTGCTCTAAATCCAAGTATGGTTAGAGTTCCATATGATGCTGTTAATTTTACCTTCCCTTCTCACGTCTGATAGAAATCATTAAAAGAGAGAAGGTGGTTTTTCTTGTGATTTCTCTGGGATACCAACGTCCCATATCTATCTTTCTATCTTTGTGGAGAAGCACTGCCCCCTTGATGAAGTGATAGTGAAAGGAGACAGTTAATTTCATTGGTGGAAGGTAGTGATAGGTTTGAGGGAAGCAGCACAGGAGTGGATATGTTCATGGTTCTTTCTGTTAAGTATGAAACTCTTATTTTATTCTTCCTCCTTCTCTTGCTCTGTTTTATGTCTCTGCCATGGAGGATCTTTTATTTCTTTTCTTCGTTCTGCCACCTGCTATTTCTTTAAAACACAATTATGATCCTGTCATTTGCCTGCTTACAAAGCCTGAAAGCTCCCTGTTGCCTGAAGAACAAAGGACAGACCCCTAGCAAAGCAATTCTGATGCCTGCTTGTCTTTCTGGTCTCCTTTTCCTGTCACTCTTCCTCATGTGGAAACTCTTCCCCAGTTTCCACACCTCCCCGGTTCCAAAACTGGGTAAGCTTTAGGCCCCTTCTGCCTATCATACAGTGTGCTCTCTTGGTAGAGTGACAAACTCCTTCCCTTCCCTCACAGCTTGGCTCAAATGTCATCTCCTTTATAAATTCTTCCCAACCTCCTCAGACAGATTTAATTGTTCCCCCTTTGGGTCTCTGACATTTTGTATGTCCCTTCATTACTGATTCTCTTATAATTACTTGTTTAATCATCTCCCTTCTCCATTAGATTCTGTGTTCACCAAGGGCAGGAACCCTGTTTTATTTATCCTTGATTTCCCCCTCCCCCAGGGGGTAACATAGTCCTATTACATATAATGCTTTCGTAACTGCTTGCTGAATGCGTTGACCTAATATTGTTTGTGGCATTTCAGAAGTAAATGGAATTAGATGGAGTTTCTGAATAATATTTATCCTCAAACTCCCTTAAATAAATAGTACTCATCATTTTTCTCCCACCATGTGCTCTTAATTTTCACTTTAATCTCATTAAATGAAGTGCAGGAGTCACAGCCCTGGGGAAGGCAGGACTCAATACAGGGAAAGGATAGGCTCACTGGTAGTCTCCCGTACCTAGTGTGTGAGGTCTTCTCTAGTGAGAACTGTGAGGAAAGGCTACCTAGGAAGAGCATTGTGCAGCTAGATGCTTCGTGCCGGGAAGGAAAATACCTCCTCACCTGATAAATTATTCTTACTGCTTCAACAGGAGATGACTTCTCAGATGAAACACTTGATCATATTCTTCCAACGCTGGTGAGCACCCGTGTCAGGTGTCAGGTGTTGCCTTTCTATTTCTATTCCCAAATGGGGGCCATTTTCTCAATGAAAATCCATCCTTGGAGTTCATCCAGAATTTCAGCCTTGTTGTATCCCTCTGAGACATATGTGGCCTACTAGTGGAGCTCCAAAATTAGGCCAGAATGTCAATTCAAACTCTGAAACCATTTCAAGATATTGAAATCTTTCTAGGATTGACATCCAGAGCAGTTTACAAGTAACTCCTGGTGAGAAAGTGAGGAAGGTTGAATGAAAGTGATTAAAGTGTTCAACATGTAACATGGCCTCATTCTTCATGCCAGAAATATGCTTATCTTCATCATGGATGATAATAAAAAACTCTTAATGTGTTGTATTTTATTATAGCTTAAAATGTTCTAATTTCAAATTTATTACAATACTGTGCTAATAAAAACAGGATTGCACTGGTATAAAAACAGGCACGTAGATCAATGGAACAGAATAGAGAGCCCAGAAATAAGCCCCTGCATATATGGCCAATTAATTTACAACAAAGGAGCCAAGAATATACGATGGGGAAAGTATCTTTAATTAATAGTGTTGGGAAAGCTGGACAGCTACATGCACAATAGTAAAACTGGACCACTGTCTTACACCATACACAAAAATTAACTCAAGGTGGATTAAAGACTTGAACATAAGACCTGAAACCGTAAAACACATAGAAGAAAACATAGTTGAGTGAACTTTGACATCAGTTTTTGCAATGATTTTTTTAATTCATCGCCAAAAGCAAAGGCAATTAAAACAAAAATAAACAAGTAGGAATACCTCAAGCTACAAAGCTTCTGCACAGCAGAGGAAACCATCGACAAAGTGATAAGGCAACCTACTGAATGGGAGAAAATATTTGCAAATGATATACCCAGTAAGAGGTTAATATCCAAAATTTATAAAGAATTTATACAACTCTATAGCAATAAAATCCCCCAAACCAATTTAAAAATGGGCAGAGGAAGAGTGCCTACGTGGCTCAGTTGGTTGAGTGTCCAACTCTTGATTTTGGCTTAGGTCATGATCCCAGGGTCATGGGATCAAAGACTGCATCGGGCTCTGCACTGAATTAAGATTAAGATTCTATCTCTCTCTCTCCTTCTGCCACTCTTGCTCTCTCTCTCTCTCTCTCTCTTTCTCTAAAATAGAAAAAAAATAAATAAAAGAAATACTTTTTAAAAAATGGGCAAAGGATCTGGATGGACATTTTTCCAAAGAAGACATACAGATGGCCAACGGATACACAAAAAGATACTCAACATCACTAATCAGGGAAATGGAAATCAAAACCACAGTGAGATATCACCTCATACCTTTTAGAATGGCTGTTATCAAAAACACAAGAAATACCAAGTGTTGTCAAGGATGTAGAAAAAAGGGGACCCTCATTTCCTGCTGGAATATAAATTGGTGCAGCCACTATGGAAAGCAGTATGGAAGTTCCTCAAAAAAAAAATTTAAAACATAACTACCATAGGATTCAGCAATTCTACTTCTCGGTGTTTGTCCAAAGAAAACAAAAGCACTAACTCAAAAAGATATCTGCACCCCCGTGTTCACTGCAGCATTATTTACAATAACCAAGATATGGAAACAATCTAAATATCTACTGACGGATGGAATGAGTAAAGAAGAACATTTTTCAGCCATTAGAAAGAATGAAATCTTACTATTTGTAACAACATGGATGGACCTTGAAAGCATTATGCTATGTAACATAAGTCAGACAAAGACAAACACTGTATGATCTCCCTTATATGTGGAATCTAAAACAAGCAAATAACAATAAACCACAGGCTCATAGAAAGAGAGAACAGATTGGTGATTGCCAGAGGCTGAGGGTGGAGGGAGTGGGTGAAATGCATGAAGAGGAGTCAAAAGGTACAAAATTCCAGTTATAAAATAAATAAATCATAGGGATGTAGTGTATGTACGTAATAAGAAAAAAATTCTGTAACTATGTATGGTGATGATGTTACCTAGACTTATTGTGGTGATCATTTTGTAATATATACAAATATTTTATCATTATGTTGTACACCTGAAACTAATATAATGTACATCAATGATACCTTAATTTAAGCCTCCTAAAACTAAGTCCCTGATGTCCTCATCCCCCTCCCCTCCATGAACATCTGTTCTTTCTTCAGTCCTCCATATCTCAATGAAGAGCAATTCTGATCTTCTAGAAATAGAAACCTGGGAGTCATCCTTTACTCCTTTCTTTCTCTCATATCCCACACCCAGTCTCAGCGAGCTGTGTTTTCTCTCCCTTCAAAATATATCCAGAAACCAACCATTTATAACTATCATTTCACCCTTCCGGACTCAAGTAACAGCTATTTCTCACTGTCTTCTTGCAATAGTTTCTTCATTGTTCTCCACGATTGTGCCTTTGCTCCTCTACAGTCCATTCTCAATATGGCAGCAGCATGAAACAGTTAAAGCAAAAGTCAGATCATGTCACTTCTCTGTCTAAAACCTCACAGTGGTTTCCCATTTCATTCTAAGTAAAAGCCAAAGTGCTTTCAGTGACCTACAAGGTCCTATAGAATCTTTGCTCACACACGTCCCTTAACTCTCTAAACTCCTCTCGTACTGCTTTTCTTCTCACTCTGCTAGCATCTATATTCTTTCTCAAACGTGGTACACTCCCATATCAAGGCCTGTGTACCTGATGCTGTCTCTTCCTAGAAGGCTGTTTTGCAGATATTTATATTGCTTACTCCTTTATCTTCCTCAGGTCTTTATTCAAGTCATCTCAAGTTCACCTTCTCATGGAGACCTTTGCTATTTAAGATTGTTGCTTTTCTCTCCCACTGCCTCTGCAACCCCACCACCCAGTCAAAAACCAGAGTAAAACTCTCTATTCCCTGCCTTATTTTTCTCTAACAAATTTATCATCTGGTATATTTTATACCTTACATATCTTGTTTAATTTGTTTTCTGTCCACTAGAAAATGATTCACACAATCGTGGATTTTGCCTGTTTTGTGAGTGGTTTTTTGTTTAATTTTTTAAAACGTATTTATTTATTTATTTATTTATTTATTTATTTATTTAGAGAGTGAGCAGGGGGAGGGGCAGAGAGAGGGAGAGAGAATCCCAAGAAGCCTCCACACTGTCAGTGAAGAGCCTGATGTGTGGCTCGAACTCACGAACCACGAGATCATGACACAAGCCAAAACCAAGAGTCGGACCTTAACCGACTGAGTCACCCAGGCACCCCTGTTTTGTGAATGGTTTTATTTTTAGTGTTAGAACAATTCCTAGCACATGGTAGCCTTTTATTAAAGGGAAAAAGTTTAATCTCTATATGTTTGCCTTAGTTTTAAGTACCCAGAGGTTAATAGCCTTTTAGATATGAATTGTTCTGCAGAGTAACTGATGTACCATTAAAAGTAGAGATTTCAGAGAGTTTTTGATCTGTGGCTTAAAAATTGTGTTGTACATATTGGATATAAAGTGTATACCTTTTAACAAGATAGAGAAAGGATATTTCCTAAAAATATTCTTGGGTGTAGGTATCTTTATAACATAGATTGATGGAGACTTGCTGATAAATGTCCCTTCCTAAAAACATGTCATCCAGGATGATGATGTTGATGGTAGTGATGTTGATGGGATTAAGTATGGAGACGAAAACTGTGAGCCAGTTGGGAAAGTCTGATCACAAGTTGCAGTAAAACTTAAGGCAACCCAACTTACCAAGAAATGCAGAAGTCACTTGAAAATGGTCAAAGTAACCCAACAGAGCAGTTGGGGGGGAATGTTTTGGTAAACTGAAAATTGACTCCTGATTGGAAAAGTGTGTTGTGACTTTTACAGAAGATTTTTAATGTTATATATGAATGGACTCACCTCTTTTCTTCCAGGAGAGTTAGTAGGGTATGATGATATACAGAAAGTTGGGGAAATCAAGGGATACCAGGTGATATGATAATGTGATAACCTGGGATGCTGAGTTCAGTAAACAAGAAGAGAGAGGCAGGAGAAATCTTCCCTGCAACTGTGAGAGTTTAAGTACGGTATCTTGGATTAAAAAAACAAAGATACTAAAACTGTATAACCTAAAATTAGAGTCTACAAATTCAGTAGCCCATCCTGAGAAGTGGCAGAGAAATCTGAACTAAGATATCCAGGGCTAATTAGGCACCTTTTGTTGCTTTCCTTATGCCCTTCTCCTTCATCCCCTTTCTTGGTGTGGGCATCAGGCCCACAGAAACCCAGAGAACGGAGAATGATCTGTGGAGTACACAGCCTGCTGAAATCTCCCTCTGCTTTTACAGAGGGCAGCTGGCAACTGTGCACTATCCTTAAGTAGCAAATTGTCTGGAGAGGGATCATAGGACTTAATCTCTAAATCTGCAACTGGCTAATTGCATAGATGCTAGGGTTGGAAGGCTTAGATGGGCCAAACTGACTCCTTGAAATGTGGATTTTTTTTTTCTTTTTTAACTTCCCAGTCTGGAACAGCATAAACTAGTTGTGGTTTTACGTTAGTCGTATCCTGTAATGTGCTGAGCGGCATAGGCTTCAGAGATTTCTTTATTGTGGCTCCTGCTTTTTATGAGTTTATGGTAATAGAACTAAAAACGTCTTGGCAAAAAGTCAGATGTGGCAGAGGTGAAGCCATTAACCTTTTTTTCCTACTTCATCTTTCCCATTTTTCCCCCCAGAATCCAGTAGTAATTATAAATATGCACATACTTCTAAAATCTCTTACGCACATACTGCATCTTGAGTTGTGTGCTGTCTTAACCATCTTTTAGGTGCACGGACCTTTGGGAGAGAAGCAGAGCTCATTGCTTTTCAGGAGCCAACCCCTAGTACTATTGAAGAGATCTTCTTAGGGCTCAGAGATGATAGAACAGAGTTTCCGGTAGAGCTGAGCCTAAAATTGCTTACAGTGGCAAAGATTGGCATTGTTTCACCCACATTTTTGTCCTCCTCTTGAGGCCCCAGAATAGAGTGCCTGACAGATTAGAATCCAATTTGGGGACTAATAGTAGAGCCACCTCCTGTTCACTACCCCAAGATGGAGAACGTTGAGGGGAAGTCAGAATATATGTGATGATGCCAGAAACTAGGTTATCCTGGGAAAGTCTCTTCCTTACATTTTAATTTCTCCAGTGTAAAAGGAAAAAATTAGGTTAGATAATATTCATGTTCCCTTTGATGTCTTATGTTCTGTGATTGTGGATCATCTTTACTGGCTTTAGACTGGCCCTTTTTCAAGATGGTTTCTTCCTTCATTTCTTATAGATACTTGCTTAGAATCCCTTTATTTCAGTTTTAGAAGATAACATTTATTTAATAGGAAGAGTTTTAGCTCTCCTATCACTGATGATCCTCAGTTTATAACACAGGATCTACCCAATTCCTTTAGTTAAATTAATATTTATCTATCCACATGTCTATGTCTCATAGAATTTATTTGACTCTGTTGGAAAAAAAAACAATATTGATGTCAGGAGTCTCCCTGCTTGCTTTCTTTTCTTGAAAACCTGAGGTAAGGATCTTGCTTATCCCCGTGGAACTGCCATCTAGCTATTACAGCTTTCCACAGCTACCTTGCTTTAGGGAGTTCTAGCAATGATCTATTATTCTATTGCCTAGAGCAAGATGTTCCTGGAAAAGAAGTCTCTGAATGTTCAGCCAATTTAGCAATTCATTGGCTGAGTGTTCTGAGGTATTTCAGGATATTATGTGCAAAATTGACATTTGTGTGGTCACTGCCCAAGTAGAAGCACCATGAAAGATGACTGGATTAGGAGGATGTAAAAGACTAGGCAAAAGAGTTTTGAGAAAATTATTTCCAGGTTAAAAAGAGGAAATCAGTAAGTCATGAACAGGCAAAACTTCACATAAGCATCTTCAAGATCAGCATCCCTTTGGATCTACCTCTTTGATTGCTTCTTCTCAGGCTCTTTTTTTCCAGGGGAAGATGGGGAGGTGAGGAGAGGTTCTTTTTTTCTATCCATTTCTTAATATCGTACTCCAAGGTTCCCTCAGTTCTGTGAGTCCTCTGTTCTTCCTACCCTCCATATTCTGCCCAGCTCAGGAAAGAAAAATGTGTGTGTGTGAGAGAGAGAGAGAATAATGCCCTGCTCTCCCAGAGATGGCCACGTCTTAATCCCTGGCACCTGTGACTAATACTACCTGTAGGACAAAAGAGACTTCACAAATAGGATGTTGAAGACTTTGAGAGGAGGAGATAATCCTGGATTATCTGGTAAATGCAGTCTAATCTCATGAATCCTTAAAAGCAGAAGAGGGAGGCAGAAGAGTGGATCAGAGAGATGAGATGGAAGAAAAAGTGTGAGATGAGAGATGAGATTCAAAGTGTGAGAGGGGTTTGACCTACCTCGCTGGTTTTGAAGCTAGAAGGAGGCCATGAGCCAAAGAGTATGGGTGGCCTCTAGAGGCTAGGAATGACCCTCAGCTGACAGCCAGCAAACAAATGGGGATCTCAGTCCTGTGCCCGCAAGAAACTGAATTGTCAACAACCTACATGAACACAGAAACGAATCCTCCCCTAGAGCCTCCAGAAAGGAATGCAACCCTCCCAACACCTTGATTTTAGCCGGGTGGGGGGAGACCATGGTGTACTTCTGCTTTACAGAACTGTGAGACGATAAATGTGTGTTGCTTAAGTCACTAAATTTGTGGTGATTTGTAATGGACGCAATAGAAAACTAACACAATGTACATTACGTGTTTTGTTGCCAAAGTCAAAAACTTTGCATATGCTATTCAATAATACATTGCAGCAGAGGGAAAAAAAAAAGAGTGTGATCTGTATGTTTAGACAAAGCTGAGTTTGAATCTTGCCTCTATCATATCCTACTGAATGACTTTGAGAAAATAATCTTCTTGAACTTTTTTTTCTTCTGGAAAATAGCTATGATACCGGCTAGCTTGGAGTAGGGGGCAGAATGAGATAGCACATGTAAAGTGCCTGGCTTACTATACAATTCAACATATGATAGTGATTACTATTGTAAAAATTAAAGCCAACACTGATATATTTTAGCTGTCAAAAGAAGCACCATACTTAGCTACAACATCAAAGAAACAAGCAACAACAGAAAAAAATAGATAAATTGGACTTCCATCACAATTAAGACTTTTTTGTTTCTAAAGACACTATCACGAAAGTGAAAGACAGCGGATACAATAGGAGGTATTACCTTGGACATAATACAAGGGACTAGTATTCAGAAGAATACTATAAATTTATGTCTCAAAAATAAAAAGACAAATTACCCAGTTTAAAAGTGGGCAACGGATTTAAATAGACATTTCCCCCAAAAGTGTATACAACATCTTCAGAAATGTAAATTAAAACCATAGTGCACTACCACTCTACATCCACTAGGATGGCTGTAATCAATAAAATGAAAAGAGAACAAACGTTGGTGCAGATGTAGAAAAATTAAAACCTTGCACCTTGCTGGCGGAAATGTAAAGTGGTGCTGCCTCTGTGGAAAACAGTTTGGTGATTCTTCAAAAAGTCAAACAGACTATCATATGACCCAGCAATCCCGTTTCTGGTACGTACTCAAACGAATTGAAAATAGGGATTCAAACAAAAACCTGTACTTGAATAGTCAAAGAATAACACTAGGGGCGCCTGGGTGGCGCAGTCGGTTAAGCGTCCGACTTCAGCCAGGTCACGATCTCGCGGTCCGTGAGTTCGAGCCCCGCGTCAGGCTCTGGGCTGATGGCTCAGAGCCTGGAGCCTGCTTCCGATTCTGTGTCTCCCTCTCTCTCTGACCCTTCCCCGTTCATGCTCTGTCTCTCTCTGTCCCAAAAATAAATAAACGTTGAAAAAAAAAAAAATTAAAAAAAAAAAAAAAAAAAAAGAATAACACTATTTACCATAGTCAAAAGGGGAAACAACCCAGATTCCATCAACTAATGAATGGATACACAAAAGGTGGTGTATATGTACAATGGAATATTGTTTGGCCCTAAAAAGGAATGGAGTAATAATACCGGGTACAACATGGATGAACTTTGACACAAAAGTAATCAGATGCAGTAGGCCACAGAGTCTGTAATTCCATTTATCTGAAATATCCAAAGTAAGTGAATTTATAGAGACAGAAAGCAGATTAGTGGATGTCAGGGACAGGGGAATGAGGAGGGACTGCTTAATGGATGTGGGTTTTCCTTTGAGGTGATGAAAAAGTTGTATTACTAGATAATAGTAGTTATTGTACAACATTGTGGAGGTACTTGGTACCATTAAATTGTACGCTTTAAAATAGTTGAAATGGTAAATTAAGTTTCGCTTTTGATGATCCAGAAATGCTAAGGAGTAGTCTGTGCGTGTGTGTGTGTGTGGAGGAGGCGGGGTGCACACACACCTACATGTGCACATGCGGGTGCAGAACTAGGATCAAGGAGTGGAAGAATTTTGGAAGTCTTAGAATAAGTGATATTGTTAAAGATATTGGAATATACGTGGGTGCAGATTTTATAGCATGTAGGGAAATACTCCAAGAATGGGATTTAACTTGGGTATTATCATGACATAGCATCTAGCTGCTTTTATTTAGAAGGTCGGATTAGGGAGAAAACTAGGCAGGAACCAAAAATATTTGTTAGGATGTGTGTTTGGACTAATTTTCCGTAAGTCCGTTTTAGTGAGGAGTATGTAAACAGAGATTAACTGGAAGACAAAGTGTCAGAAGAAATGAGAAGCATGTATCGTTAACTTGGCACCAAATGGTGGGAACCGAATGAATCCCCTGTAGTAGCCGTATCATTCTCTCCTCCATCCAAGTTCCCTTTCCTATCTGTTTCTTCTGTGTCTCTTTCCTCCTATAGAAAATTTTGTTGTGTGGCCGTTTGCATCAGTCACAGAAATAGAGAAAAATGAAAGCAGGAAAGCTTCAGGGCAGTTTTGTGTTGCTGTAGAATGTAAACATCACCCCTTGGTCAGAGGGAGTCTTAGTCTGTTAGGGCTGCTATCACAAAAATACCACAGACTGGATGGCTTAACCAACAAACATTTATTTCTCACAGTTCTGAAGGCTGAGAAGTTCAAGATCAAGGCACTGGAAGATTTGGTGTCTAGTGAGGGCCCACTTCCTGGCTCATTGATGGTCATCTTGCTGTGTCCTTGTCCTCACTTAGCGAAAGGGGTGAGAGAGCTCTCCCGAGTCTGCTTTATAAGGGCATTAATCCCATTCATTAGAGCTCCACCCTCATGACCCAATCACTCCCAAAGGCTCCGCTTCCTAATGCTATCACACTGAGGATCAGGATTTCAACATGTGAATCTGGGAGGGACGCAATTATTCAGTTCAGAGCATAAGGCTTTCCTTTAATTTTTCATAATTCTGCTTGAGAGGACTTATTTCCTAAGGTTTTTAATTACTCTCTTTTCCATCAGATTTACCATCTTTTAATGTTAGTAGAAATTATTTTTTGCTTATGATAATAAAAAATTGTTTTCAGTAATTTCCTAATGCATTTATAGTCATCATCTTCATTTATAGAAAACACCTTTCTTTTCCCGCTAATAAAAAGAAGAACTAGATATAAAAATCTATCTGAAGTAGTTTAGATATTGTGAAGAACTGCCTGCCTATCACAATAGAGGAAAGTAATAATGTTGGGATATTAGGAACCTCCCTAGAAATGTACATATATGGAAACTGTCATCAGCTGTGAATAAACTCGGTCTCCTCTTGGCCCAGAATACCGACCGATTGGTTTCATTTACTTAAACCCTTAAGTTCCAGCAGCCTAATGAGAGATAGGAAAAAGAAAGCAATAATAGTTACATGCCCTAAGAGCTTTATGTGAATTAACTCACTTAATCCTTCCAACACCTCTGTGAGGTAGACACTACTTTTATTCTCTTTTATAGATGTCCTCTTAGAAGCAGACTCCGTTAGCAAGGTCATTGTACTTTAACATGTTCCTTCTTACCGCTTCTGCCGCCACTCCATCACTTATTTATTGCATAGTTGTCCCTCTTCCACCTTTCTTAGGACTCTTGGCTTAAGCTCTCAGTATATCTACAGTAAACGAGTGTTGATTTTGAAAATTACTGATGCCATAAAACATGAGAAGCTAAGCCTGAGATGGCTCCAGAAGTGATCCACTATTGTAGAAAGGAGGTAGCGTTTGGGGTTGCTAGTTCCGGTTGGGCATATACAGGAGACACATGCGCATTTCCTTGAGGAAGTAAAAGGTAAAAGCAGAAGATATTTAGGTGTTGTGGTGTTTGTTGAATTTCCCTTCTTTGAGGGCTCTGCACAGGAGACTTTTTCACTTCAGAGTATTTTAAGGACTTTATGCATTCCGGTATATAAAGCTCTCAAATGAGTCGACTGTTTTAACTCAGCAGTTTTGATGAATTTCAACAATGGACTCTGGGAGTCAGGATGACTATGTCTTTATGGCGGAAGATTTTCTCCTGTAGTTTATATTCTATTTTGTAAGCATACATGTTATGTTTTATATAATGTTTTATGTTAAAACATTAAGGAGTATTTGCCAGACACAAACTTTATTAAGTGTTATTAACTTTGTGTTACTCCTCTAGAGTACATGTTGATATAAATACATTGAACTTAAAAAACAAATTTTTTTTAATGTTTGTTTATTTTTGAGAGAGAGAGACAGAGAGAGAGAGAGAGAGAGAGAGACAAAGCATGAGCAGGGTGGGGGATTTCAGAGAGAGAGGAAGACACAGTACCTGAAGAAGACTCCAGGCTCTGAGCTGTCAGCACAGAGCCCGACGCGGGGCTTGAACTCATGAACTGTGAGATCATGTCCTGAGCTGAAGTTGGACACTTAACTGAGCCAGCCAGGCACCCCTACATCCACTGAACTTTTAATTAAGCCCAAGGCACTGTGCCAAACTTTGGGTGGAAACATATAAAAGAACTGGTCCTTATCCTTGGCATGTATTCTAATAGGAGAACAGTATATACAGCCTCAGGCTCTTGAATTCCTAAGGTAAAGAATGCCTACTTACTTCTGGCCTGAAGAAAAAAACGGGGGCTGGGGGTTGCTCTTGCAGAGTTTTCTACACTTTGCCAGAGAGATCAGACATTGAATGAGTAATTTTGAATAAAGTGAGCCGGATAACGAGGGAGCTTTAACCTAGATGTCAGTGACATTTAAGAGTAGCTCAGTAAAATTTAGCTGGGGGAGGGAGTGGAAGTCCCATGGTGAATGCATGATGACTCCAAAGCAGAAGAGGGTGAGGCATGCATGGCCAGATGTTCCAGAACCATATAGACCAAGTTAGGGTTTTAGACTATATCGTAAAAGTAATGGAAGCCATTAAAGATTTTAAGAAAAGGATATGATGAGACTTGAGTTTTTAAAAGGTTATTCTAATTGTAATGTGGAGGGATTGAAGGAGGGCTATCACAGACTTGGGAACATAAACTAAGAGGCTCCTTTGTTTATTATGAAAGATAACTTCAATATGGTCCTGATCCTAAAATGTGCACTAAAGTGAGCACCTAAAACATGAAGTGATAATAATCTCATTTATAAACACAGATGCAAATATCTTAAATAGAATTCAACTTTAATAGAATTATATTGAGATTCCTAGCTAGTAATTAGGAAATGTTAACATGTTTTCCCAGAATTGTAGAGATTGAGAGCAAATGGCAACTCACTACCAATTATAAGAGACAGAATTTTTGAACATGCAGGCTTAGATGTAACTGAACAAATTGCCAGTCTTTCTGGAGAAGAGTTTAGCAGTATACAACAAAGATCATAAAGCTAACCACTAAGTTTTTACCTAAAAATACCTTTTTATCTTTATAAAATTACCCAAAGAGGCTAAAGGGGAGAAGAGGGGTTAAAACTTAAAGTATTTGTAGCTACTACTTTTGATTAAAAACAAAAACAAAACAAAAAACAGTACAAATATCTAACAGTTGAGAAGAGTTAAACTGTTTGTTGGATGTTAATCATAATGTTCTAATTAAAATCACGTATTTGTGGACCACGTTCATGCATGTAAGGAGCACAATACATACGAAAAGGACAACAAAGTAATGGTAAAAAATAGAAGATCAGAGGAACTCCTGGTGGGCTCCGTCAGTAGAGCACATGACTCTTGATCTCAGGGTCATTAGTTCAAGCCCCACGTTGGTCATGGAGCCTACTTAAAAAAAATAAAATAAATAGAAGAGCAGAAAAATGGCTTATCCATAATGATATCATTATATACAAATGTATTCTTGAGGGTTTTTTTTTAATCTTTATTTATTTTTGAGAGAGAAACAGAGTGTGAACAGCGGAGGGGAAAGGAGAGAGGGAGACACAGAATCTGAAGCAGGCTCCAGGCTCTGAGCTATCAGCACAGAGCCTGATGCGGGACTCGAACTCACGAACCACGAGAACGTGACCTGAGCCGAAGTCAGACACCCAACCGGCTGAGCCACCCAGACACCCCTATAAATGTATTTTTGTAATGGTGAAGATAATAATGCAGATGCTAGGAAGCACGTGTAGAGTTTGGGGAGTTATTTCAGGTGAAGTCACGTATGACTCAGTTTTATCAACTGTGTAATGAGGATATTGGATTATAAAGGTATATATTTTCATGATACATGAATTAGTTTAAATGGGTAATATATATGAATATATCTTGGGAGCTACCTTAATCTGGATCAGCCTATTAAGGGTGAAAAGGGTTCCTCCTTTCTTTCATCTCTCCCCAGGGAGAAAAATGTGTTCAGGAGTTTTAGGACTCTGGGACCATGCTGCTTGCTCCCCCTTTTGGAACAGGAGAACAAGACAGGACGGAGGCCCTAGTCATGTGCTATCTAAACTAGAACAGAAGTTCCGAGCCCTGGAATTCTGATCCTTTTATTTCACTGGCTTCTTGGGATCGTTTGAATCAGCTAGTGTTCAGCTATTGAAAAGGCACCTATTTAATTTGGTCTATGGAAATAGTGGCACAGCTGTCCAAGGGCGTATGTACCATGGACTTTGTTACAGTGTTGTTTATAATGACCAGACTTTGGAGCAATTCGCTTAAATTTTTAATTAAATCAAATCTGAATTTGATATGTTTAATCTGATTAAGTAAATCATGATACACGCATGCCATATGGTATGCTGTGGTACGCACCCCAGATGTAATGAGGATTAAGTGAACTGGTATTTATAAAGCACCTAGAATAGTGCCTAGTACATAGTAATCACTGTGCTTTTAAAAAATGATGTATTCAAACCACAGACTATGATGAACTTGTTAAAAAATGACGGTACACATCTGCGTTTATTTACAGTTCAGTTGGTCACAATGTATTGTTGACCGAAAGTAGGTCATAACACATCATCTGTGATATTACTAAAAGAAAGGTCAGGAAGGATATATTAAAAATTGTTTTTTAATTAAATTTTCTTAAGAACACAGAGCCAGAAATACAGCCTAATTTTTCTAACATCTGACTTCCCTGACAGTAAGTCAGAATTGGGTTGTGTATGACCTTGAGAGATTTCTTTAATGCTAAGGATTTTCAAGGATTTGCTCAGAGCAACTCTTGGTCCACGTGGCTGTGAAAGTCAAAGTAAATTCTTATGGGCCTTGTTTTTATTTTGATTAAGAGTGAGGTTTTCGGGCTCAAACTGATTGGTCCCGCTTACTTGGAAATGAAGGAGCTTTGAGGTTAAAGGACAAGTGACACCCTGCTGAACTTGCCGTGGGTGGGGGTGTTTAGATATAACTAACAGATCACAAAGTTCCTTTGAGGGAAAACTGTCAGAATCTCTTTCCAACCAGAGTCCTATCTGGGGAGATTAATTCCTGTTATCCCTTATGAAGTTGTGAGGATTAAATAAGTCAACATATGTGTGTATATATATGATATATATATATATATATATATATATATATATATATATATAATATATATATATAATATATATATGTTTGTTTTATATATATATAATATATATGTTTTATATATATATAATATATATATGTATATATAATTTATTGTCAAATTGGTTTCCATACAAAACCCAGTGCTCATCCCAACAGGTGCCCTCCTCAATGCCCATCACCCACTTTCCCCTCTCCCCCACCTCCCCATCAACCCTCAGTCTGTTCTCAGTATTTAAGAGTCTCTTATGGTTTGCCTCCCTCCCTCTCTGTAACTTTTTTTTCCCCCTTCCCCTCCCCCATGGTCTTCTGTTAAGTTTCTCAGGATCCACATATGAGTGAAAACATATGAATAAGTCAATATATTTAAAGCACTTAGAAGAGTACGTAGCTGAGGTGCCTGGGTGGCTCAATCTAGGTTAAGTGTCTGACTCTTGGTTTCAGCTCAGCTCATGATCTCCACAGTGTGGAGCCTGCTTGGAATTCTCTTCCATCCCTCTCTCTCTCTGCCCCTCCCCAACACACATTCTCTCTCTCCCTTTCTCTCTCTCTCTCTCTCTCTCTCTCTCTCCCCCCTTCTCTAAACAAACAAACAAACATAAAAAAAAGAACACCTAGCATATAGTAAGCACTATGTATGTTTCTTATTGTTGTTTTTGTGTTTTTGTCTGAGCCATGAAGTATTAAATGGAGCAGAATTCTAGTGAAGTATCCATCACCCTGTGACTATTGCCACTCAACCAAAAGACAGGGAGAAATGACATTTTTTCCTCAGCGTTTTTGACTAATACCAAAAAATATTGGAAAGGAAGAAACACAGCTGTCTTTATTAACAGATTGTATCATCCTCAGCCTAAAAACTTCAAGTAAATTGTCAGAAAAACAATATAGGCATACATTGGAGATACTGCAGGGTCAGTTCCGGACCTCCATATAAAAGTAAATTTCTCAATAAAGCAAGTCAAATGAATTTTTTTGTTTCCCAGCACATATAAAGGTTATGTTCAGACTGTATCATAGTCTATTAAGTATGCAATAGCCTTGTCTAAAAAAAAAGTATGTTAAAAGTATTTGTTAACCTTATTTAAAAAATACTTAATTGCTAAAAAAATGCTAACCATCATCTGAGCATTCAACCAGTCATAACCACTGATCACAGATCACCATAACAAATATAATAATGATAAAAAGAAGTTTGAAATAGTGCGAGAACTACCAAGATGAGACCTAGAGACATACAGTGAGTAAATGCTTTGGAAAATGGTGCCTGTAGACTTGCTTGACATCAGGGTTGCCAAAAACGTTCAATTTGTAGGAAACACAATGTCTCTGAAGTGCAAGAAAGTGAAGCACAATAAAACAAGATATGCCTATGTACTGATAAACCATGGTCAGCAAGATGGCCAGACATAAAATTAATGTACTGAAACACATAGCTTTCCTACATAACAGCAAATATCAATAGAGGAAAAAATCTCATTTATAATAAGAACAAAATCAGTAGAATTCCTGGGAATAAACCTAACTAGAAATGTACAGCATCTATAGGAAAAAATTATGAAACTTTGTGGAAGGGTATAAAAGAAGTATAAATGGAGAGCTACACCATGTTCCTGGATTGGAAGATCAAGGACTTTTGGCAATATTTTCTCCTCGAAACTAATCCATGCAGTCAGTGGGATACCAAAGACCCTGTGGAACTGTTTTTATGAAAATTAATAGGCTGATCCTCAAACTTCTGTGGAAGATATAATATGTGAGAATAAAGAAGAAGATTTTTAAGAATAGCTATCATATTAGAATCCTTACTATGTGTCGGGTAGTGGTTGAAGTACCTTATGTGTGTTTACTCATCTAATACTCCAAATAGTAAAATGTAGGAACGGGTAGTATCATCATTTTTCAGATCATGTCTACTAGAACAATACAGAGCGATTAAGTAACCTGCCCAAGGTTAGTAAATAACAAGGTTAGTAACACCCAACTAGTAAATAACGCAGCTGGGATCTTACCATAGTCTGATTCCAGCCCCTGTTCTTAACCACTGCAGTCCTGCCTGTATACCAAGAGGATATTTTCACCACTCAATATCAAACATCATATAAAGCTATAAATTAAAAATTATGATTTGGGTGCAAGAATAAAGTAGCACACTAGGAAAAAATAGACCCATGGGAATTTTGCTTATTTATGATAAAGGGGCAATTTCAAATCAGTCAGGAAAATGTTAGTAAGTTGTGCAGAGACAATTTACTATCTCTTTGGGGAAAAACTTAAATTAGATCCCTGCTTTATACCATGCCCATAAATAAATTTCAAATGTATTAAAAACCTAAACATTAAAACTATTAAAAGAAAAATAGGAGAATATTTTTATGCTCTCAGAGTAGGAAAAGACTTACTAACTAAAATACAAAATCTAAGGCCATAAAATAAGATTGACAAGATTTAAGACTTTAATATGACAGAAGACAGCATAAACAAAGTTAAATCACAGTCCGAGAGAATAATGGCAGTATCTGTAATGGAATAATGATTAATATCCAGAATATATAAAAAACTCTAAGGACTCAATAAGAAAAAAAACTAACAACCAGCAGAAAAATGATCAAAGCGTATCATATCAACAGATAGTTGGGAAAATAAAAACTAAAATTGCCCTTCCCCGAATAAAAAGATACTTACCTTCACTATGAAGGGAAATTAAAATAATAATGAGGCATCATTTTTCAACTATCAAATTAATAAAAAATTTTTGAATGTATAATATCTAGTGTTGAAAAAAGAAGAGAAGAAACTGATACTATTTGAAACTATCAAATGGGGTACAAATTGGTGCAGCGTGTTTGAGGACAGTTTGGCAATAACTATCAATATTTTAAATTACACCTTCCATTTTATCTCTAATAATTTTACCTCTCACATGTGTACAAGAATACAAATATAAAATATTCATTATAGGGGTGCCTGGGTGGCTCAGTTGGTTAAGCGACCGACTTCAGCTCAGGTCATGATCTCACGGTTTGTGGGTTTGAGCCCTGCAATGGGCTCTGTGCTGACAGCTCAGAGCCTGGAGCCTGCCTCAGATTCTGTGTCTCCCTCTCTCTGCCCTTCCCCTACTTGTGCACTCACTCTCTCCCTCCCTCTCTATCTCTCAAAAACAAATAAACATTGGGGTGGCTGGGTGGCTCAGTCAGTTAAGCGTTCAACTTTGGCTCACATCATGATCTCACGGTTTGTGAGTTAGAGCCCCATGTCAGGCTCTGTGCTGACAGCTCAGAACCTGGAGCCTGCTTTGAATACTGTGTCTCCCTCTCTCTCTGCCCCTCCCCAACCTGTGCTCTCTCTCTCTCTCTCTCTCTCTCTCTCTCTCACTCACACAAATAGACATCAAAACAAATTTTAAAAAATTCATTATACTACTATGTGTAACAGGGAGAAAGTAGAACAAACCTAAATATCCATTGGTAGGAGAATGACTAAATTATGGGCCATTCACACTTGGTATATTACACATCCCTTAAAAAGGGGGAGGGAGGGGTGCCTGGGTGGCTCAGTCAGTTAAGTGTCTGACTCTTGATTTTTGGCTCAGGTCTTGATCTTGCAGTTTGTGGGTTCGAGCCCCATGTTGGGCTCTGCACTCACAGGGTGGAGCCTGCTTGGGATCCTTTCTCTCTGTCCTCTCTCACTTGTGCTGTCTCTCTCTCAAAATAAATAAATAAACTTAAAAAAAGAAAAAAGGTGGAGACAGTATATATACCAGCATGTAAAGATCTCCAAGACATAGGAAGTTTAAAAAGATAAGTCACCAAACAATACTTAAAGTAAAACTTCCTATCTATTGCAGATATCTATCGATATTGTGCATGTTAACAATGAGATCACCCCTCCATCTTGAAGAAGAAAGAGTTTGCAGAAGGGAGAAACTTTTATTTGATTGCCTTCTTTCACTGAGAATGTGTTTTCGTATTACTTGCATACTTCTTCAAACTACAGTTAATTTTAGAGGATAAATTTAGAGGTAAAAAATCCCTCTTAGATAATTTTGTTCATCTCTTGTCTTTCTTTCTGCAGGTTTATCCTCTGTAGAATAGCACAAAAAGAACAGTCTCTTCACCTGACTGCAAACATTCTTCCTGGGGGAATTTAGTTCACAAGTAGAAACTTAGGAAAAATCAGAAAAACATTCTGTTTATAGTGAATTTTCCTTTGCCTAATTTCATCCCTTTACGCCTAGTTAGTTTAAGTCTCTTGAGATGTTTACCTTTCTCTACTCCTGGAAGTCACGTTCTTTAAATATCTAGAGAATAGTCGTACGATTGTATTGTGTCTTTTCCATTTCCATATAGAAAACATTATACACATATCCTCTATCATGAAACCCCCAAAACACTTTTCGGGAGCAGGCAAAATAGAGAGGAAATGAATCTAATGAATGATGATATATCTATCTGCTTCTCTTATCTATACTATTGAAATGTATGTTATACCTATAAGAGGCCCTTAATAGATACTGCATGAATTATCTTCATCTAAATATTTAGGGGCTTCTTTAGAATTCCCTTTTTCCCCCCTCTGTGTGTGCTGTGAAAAGAACAGTGGCATTGTCATTAGAAAAGCCAGGGAAATTTGACCCTCTGGATTTTGGCAACTCAGAAAACTTTTCCACTTGAAGAATCTGAAAGACTGGTGTTTTCTTCTCTCCCAAGCATGTCAGGGTATCATTTCAGCTGGCTCAAACTGTATTACGTTGGAAACTTCCTGTTTTATATTAGAAACTGCCAGGGTGGATATAATCTTATATTCAGCACTTCAGGATTCCATACTAATTTCTTCAGAAGCCAATCTATTGTTTTTAATATATTATTATTTAATATCATGTAAAATTGAGACATACATGTTCAGGATTCTGTTCAAATTCTCTGTGCACCCTTAGACAAATCCATAACCACTCTTAACCTTCAGTTCTTCATCTTTAAGGGGATGTCTTCATATTTATTTTACAGACAATTACAAAGTATGATTATTATTTGAAAGCCTCCTTCTAAATATTTATCTTTCACCTCTTTTGTACAGTCTCTTTCACTATATTCTGAAAAAAACAAATATAAAAGTTTTCTTTCTCTCTTCTTAACTTATTCTATGTGCAATCATCTAATCTGTTTAAAATAAATACATTAGAAGAGACTTCAAAATGTCATCTGGTCCAATAATCAGCCTCAGGGGAGCGGAAGCTTCAAGAACTTAGGAGAGAATCAGCTTTTCTCTTCTTGAACAATCTAGGAAAATACAAACTTCACATCTTCCTTTTTTAGTCATTCAGCATGAGACCCCTGATATTCAGGCAGTAGCGTTCCAGCTCTTACTGTGTTATTAAACACCAACTGTGGTGATCCTTGAGCACAGAGAACAGTATCTACTCGTATGAACACTCCTTAGACTTAATGAAGAATTTTCACTCACCCATTAATCATTTGTGTTAGTTATCTGCTATTGCATAACAAAGTACTTCAAAACTTGGTATAAAATGACACATATTTATGATCTTACAGTCTCTGTGGGTCAAGAATGGGTGTGACTTAGCTGTGTTCTCTGGCTCTGGGTCTCCCACAAAGCTGCTGTCACTTCAAGAAGGATTCATTTCCTTACTTACTCAGTGACTGTTGGAGGACCCAGTTGCTTACAGGTTGTACCCCAAGGCCTCCCTCAATTGTTCAAGAGCTACTGGCCACAGACAGACCTGTAGTTCCTTGCCTTCTATGCCCCTCCATAGAGCGTCGCACAGCATGGTAACTTGTTTCATCAGAGCAAGTGAGTGGGAAACAGTATGATAGTAAGATGGAAGTTACAGTCTTCTGGAACTTCATCACAGAAGTGACATACCATCACTTTTGTCATGTTCTATTCTTTCCTTCTAGTCTGGGCTTAAGGAAGTGCTAATACTTTCCCTGCTGACATGTTCAGACACATGCTAGCAAATATCTAATTGTTTTTTATCAAAATAAATTTCTCCTACAGGTAGCTGTAGAGAGTGAGGATCTACACCAATTTGTGGTCAGCAGAATTTACACCAGGACCAGGATTCAAACTAGGGATTGATTCAGCAAATCACTGAATCAGAATCTTGAAACCAAATATTCTCCATGTGATGAACTTCTCTCTGAATGCCTCTAAGGTTGGAATAAAAGATAACTTGAGGCATATGTGTCTGAGAAGTTCTGGCTTATATGGATGATGAAACATCTTCACTGTAAACTACATGTATACATATTTGAAGCTAGACTGACTTCTCTCCTGCAGAAGTTACAGCCTATAATGATGAATAAGGCAGTGACCATTGGAACACTACTTCCACTGGAAGATGTGCATATGAAACAAGGCAGTGATCAGTTCTGGTAAGGAAGGGGCTTTGTGAAGTAATGAAGCAAGGGAATCTCTTTCTCTCTAGGTCATACTGAAGCTTACCCAGCTTAGGAAATTAGGGTGGCAGTTTGTTAGGTGGGCGAATGGTCGTCACCGTCTTTGAGGAAAGAGGCTCTATAGTCTCCTGATAACCTCCTTCCAAAGTTTTCAACCCTTTAAACCCGTTGTTTGAAGTTATCCTGGCCTTGGTTAAACCCACAAACCATTCAAAACCATTACTGCATTAATTTTCGATCACAATAGGAAATGGACACATACCACACTGGATGTAGGCAAATAGGTATGTACAGTAAGAAAATTTCCTTCTCATCCTTTCTTCTCAAAGTTCAAATCTCCCCAGTTTTGTTAACCTCTTCCAGAGCCTGTATTCCATCTCTTAAACCTTGTGGCTTATGGCATTCTTTGAAATTTCAGTAGATTTCTTTCTATCTCCATAGTTCTAATAACGTTACTTTCAAATGGTTTTTTTTTTATTTTTTTATTTCATTTTATTTAATTTTTTAATTTTTATGAAATTTATTGTATTGGTTTCCATACAACACCCAGTGCTCATCCCAACAGGTGCCCTCCTCAGTGCCCATCACCCACTTTCCCTTCCCTCCCACCCCCCATCAACCCTCAGTTTATTCTCAGTTTTTAAGAGTCTCTTATGGTTTGCCTCCTTCCCTCTCTGTAACTTTTTTTCCCCCTTCTCCTCCCCCATGGTCTTCTGTTAAGTTTCTCAGGATCCACATGAGAGTGAAAACATATGGTATCTGTCTTTCTCTGTATGACTTATTTCACTTAGCATAACACTCTCCAGTTCCATCCACGTTGCTGCAAATGGCATGATTTCATTCTTTCTCATTGCCAAGTAGTATTCCATTGTATATATAAACCACATCTTCTTTATCCATTTGTCAGTTGATGGACATTTAGGCTCTTTCCATCATTTGGCTATTGTTGAAAGTGCTGCTATAAACATTGGGGTACAAGTGCCCCTATGCATCAGCACTCCTGTATCCCTTGGGTAAATTCCTAGCAGTGCTATTGCTGGGTCATAGGGTAGATCTATTTTTAATTTTTTGAGGAACCTCCATGCTGGTTTCCAGAGCGGCTGCACCAGTTTGCATTCCCACCAACAGTGCAAGAGGTTTCTCATTTCTCCACATCCTCTCCAGCATCTATAGTCTCCTGATTTGTTCATTTTAGCCACTCTGACCGGCATGAGGTGATATCTGAGTGTGGTTTTGATTTGTATTTCCCTGATGAGGAGCGACGTTGAGTATCTTTTGATGTGTCTGTTGGCCATCTGGATGTCTTCTTTAGAGAAGTGTCTATTCATGTCTTCTGCCCATTTCTTCACTGGATTATTTGTTTTTCAGGCATGGAGTTTGGTTAGTTCTTTATAGATTTTGGATACTAGCCCTTTGTCCGATATGTCATTTGCACATATCTTTTCCCATTCCGTTGGTTGCCTTTTTTAAATGATAAATTGAAGCTCAGAGGTTTGTGAATTTGTTTTGGCTGTGCCTATAGTCGCAGTGAACACTGGTCCCACTAGATTACACTGCATCTTTGTCTGGATTTATTAGAAGTCCCCTAGCCTTACTTTGCTGGTAACTGACTCTCTCTCCGCCTTTCTGCTTCTACCACCTGGAAAACACACATCTGCCAGTACATCTCTTACAATTGGTAACAATGAGAGCCCTGCCCATTAGAATCATTGAAGGCTCCATCCAAATCATTATACCATGAGATGCTCACACATCTTTCAATAGTCTTCCCTAGCCAAGTTCAGGAAGTAGACAAGATTGAAGTTATTACTCTTCAATCTGTATACCAGTCTGGATTTGTCGTACTTACAAAGAGTCACAGAACCTTTAGGGTTAACGCTAAAGTGAGGTTCTATTGATGCATTTATCAAAGCTCCATGGGACATGGAGCTTGCTTTTATATTACAGAAAAATCAGCTTTTTACTTGATAGAATGAGCGTGTCAAAAGAAATTAAGTGGATTCTCAGATTATGCTTCTTTTTTTTTTTTTTTAATTTTTTTTTTTCAACGTTTATTTATTTTTGGGACAGAGAGAGACAGAGCATGAACGGGGGAGGGGCAGAGAGAGAGGGAGACACAGAATCGGAAACAGGCTCCAGGCTCTGAGCCATCAGCCCAGAGCCCGACGCGGGGCTCGAACTCACGGACCGCGAGATCATGACCTGGCTGAAGTCGGACGCTTAACCGACTGCGCCACCCAGGCGCCCCTCAGATTATGCTTCTTAACGAGTGTATATTTGGGTCATTCTGGTTTTCAAGTACTCATCAAAGCTCTAGTTTTACTTTTTAAAAAAACAATTTTTTTTAATGTTTATTTATTTTTGAGAGAGTCAGAGACAGAATGTGAGTGGATTGGGGGCGGAGAGAGAGGGAGACACAGAGTCCCATACAGGCTCCAGGCTCTGAGCTGTCAGCACAGAGCCCAACGCGGTGCTCAAACTCACGAGCTGTGAGATCATGACCTGAGCCTAAGTCGGACGCTCAACCGACTGAGCCACCCATGCACCCCTCTAGTTTTACTTTTAAAAAATCATAGTAAATAATGATTGACTATCTATTAGATTTATGCCCCAATCTCTTGTAAGAGGAATATAGATAAGAGAATAGAGGGCTGTGCTTCTCATTTCATATAGTATCATCTAATATTAGAGAAGGATTTAACTCAGTTAGGCTAGCCCCAGACCTTTTCTTCACAGCAAAAGTCTGCAAACTAAGGCCTACTGCGTATGTTTATACATAAAGTTTTACGGGAACATAACCATGCCTACTCATTTGCCTGTTGTCTATGGCTGTGTTTGCACCAAAATGTCCAACCTTAGTATTTGATACGGAGAATAAATACATGGCCTACAAAGCCTAAACAATCACTACCTGCCCCTTTAGAGAAAAGGTTTGCCACCCCCTTCTCTATAGTATTAAATGCAAGAAAGTGAAAGCACTTACATACTTAGAAGAATAAAAAGTCTCTAATGTAATCCAAGTGTCCATATTTTTAATCAATAGAAATGTGGGGATTTTTTTCATAAAAGGATGTGGTTGTACAAAAGGACTGGCAGATAACATTAACATTTTAAAAAACATTTTGAAGTCTGTATAGGTTTTGAGAGACATGTTTAAATACTTAAAATATTTTATTAAGATAATATTAAGATATATAAATACTTAAAAATGAAGAACTAGGGACACCTGGGTAGCTCAGTTAGTTGAGCTTCTGACTCTTGATCTGGGCTCAGGTCATGATCTTATGGTCTGTCAGTTTAGGTCCTGTGCATGGGACTCTGGGCCGACAACATGGAGCCTGCTTGGGATTCTCTCTCTCCCTCTCTGTCTCTCTCCGCTCCTCCCCCACTCATGTGCAAGCATGCACATGTTCTCTGTCTCTCTCTCGCTCTCTCTCTCAAAATAATTAAACATTTTGTTTAAAAATGAAGAATGAAACTAGACCACGTTCTTATACCATACACAAAAATAAACTCAAAATGGATGAAAGACTTAAATGTGAGACCGGAAACCATCAAAACCCTAGAAGAGAAAGCAGGCAATAACCTCTTTGACCTCAGCCGCAGCAATTTCTTGCTTGACACGTCTCCAAAGGCAAGGGAATTAAAAACAAAAATGAACTATTGGGACCTCATCAAGATAAAAAGCCTCTGCCCTTCAAAGGAAATAATCAACAATGGCGGAATGGGAAAAGATATGTGCAAATGACATATCAGATAAAGGGTTAGTATCCAAAATCTATACAGAACTTACCAAACTCAACACCCAAAAAACAAATAATCCAGTGAAGAAATGGGCAGAAGACATGAATAGACACTTCTCTAAAGAAGACATCCAGATGGCCAACAGACACATCAAAAGATGCTCAACGTCGCTCCTCATCAGGGAAATACAAATCAAAACCACACTGAGATACCACCTTACACCAGTCAGAGTAGCTAAAATTAACAACTCAGGAGACTATAGATGCTGGCGAGGATGTGGAGAAACGGGAACCCTCTTGCACTGTTGGTGGGAATGCAAACTGGTGCAGCCACTCTGGAAACCAGTGTGGAGGTTCCTCAAAAAATTAAAAATAGAACTACCCTATGACCCAGCAATAGCACTACTAGGAATTTATCCAAAGGATATAGGAGTGCTGATTCATACAGGCATATATACCCCAATGTTTATAGCAGCACTTTCAACAATAGTCAAATTGTGGAAAGAGCCTAAATGTCCATCAATTGATGAATGGATAAAGAAGATGTAGTTTATATATAAAATGGAATACTACTTGGCAATGAGAAAGAATGATATCATGCCATTTGCAGCAACGTGGATGGAACTGGAAGGTATTATGTTACGTGAAATAAGTCAGTCAGAGAAAGAAAGATATCATATGTTTTCACTCATAGTTGGAATTTGAGAAACTTAACAGAAGACCATGGGAGAAGGGAAGGGGGAAAAATAGTTACAAACAGAGAGGGAGGGAGGCAAACCATAAGAGATTGTTAAATACAGAGAACAAACTGAGGGTTGGTGGGGGAAGGGGGGGAGGGGAAAATGGGTGCTGGGCATTGAGGAGGGCACTTGTTGGGATGAGCACTGGGTGTTGTATGTAAGTAATGAATCACGGGAATCTACCCCAAAAACCAAGAGCATATCTTACACACTGTATGTTAGCCAATTTGACAATAAATTATATTTAAAAAAAATGAAAAATTGGGTATGAAATCCCTAATGTCAATCACATCAGGGGATTAAAAAATGTATAGAATACATTGATGTTCTTTTATTCTTGCCACTGGTAATTATAGAAGTCCGTATTTTAAAAATTGAATCAAGACTGTATACATTGTAAATCATTAGCAAAAACAAAACCGAAGAAAATTCCTGCATAGTTGGGGAAACAACAAAGAAAACAAAGCAGAATTACAATAATAAATGTAAATAGATTGCGTTCCTACCAAAAAGCTCAGATTGGCTTTAAAAAAAAAAAAAAATCCAGACATCAAAAAGTGACTCTAGAGTGTTAAAAGATACATAAAAGACAAATGTGCAAGCAAACACAATTTAAGGGAAAGTAGAGGATATAGTATTAAAATCGGTGAGCATGGTAGGAGTTAATATACCAAATTTTAGTTGAAAAAAATTGAAGTACAACTGCATTTAATTTCACTGAACATTACTGGTAGTTGGTTAATGAGAAGCAAGATCACTCAGGCCTGTCGTTACAGAAAACATGTAAATACGTGTTCTAGCCTTAGCCTGGAGGTCCTAGCCTTTAGATGCATGCATACATGTGTGAAAGAAGAAAATCTGGTGAAGAGCAACTGAAGAAGCCCAAGTGTCTGAGGAAAGAAAGACAGACAGAAGTGATGGTTGCCTGTCTTCAACACATGCCTTCCTGATTCTGGATGCCTTGAATTAGAACCATGTTGGTCAGAATTCTAGAGCTTGAGTGATTGTATCAGCTCGTCAATGCTTTGTTTCTGTTGTAAAGAGTCAAACTGAGGAAAGGAGAGTAGAATGACTGTAATAAACGTTAACTTTGGAGAGTGAATAATAATTGTTGATTCAATTCCTAGGTTTTGTCTTCCCATACAAATCATCTTCTTTCTCTATTTGTTTTTTGTTTTAGATGTTTTTAATGTTTTATTTTGTTTTTTTGGGGGGGGGGAGCGGCAGAGAGAGAGGGAGACACAGAATCTGAAGCAGGCTTCACACTCTGAGCTGTCAGCACAGAGACCGATGCTGGGCGGGAACCCACGAACCTGAGTCAAAGTTGGACGTTTAACCGACTGAGCCACCTGGGCGCCCCTCTATTTATCTGTTTGTTTTTCACCTCCGCACTCTTATCAAAGTCTGGCTCGTCCTTTATATCTATTATTTAATTTCCTGGCATCATGATCATTACTACCTTTAACACATTTGTTGGAATTCTGTTGTGCTATAGCGTTTCTTTTTGCACTGTTTATGCTGTCTCCCTTATCATGACTATTCTGCTTTCTTGTATCATACTGGAAAGGCAAATCAGTTTTTAGTTTTTAATTTCCTTCTGGTTTCTCTATTAAATCTTTTCCAAAAGTATGTTTTCCTCTTGAACCTTAAGGATGATGGTCCCTTGCAATGATCTTAGAATATTTTACCAGAGCTTTTTTCCCTCCAATTACATATCCTAGAAGGAATATTTAGATGCATTAGGTATCTAAATATTAGACAGGAACTGTGGTGCACTTTGGTCCCGTTTGCCTGGGTCTGCTGTATAGTGTCCCCAGAAACATGAAAACAGAAAGCTCATACTCTTGCATCCGTGTTAGGAGTCGGCACAGCAGCATGTGTTATATACCTAGAGCAAGAATGTTGGCTCATAGGCTACATCACAGTATATATTTATTTCTAGGCCACAAGTTTAAATACCAGACTTTCAGTTTTAAAAACCAGACACCTGTTAACCCTGTTCTTGAGTGTGGTTAGCCCCATCCCAGATCAATAGCCGGGGAGCACATTGATATGCACAATTCCTGACTGAGTATCCCACCCAACAATTATTCACCCAGTGCAACATTAATGGTTTCCTGTTTATCACAAGCCTGTCCCCACTGTCTCTCTCTCTGACATTAACCGGTAGAATGAATGGATATTCTATTGCCCTGACATGTTCTCCTCCTGGGATCTTCTAATCTGTGCCCGCATTGTGACTCCATAATGCTTTGCATCACTCAAGCCCTCTTACCTTCGGCCATATCATAAAAGTGTAAGTACTAGGTAGAGGCTGAGAAAAAAGGATATCCAGCTTTGTGCACCTCAGAAAGCAGCAACTGATAAACCACCTGCTGGTAAGAATGAATTTCTTATGTATATGTTGGTGGGATTATAAAATGATACTATCACTGGAAAACAGCTTAACAGTTTCTTATAAAATTAAATATATACCTACCATGTAAACTAACAGTTACACTCCTGGGCATGTATCCTAGAGAAATGAAAACTTAGGTTTACACAAAAACCTCTACATGAACATTCATGGCAGCTTTATTTGTAGTAACCGAAATTGGAAATGCACTTCCGGTGTGCAGTCCAAAGGTACTGCAAAGAATGAATGGGTATGTGCTTTGAAGATACATGCAATCTGTGATAGATCTATACGGTAGAATACTAACTACTTGATAATAAAAAGGATTGAGCTATTGATAATATACAAAAATGTGAATGGGGCGCCTGGGTGGCTCAATCAGTTAAGTGTCCGACTTGGGCTCAGGTCATGATCTTGCGGTTTGTGAGTTTGAGCCCGCTTCGGGTTCTATGCTGACAGCTCGGAGCCTGGAGCCTGCTTCGGATTCTGTGTCTCTCCATCTCTCGGCCCCTCCCCTGCTCATGCTTTGGGTCTCTCTGTCTCTCAATAATAAACGTTAAAAAAAAAGATGTGAATGGCTCTCAAGGGCATTCTGCTGAGTGAAAAATAAAAGCCAATCTCAGATGGTTACATATTGTATGATTCCATTTATATAACATTCTCTAAGTGACAAATTATAGTGATAAAGAACAAATCAGTGGTTCCCAGAGGTTAGGGTTGGGGCTGGGGAAGGTGTGATTAGTATAAAGTAAAACAAAGGAGTTCCTTTATGGTGGTGGAACAGTTCTGCATTCTGATTGCAGAGATGATTACACAGATCTACATGTGATAAAATTTTGTACATTTTATACAACACACACAAGTACGTATAAAACACATATAAACAAGAATGCATGTAAAAACTGGTAAAAATCCAAATAAGGTCTACACCTGAATTGGTAGTATTGTTACCAATGTCAGTTTCCTGGTTTTGACTGTGTACTCTGGTTACAAAAAGTATTATTGTGGGAATCTGGCTGAATGGTTTATGGAAACTCTTTGTACAATTTTTGCAACTTCTTAGGAGTCCGTTTCAAACTACTAGGTTTCAAAAAAAAAAAAAAAAAAAAAAAGCAGCAACTATGCAACTGAGGAACGGCCACCCAGTTTTTCTGACTGATAGAGGCCAGTAGTTTTCAAACCTGGGAGATCATCAGAGTAACTTTATGAGCTTTATAAAAAAACAAAAACAAAAAACATAATCACTTCTCGACAGCACCTCCCACCTCCACCTCGGCCCATTGAACCAGGATCTCTGGAAATGAATCCAAGGAGTCTGTATTTGCAGAAAACTGTCCAATGTTGGGAAACATTGTCATAGAGCCTGGATTTTGAGCCGGGGGTAGGAGTAGGAAAGACTGTTGTGTGCATTCTGCATGAGCCCTGGATCGTGATTTGCAATCCTTCTGAGTTCTGACAGAAGCTTAAGTGTCCGTTTTAGATTTTAGCATTGTTCAGAGTTTTTACTTTTTTTAGAGACTGTATAGTTGTTTCCACGGGGAGTTTCTTGAGGCTGTGTCATTAGCTACTAATCAGCTGGCCACTTAAACCAGAAGCAGAGCAGTAGTACTTTTATAGACGGACCGTGTCTTTGCCTTATCCTCATGTGAATGGTGACTTGCCTCCAGCTTTCCCCAGCGAGGCTTCCGAGTTCTACTTTAGTTGATCCGATTTTCACATTGATGTGGCGTCAACATAAATCACGTTTCCCCCAAGATTGGCTAGTGAGTGGAAGACAGCCAAGGCACGCCACAGTGAAGACATCAGTTAGGAAAATTACATTCAAAACCTGAAAGCAGCTGTCACTGAAGTTTTTGTTTATGAAAATTGGAAAAGTTCTCCCCTCTCAGCCCACTGACATCCCTGATTTATTGTTTCTCTGCTGAAAATTATCCAAAGATGTTTTCAGGCATCAGTTGGTGAAAGCCAAATTTATTGAAGGTGGACGAGAATGTAAAGAGCCATTATATTTGCGAATTTCTCAGTACGACATGGCCGCCTTTTCATAGCTAGAGTTGACCAGATTCTTTCTGTGTTTGTAAAAAAATCAGTTGAGGAGCTAGTATGTGCCATCGTGCTAGAAGGGGCAGATGGTTTGTTATGCTGTGCTACAGAAAACTCTAGGCAATAATCAGGACACTTGAGTGTTTCCCCTCGCTCTGCTAACTGAAAATGTGTCGTTGGTCAAATTGTGTAACTGCTCAGAGTCTTATTTTCCTTCTCTATAAAAGCTGGAGGTAGACCTTAGAGTAAATGAGCATTTTCAAACATTCATGAGTCGTAGAATCTAAATTCTACATCCAGATCGCCTCCCTTTTGGAACTTAAAAGAAAAATAATATTGTCATTTGTTTCATGGCATGTGATAAAGAAGCAAATTAAAAATTCATATTTTGCATATTATTATAGACTCTGAGGTTATTTTAATTGTAATATCTGGAAATATTAATTAAACACTTGTCACCATTTCCCTTATAAAAATTGTGCATAGTATTTAATTAAGCCAATTATGTAAGAGAAAGCAGAATTTATTGAGTAATCCAATTATAATATTTTATTGAATTGTTTAGAGATAAAATGTAAGAAGCTCCAGTTATTAAAATACAGATCCAAAGAGCCAAATCTATTTGTAAGACTTATTGTTTGATATTTTTAATTTTGAACAGTAAAGACTAATTTGTATATATAATTTTCAAGTTGTGTTTCTAAATAAAATAAGAAAAGGTATTTTATGCTAGAAAGTGCAACTATTTATCAAAAAATAAGTGTAATCCTAAATCCTAATGAATACAGAGTCAAATTGAATACAAATATATTTCCTCTTTATATTTATTTTTTTTAAATGTTTATTTTTTTTATTTTTGAGAGAGAGAGAGAAAGAGACAAATAGAGTGAGCGGGCAAGGGACTGAGAGAGAGGGAGACAGAATCCCCAGTAAGCTCCATGGCGTCAGCACAGAGTCCAATGTGGGGCTCAAACTCACGAACTGTGAGATCGTGACCTGAGCCAAAATCAAGAGTCAGATGCTTAACTGAGTGAGTCACCACCCAGATGCCCCTCCTCTTTTTAAATATAAGTTTTTATAGAGCCTGATCAATGAATGTAATTACCAGTTTAAGGTCATCTTTGAACATATTTGCAAAATTATAATCATTTTTATGGTCTTCATCTCTCTTATTTTCATTACATTCAACATTATTTTCCATTTTTGGATTTTCTAGCTATCTTTTGCTATTGATATCTAGTTTGATTTTACTGTGATCAGAGAATATATAATAAAATTATTTCTAGTCCTTTGAAATTTGTTGAGACCTGTCATCTGTCTCAGCATGTGGTCAATTTTGGTAAATATTCTAATGCCTGTAAAAAAGTTTTTTCTGCAGTTACTGTCTGCAGTGTTCTGTAGACACCAGTCAGATCAAGTTTGTTCGTCACAATGGGTAAATCTATATCTCTACTACCTGTTTGGGTGTTATCCTAATTGTTATATCAGTAATTAGGAGACATGTAACTGTCCAGTTATGATTGTAGATTTGCTACTTCTCTTTTTATTCCTGTATATTTTTTTCTCTACTTATATCGAAGCATAAATTACTAGGTGTATTTAAATTTAGGAATGTTGCATCTTCTTGGTAGATTGACTCTTTGAACATTATAATAGATCCCCTTGTATCTCTAATGATGCTTCTTCCCTTAAAGTCTACTTCGTCCAGTATTATTAGTATAGCCACATCAGCTTTCTTTTTGACCAGTATTTGCATGGTACATATTTTTTCATTTTATTTTCAAGTTTTTAAGATTGTTATATTTAAGGTATTTTATCAGGACATGTAGGGTGTTTGTTAGTCTTTGTTCTAACAAATTCTGCTTTTTAATGGGGGGGGGGTATTTAGTTAATTGGAACTTAAATTAATTACTGATATGTTGGGATTTATATATATATATATCATTATACTTCTTCTTTTGTATTTTTGCCCTGTCTTTGGTTTTGGGTTTTTTTTTTGTTTTGTTTTGTTTTTTTTTTTGGATTTTTTTTTCCTTTTTTCTTCCCTCTTAAAAATTAATTGTTTTAATTTTAACTTTTTAATGTTTAACTTTTTAATCTATTAGTTTGTTTTTTAGACTTTGTAACAAACATATCTTTTATTGGCTAGTATATCTTTTAGTGGTTGCCCTAAACACTGCAATAAGTTAAGCATCCTTAACTTATTAGAGTGTAGTATAACTTAACAAGTTCCATAAAAATTCTAGAACCTTATTATTATTGCCATTGTGCATTTTAACTTCACAAATATTCTAAATCCAAAGGAACGCTACGATGATGATGATGATGATGATGATGATGATGATATTTATTTATATGTATCTACATATTTACCCTTTTGTTTCTTTCCACATTCTTTTTAATATTTCTTTTGGTGTAGGTCTGCTGATAACAAATTACTGAGCTTTTGTTTGTTTTAAACTGTCTTTTTATTTTTTGCCTTCATTCCGGAAGGATATTTTCACTGAGTATTGAATTCTAAGTTTCAGTTACTTTTGTTTAGCATGTCAGTGTTTCAGTTCTATTGTTTTCTGATTTCCATCATTTTTCTTGGTGAAGTCAGGCGTCAGTCTTATTGCTGGTCCTTTGAAGGTTTGTCTTTGGTTTTGGCAGTTTTCCTCTACTGTGCCTTGTTGTGGGTTTTTCCTCCATGGAATTTAAAATTCCTTTTGAATCTGTGACTTGATATCATTCATTGGTTTTTAAAAATTGCAGCTATTATAGCTTTCCTTTTCATTTCCTTCATTCTCTAGCTCTTCCTTTTTGGGACATGAACCCTAAATATTTGGCTCTTTTCACTATATCCCATATGTTTTATCTTTTTGTTCAGTCTAGGTTATTTGCCTCAGTCTAGATATTTTGTCCTTACCAGTGTTCCAATTTACTAATGCTCTCTTCAGCAGTGAGCCCACCCACTGTATTCCTTTTTTTTTTTTTTTTTAGGTTATTTTTGAGAGGTGGCGGTGGGGCGTGCATGAGCAGGAAGGGGGCAGAGAGAGAAACAGAGAGGGAGAGAATCCCAAGCAGTCTCCTCATTAGGGCACAGGGCCCAACACGGGGCTCAAACTCACAAACCAAGAGACTGTGACCTGAGCCAAAACCAAGAGTTGGACACTTAATCAACTGGGCCACCCAGGTGCCCTTATGTTCTTAAGTTTAGCTATTGTATTTTACATTGCTGGAATTTGCTGGGTTTTTCCTTTTTTTCCATTTTTCAGTTGTGTGGTGAAATTCTTCATTGTGTCCTCTGTTCTATTATACACATGAGTCACAGTTATTTTAAAGTTTATTTCTGATTCTGTTCAACTGTTGGACTGTTTTCTGTTGTCTGTTTTTTTACTCCTATTCTAAGCAAGTTTGTATTTTTATTGAATCCCAGCCATTGTGCATGAAAATTTTAGCGGCCCTAGGTAATGTTCTCCCCCAAACATTCATCTTGTCTTTTAGGCGGTATTTAGAGGGAGGAAGGATACCAGTCCCATCCTTTGAGGAATTGTGCAGACTTGTGCATGAGCTGCAGTTTGTATAAGTTTCCGTGTATGCTTTGTTTGTATCCACTGTTACCAGTATTCCTCAGTGTGTCCCAAGTAGGGGCCCAGGGTTTGTTAGTAAGCCCCCATGCTGGGAGTTGAACTCTTAATTTTTGTTTTCTCAGCACCAAGAGTCTATAGGAAACTCTGCTCTACTTCTTAGGCCCCTGCCTGTTCTGGTTTAGCATCAGCACGTGCCAGTAAGCTTGCATTTCTGTCCCTTCTTTCTCTATGCAACCTTGATTATTTAAATTCTTTGTCCCTTGGTAACACCAAACCCCGATATTTTCTCTCCAGCCCCATGAGTTTGCCAGAAGTTCTCCTGGCTTCCTTGCCTCTCTCCTAACACCAAGAATCCGGTATGCAGAATTTTGGGTTTATCCCAAAGAACTTCTCTTTTCTCCAAGATCTTGTCTTCTCCAATCCTAGATGTCTCAGCAGCTCTCTGATGCCTTCAGGCAGCTTTTTTTTTTTTTTTTTTTTTTTTTTAATTTTGTTTCTGGCTTTTCTAATTGTTCTTGGCAGAAGTGTTGGTCTGCTTCAAGTTACTCATCCTACCCAAAACCTGTTTATTGATTTAAAATAGAAATTCTCACTGAGGCCATCACCACCTTTAACACTTGGAAGCCTCATAGGCTCCCAACCATGTCTGGATGAATGATCTCTAAAGATATGTTTAATTTTTAATTTCCAATGATTCTTTCAGGTTAATATCATGGGCTTTTATACTCATATCGGTGCATGGGAAATGGTCATTTGTTTTTGCTTAATTCTAACATCTGTTTTATCTCAGGACACTTCACTAGAAACAGGGTTATGAACACGAGGAATGTGAAAAGGAGAAAAGAGTAGTGAGTTACCATAGTTGAAACATATCTGAATTAATTTGTGAAGTAGTCAGAGGTGATACAGGCAAAGGAGAGAATCCCCAAAAAGATTATGAGGATGAAACAGGGAAAGAAAAGTACAGAAAGGAATGACAGAATATATTATTTGAATCTATCTCATAAATAAAATGCTTTGTTATAGTGCCATTTATTTAAAGTACAAAAAGGAAAAAATGGCAAAATAGAACCAGAATGATAGGAAGAGATTAATAAAGGCCAGAGGTGGTAATGACTAAGACCCTACATAGATTAAGTACTAGTACATGCTTGCTGTAAGACAGATGAAAGATGTATTTTTAGGAAGCATTACTTGATTCCATTAAGCAAGTTATTGTTGATGATAATGTTAGTCAGTCATCTGTTTCTAAATGACTCAATAGCTTTAGGAAAATTATCTGTACTTATTTTGCTAGTTCACCAATGTAGATCCAAAAGGGAGGAGCAAATTTAGCAGAAGTTCCTCTGTCATCATGATTTACCACATACAAAAAGCAATTCTTTAACATTTGGACCCTTGATACAATTTTTATGTGGACTAAGGTCCAAATTTTCTAAGCCACCTGATCCCTTACCGGACGTATTTTGATTCTAATCATAAAGATTGGTCAGATTATCCCTGAGGGGAATCTAAAATGTAACTATGTAACTCCAGAAAGTTTCGCAGAGGAATAATTACCTAAAGGAACAGATCTTAACACCGGTAAATAGGTTTGTGACCGTAGGATTCTACACTTCTGAGAATATCCAGTCTCTGTTCTAGTTCCAGTTCAACCCTGATTCAGGTATAAAAGAGGGAAAGAGAAAGAAAGTGATGGTAAAGATGTGGTGATTGAAATGAAAATCCTTTTCATGTCACAGAGCAACCATTAGTATGATTGTTCTACAAACGGAATGTGGCTCTGGTTCTGCCTTTAATCTTAGTAGGGTTCTGAATCTAGGTCAATTTGATGTATCCTGAGGCTTACTTAGGAACAAACCCAGAGCCCTGAGTTCCTCCCTTACCATCCCACAACTTCAATCCCACATAGCTAAGCTGGTACCCCAGAGCCCTATGAACATTAAAATACAAACTACCTGGGTATTCACCTTATGGCAATTGATTTACAAAGTCACAGTACATTTCTTTTGTATCTCACCTTTAACCCTCTGTGTTCTCGGGATCTCACACAGGATCCTGAATCAAATATCCACCAGAAATACTAGATAGTTTCATAATTATCTTTTTTATCTTAGAAATAATCCTGTAAGATAAAGATTATTCCACTTACAGTAATGAAGAAACAGGTACTCAGGGTGCTCTTGAGCAATATCTTACTGCCGTGCAGTAGCAATTGCACATTTGGGCTCCCGTGTTCTGACTTCAAGTTCATTGCTCTCTTTGGACCCCAGAGGATGTCAATGAATACTTGGTTGCTTGTTGACTGAGAAGGAACAATCCCCCTAAAATGAAAAACAGACTTCAAATGACTTCTTTGCCTCGGTTTAACACTCACCACCTCCTTTGGAATGCCAGACAAGGGAAATGATCAGTTCAATTGTTGCCGTTTATAAGTGGGGAAGTTGGGACCAAAGATGCTTTATTCAAGGCCTCAACTTCCAATTGCCATTCAACATTTCTCACTAAGGAAGTTGAGATGCATATATGTTGTCATCTTGTTTGAAGGTCAGGTGGAATGTTTCTATGATGACTCTATTCATCACGGAGTCTGACGTGATGACTGGTCTCTCACAATCCCTGTGATGACGAGGGATTTCTGGATGAATGCAGGGTAAGGGAGCAGGGCGATATCTTCCCTGCCCCCTGTAACATGACGTGTTTTGCACAGAAAGTAATTTTTTCTTTCAATCTGAGGCAAGTGTAATATAACACGTACTGAACATTTAGGATGAGCTGGGTATTGTGGAGAGTGTATAATATGAACAAACCAAAGCTCCGGCCTCCAAGAGATGATAATTTAATGGGGGAAAAAAAGGTGTTCTAACATGTTCATAGAGTTCTGAGTTAATTAAGTTTGGGGAAATGATTTGCCACTTACAAATACCTACTTTCTAATTACTACCAACACCCATGTTTTAGTAGCTTTTAAGCTGTGTTGCATGGCCGCCAGTGATTCCATTGAGCTCCCGTGGGTGTGATTCTATGCTGTGGTGGTAGAAGCTGGTCGAATGGGGGAGGCAGAAGGGCTGAGCTGATAGGTCCCTGAGTGATTTATCCCAAATCTGCCTGAACAGCTTTGATTTTCTATGTTTTATAAATTCGACTTCTTCATAAGATTATGTGGGGGGAGAAAGCAGGCTCTGCAACTAAGAAATTTAAATCACTGGATGATGCAACAATAATGAAACATTCAGTCTTTATGGTGGGCACTCGACTAAATGCTCTGTGGTCCTGCAGTAACCAGAAATTACCTCCCTCATTTGAAAATCAATATTGCAATGGACCGTGGTCACATTTTGAGAGGGAAATGGTTGTTATGCCACCCGGTTGTTTGCCAAGACAAGGAACCTCTCTCTGTACAGGGAATGAGTGAACATTATAGAAATTGTCATTTCATTTTATCATTCCAAGAGTCTCAACAAGGCAGGTCAGGCTGTAAGAAAGTAGACGCAGCCCAAGCCAGGTGGTGATCCAAGTTTTAGGGAAGAGTTCTCTTAAGCAACTTGAGGCAAAGTCCCATGCAACTCATAATTGTATCAAGGGGAATAAATAAATTGCCAAGAATGAAATACGTTAGTGAGACTTCTTTTTGGTCCCTTCAAGTTGCTTGCAACATGAACAATATAATGAGCAGTTGAGTCATGTGCATAGTTTGGAAAGAATAAAAGAATTAAAACAAACAAACAAAAAACAGCTAAGCTCTGTGATGGAAAATGAGATTTTCATACAGGATGAGTGACAAGTTATGCAGAAAGCCTTCCTGAGCAAAAACTTTGGGGCCACTTGTTTGGGTTTGGTTTTTAAGTGGGAAAATGGGTCAGTTGGTCCTACAGAACATTCCCACAAAACTTGTCATTCTGGCATGTGATACAACATGGGCAACAGGGGATTAAAAAAAAAAAAATCACATCTGAATTGACTCCTCTCTTTGATATTACCTGGGCTCTTCCAGCCTAACTGATAACAGAAAGAACCCTTTGCAGAAAGCATTTACCCCTCAGAGAACTTCTTTTCTGTTCCCACTCACTGAGAAAGCAGAAGGAGATCAGCATTTTCCCCGTTGCCTTCAATGCAGCCTCAAGCTTCACCTATTATGATCACTTCAGAATGGAACACAAGACTGCTCTTGAACTAGTTCTGCTTCTGACAGTGATGCAGTCATTAAGTAAGTATCTAGAAACTCCTGTAAGGCTCCACCCCGGAAGTGCAAGGCCTTCCCCCAGGAGCCAGAGTCAGCTCACTGAGATCGCCATTGGCACTAATCCTCTCAAAACTCCAGAAGTCAGGAGCCAGGGCTCTCCTTCCCTTTCCTGTCCTCTCTCATCCCCATCCCCCATGGCCCATTTTCTTCACAGCCACTAAGTGCTCTCTCTGGAATGTTTGAAGGTGAGGATTTAGGTCTGGGCAACCTGTTAAAAATATGAATTGTTACCATGAACTCTGAGTGGCCCTTCAGCTTTGCTGACAGAAATTTACTCCATGTAGACCTCCCCCCCCCAAAAAAAAATTAAGCAGGTAAGGTCATTTGGAGTTGAAACAAGCATGCAGTCGGTGTGTTTGAAAATGAAATTATAATTAACCTGCTGATGGCTGTGAGGTGTTACCTTGAACTCTGTGTGGCCTCTTGGCACAGCGGCTGAACTTGCTTTATTGAATACCCAGAGACCTGAACAGGTGAAATCAGGATGTGTCCGGGGCCAAGTGTACTTGTAGAAAGAAGATTATGTCTCTTTTAGTGCCAATTGTAAGAGAGTTGAGGATTAATTGAGCAGCACTAATCAGAAAATAAAAATGAGTTTTGACCATCCATGTCTACGTGAAGCATAAAATTTGTTAAAACTGCTGAGGAAAGTGACTTGCCCACTTTGTGAATCGATTCCTGAAGTGCTGAGAGGTCACCAGGCCTAATAGTGACCCAGGAAGATTATTGTAATTTGGAAATCATATATCATCTACATATTTAGGAAAACATTGTAATTACCAGCTGAGAGCTATGGAGTGTTGCTTGAACTCCAAGTGGTCTGTTGACACATGGGCTGGACAACTTTCTGGAACTATTCAGAATGAGGTAGGTAAAATCATACAGCAGTAACTTAGCATTGTTAATGACAAGGAGGGGTGATGGGGTCATTTATGGTGTAGAGTGAATGGGTCTGAGATAAAATTTAACTCTTTGTTGTCCGGGAAATGTCATCTTAAAGGTAGTGTGTGGCTTACTGCCTTAGATCATCAACTGAATCAAATAATGGTGCTGCAGTTATTAAGTGTGTGCTATGTTAAGGGAATACCATAGACAATTGATTTATTGCCAGAATCAGTCATGAGCTACACCTCGTCACACTCGGTGCTTTAAATTGGCAAGAAATCCATTTCATCTCTTGTCACACTGAATAAAAAGAAGTGCATCGTTCTGTTGCCGCCATCTTTTTGTCCCCTCCCTGTAATTATGTAATATCATTCCACGGTAAAGTCACATTTTATTTTGGGATCCTCCTTATTTGGCAGAGAGCATCTGTCGTTAGACTAAACAAACCATTTAGTTCACTTTGTGCCTTTGACAGGCTGGCCAGAATGAGTGCTCTTGTTGGTTTAATAAACAAAGAATAATAATCCAAAATGGGTTTATTACTGGGTGGAAATATTCCATTCATGGGATTGGAATGATCTAATTGTTCACATCTCTGTTTACTGTAAGTGTTAAATGTGTAAGTAACACTGAGGTCTTCCTATTTCAAAAGAGGTTTCAGCTAAGACCCAAATACACTCTTGGCCTTCTCAACTCCTCTTGTAGTGGCAGCCTGCATTATACACTCTTGCAATTCTTGTACCACACTTAAATGAAGAGGGAACTTCACAAGGCGTGTTTATCTTAATTTAATGTCATTTCACTTGGCTGGTGATTTAAGTCCAACATCGCTAATAGACTAGAGGAATCCGTGTCTTTTTGAAAGAGAATGCCTTGTATTTGTCCAGTGTGCTCATCTCAGTCAAATGCACAAACTTAGAAATTAACTAAACCCTACTACAATGCATGATCATGGCGGCTCATTGTACACAGAAATTGCCTCCTGTCACTTTGGGACACCATTTAGATTTTGGTGGACTTTTATGTAACTTGGTCTATCTGCCTTAATGTGTAGGGCCTCAGATAATTTTATGTCTTTTGTTTCCCCGTCAGTCTGGTAGGTGTTGTCCATTTCTTGGATACATCATGTTTCTAGCCTGCGGCCAGAAGCATCACACTTCATTTGTGCTGTATCTGCAATCTGGGATGCTCCCTCTATCTTAGCCTTGGTTTCTTAGTTCCTTCCTGCTTTCTCCATGATGCCTCCCTCACCATCACATCCCAGTCTCTGAACTCTTACAGATTTTCTACAGCGCTCATAACGGTGGTGGCAGCTATATGACAAAACTTATACAAGTACCCACATTAATGTCAGCACTTATGATAAACTTTGTCATAGTTATTTTGCACATTGTCTCAATATCTCTTCTGTTTCTGCATGGTAAGCCCCTTTCCCCCTGCAATTGCTGCCAAACTTTTTAAACTAAAAATCTGATCATTCTTCTGCAAAAACAAAACAAAACAAAAACAAACAAACAAACAAACAAAAAAAAAACACAACTCTTCAGGATCTGTCCATCACCTCCAGAGAAGGAAGAAAAAAAAAACAAAAGCCCTTGTGTATAAAGTGCCTTCTCAGGCTAGCCCATACCTGCCTTGCCAGCTGCCTCTTAGACCATCCCCTCGGTATGCCCATACAAACTTTGTTGCTATTCAACAAAGATGGCATAGCAAAGTTTCCTCCTTTTAGCTAGGCACTCACTCCCCTGGCAAACATTTACTCAACTTTTAAGACTCAGGTCAGACGTTTCCTCATCTGGGAAACTTTCTCTGACTTTCTCAGGCAGGAACTGGCCAGCCCTGTGTCCTTAACACCTTACACAAAACTCTATTATAGTATATCATACCGTACTATATTTATTTTCCTATATGTCTCCTCTAGTAGCTGTGAACTGTTTAAGATAGAGACTGTTGTCTCACTTATTTTTATATCCTTATCTCAGTTCCTGGCACACAGCCCCTGTTCAAAAATGTTTGTTGAATGAATGAGTGAACAAATAAGCTTTTTTTAAAATGGAATTAAAAGAAAGCCAAAGGATTTCCACTGAGAAGTTAGTTCATGTCTGTAGATGTCCTGCTTTCATGTTGATAAATGAGCTACTTGGCTAAGGGGGCTTGAGTGCATACCTTCTTTTTATGTCAGCAGAGAATCCAGTCCCTTGAAATATGTCTTGACCACAGGTACCTTGATTTGGGAATGTCTTCTAGTTTGAGTGGAAGTGATTTTGCTATTGTTGTTGATCACACCTGGATTCCAAAGTAGGTCAGATGGGTGTAAGTACAATTCGTAACTAGAAAAGTAGAGTCTTTGGTCTCATCTTTTACCTTCTTTTTAAAGCAATATCAGTTTCAGAAAATGAACACCTTTTCTTGGCATTTTGCAGTATTTTCAGCCAGGATTTTAATCAGAGGGAGTTAGTATTCCCACCTGCTTTGTAATTACTCTTTAGTAGGACCCACGCAATGGCCAGTTCTATCCAAAATTAGCATAAAAGAACAGTGCCACTAACATTCTATTAAGGACCAGCCATAGGGCCCTCCTGTCAGCCCCAAAGTCCTGGAGCACAAACTCTTGAAATTTGATCCTGTGTTTCTTTTTCTGTCACTGAGACTTAGTTGTTCTACTCTCTGGGGCTCTCTAAACAGGTCATAGAAGTAGCTTAGACATAAATAGTAAGGACCGCCATTTTATTGGAGAGTAAAACAAGGCACACCAAGGTTACGTGGTTTGTGAAATGACATGGGGTAGGTTCAGGTACAGGTCAATGCAGTGGTGAGGAAAGCACCCAGGGATCCTTGACAGTCCCCTGGCTAAACACCCAACTCCTCCACCCTGGGCAGTTTAACTTGTACCAGTGATCCCGAGAATTTTCTGAATGAATTACCATAATTGGACTTAATTCAGGAAAGGGATGTTTCCTGTACACGCCAAACAAGCTGCATACTGGATTCTTTTGCCTAGATGACAAGGAGGAAGAAACCAAACAGGAAATACATCTTTGCAAATTAGAAAAGTTGATGAGCTAAGTTCTGCAAACATTGGGCGCCGATCCAAAGTGAACTCCTAGTGACCCCCTGGCACCTTGGCTCACCTCCCTGCACTTCACAGCCAGAAGCATACCAGGTGGATTCACTTTCTTACCTCCCTGATAAGGCAACAGGACCTTGCCACACCCAGACTCACATCCAATCTCCTTTCCTGCTTCCCCTGACCCCAGGTCTGATAAAAATCCAGGGTGATAATGCTATTGAGGTACAGGCTATAAACCGTATCAGTATGTACGTAAGTAGAGGGAGGGGAAAGGGGGAGGAAAAGACCAAAAAAAAAAGGCCGAATGGAGAGTTCAGCCTCACCTCTAGGTGACCTTGGCAGCATGTGGAGTGGAAGGGAAATTGCCAGGAACTTGCAGCCTTTTTTTGAGCATTGTTTTGACTTGGCTTTGCTACAGAGCAACTTTGGGGGACTGGGGCAAAAAATAGGTCATTGTGAACTGCAGGTGCAGTTTTGATCTTGAACTATAATCAGTTGTGGTATATGTGCAAACCCAGAAGTATTTATCAAGATGAAAATTGAAACTTTTCCTCATAGGTACACACCCCTTTACATCGTATTAGCACCATCACAAGGGTTTTTTCCCCCCCCAAAATGGAAGGATAGAGTGGAGTTCTTAACCACTCTCCCCTGCAATCCCCTTCCTCCTTCTATTTCTCCCTTCCTTCTTATCTTCCCACCTCCCTTCCTCCCTTAATCCCTCCTCTCCCGTTCTCCCATCTCTCTCTCTCTCTCCTCCCACACCTCCCACACACTCTCTCCTTCCTTCACCCCCTCCTTCAGTAGGCCTCTCTGTTGTGAAAAACCTCATTTGACTAACCCTGACTCTCCAGGCACCCCCTCAAGAGATACCGATTAAGGAAGGCAGACTCACTTGAGGATTCAATGACAGAGAAGATATCCAAGAGGCTGGGATTTTAACTCTTACTCCCAAGCAGACGGAGCATTCACCATGATCTTCACCTACCTAATTTAAACTTGGAGAGAATGCAGACCAGAATGCAGAAAGAATATCTCCCACCAAATGAAGTGGGAGGGCTTTTAAACCCTTATTCTTGGCCTCAATCATGTCACTTAATGCCTCCCACCATCTGTTTCCTCATTTTCTGAACGTAATAAGAAACACATCAAAGCACCTGGCTGCTAAAATGATAGGCACTGTCTCTGGACCGAGAGGAAAATCAGGAGCAGTTTTGTACTTGGGGCCTGCTAGAGAACCTTGTTCAAGTTGCTGATTCCTTCCTTCCAAACTATTCCATGCACATAGAGAAGATTAAGACAGCAGAGGTTTAAATTTCAGCAAGAAACATTTAAATGAGGCTAGAACTGCCCTGCCGCCCATTTTTCTAGGGAAGGAACCATTTAGGTGAGGCTTAATACAAAGGCAAGTTAGTTTTATTCATTTTCTGATTATTGTGATTTTTGAAGATTAATAACTATAGGAAAATAGGTATCTGCGACTGATACTTTTTTGGCTGAAGTTGGCTTAGTTGACTGAAACTGTTGTTGGGAAACATAAATAGTTAAGAGAAGCATTTGTATGTTTCAGCAGCAACTTAGGATGTGTTCAGGATAGTGTGGGAAAGAAGGTGGGGAAGGGAGGGTGGGAGGGCAGGAGGCCTCCACTTGAGGGTTCTTTAGAATTTGTGATTTAATATGTCTGAAGAGTTCTTTCTTTCTTTTTTTTTTTTTTTTTTTAGTCTTTTATTTTGTACCTTACTGTGTTTTGGAACAAAGATACGTATAGCATTGTCTCTCTTTTGGAGGGAAGTGAGACTTGGGGCAGACAGATATCTTAGGACAACCTGTTGGCCTTCATTTGGGATTCCTGGAGCCTCTTATTCAGGGTGGGGTCCCTGAGACCACTTGGAGGCTGCTTAGACAAAGCAGCAGCCCTCCACGGCTTCTGGTGCCCCAGAATTTTGTCTAACCAGGGGTTTCAGCTGCCACCAGCAGGAAGCCTCACATCTCTGTGATCTCTGTATCCCAGGTTCCCAGAGGGAGCAGTGATCCAGAGTTGATACCAGCCACACCTCTGCAATTCTAGGAGCCTAAAATACCCAGGCCTCTGTTGGTTCTGCTAAGCTAGAACAGCCATTCTCAGTGATGATGGAGGTGGTTTGGGGTACATCTAGAAGGCTTCTTGTTCCCCGTCATCACCTCACATCCTGTACTTGTTCACCTCTTCATGTCCGCCCCATCTCCTATAATGAGGAGAACGTCCCATCCTCATCACATATATAGAATTAACAAAAGAATGGTTAACTTTTAAAAGCCTCAATAAATGCTTCCTCATCCCTTTCATTTTCCTTGCCCATTTGAGTATCTCCTATGTGCTAGGCAAAAACTAAGCAGCATACTCCTACATTTTCTCAAGTAATTTTCCAAAGACCATGGGAGATAAGAATTATTTCTGTTTTATAGATGAGGAAACTGGTACTCAAAGAGGGTAAGCACTTAGCCAAAGAAAGTCTCACTAAAAGGCTGAATCAGGAATTGAACTCAGGTCTGTCTGATGCCAAAGCGAGTCAACGGTGATGCTCTTCCCCCTCCTCTCTCCGTTGACCTCGTCTAGAACCAGCATAGTGGAGCAACAAACGTTCACCCAGATAGCCATGAATTCCCCACCTTAAGTTTTAGAGCAAACACTAAACAATGCTAAGTCTTTACTTATTTTAGAATTCCGAATTTCCAATAGATATATCTTTCCATACCTCAAAGTAAATATAGTCAAGAGATTGGCCCCTTTGAGACCTAATGTTTTTCGAGAAATTTAAACATAACAAACATTATATTTCTGCTATCCAGACTTGAAAATTCAACATTTTTGTCTGTTTCATCTTTTATTTTAAAATCTATAAATTGGCAAGAAGAAATATGAGAAGAAAGGAAAAAGAATTAAATGGGAATAAAAAAGGCAAAACATTTGAGTATATTTTATCCCCAGGCCTAGGCAGTCCCATTCTTTTCCTTAAAAAGAAAAAAAAAAAAACTTTTATTGTTTTTTATTTTAATTCCAGGACAGTTAACATACAGTGTTATATTAGTTTCAGGTGTACAATATAATGATTCGGCACTTCCATACCTCACCCGGTGCTTGATCCCCTTCACCTGTTTAACCCGCCCCCCTTCCACCTCCCCTCTGGTATCTATCAGTTTGTTCTCAATAGTTATGAGTCTGTTTCTTGGTTTGCCTCTCTTCGTCTCTTTTTTTCCTTTGCTCATTGTTCCTTAAATTCCACATTTGAGTAAAATCATATGGTATTTGTCTTTCTCTGGCTTATTTCACTTAGCATTATACTGTCTAGCTTCATCCATGTTGCTGCAAGTGGCAAGATGTCATTCTTTTCTATGGCTGAATAATATTTCATTATATATATATAAATACACACTGCTTCTTCTTTATCCATTCGTCTATCAATGGGCACTTGGGCTGCTTTCCATAATTTGTCTATTGTAAATAGTGCTTCAATAAACATAGGGCTGCATCTATCCCTTTGAATTAGTGTTTTTGTATTTTGGGGGTAAATACCCAGTAGTGTGATTATTGGATTTAGGGTAGTTTTATTTTTAACTTTTTGAGTAATCTCCATACTGTTTTCCACAGTGGCTCTAGACAGGCCTATTTTTTTTTTTTTTTTAATTTTTAATTTACATCCAAGTTAGTTAGCATATAGTGCAGCAATGATTTCAGGAGTAGATTCCTCAATGCCCCTTACCCATGTAGCCGATCCCCCCTCCCACAACCCCTCCAGCAACCCTCTGTTTGTTCTCCATATTTAAGAGTCTCTTATGTTTTTGTCCCCCTCTAGGCAGGCCTATTCTTGACATGAATTTGGTTACGTATCCTTTCAAGTTTATTTTTTTTATGCTTTTAAGCCATATATGAGTACCTGTGAACAATATGGAATGTTACCTTGTGTGTCTTCTAACTTTATGTATGTAGATCATGCTATTCATTGTTCATTTTTCTCATCCAATAGTGTTTTTAAGAATTCTCTGTGCCAATAACGAAGTCTAATCTGTTCCCTTTATCTGTTGTATAGTATTCTATTAATAGGTCACATTTTATAATCCTTTATCCTACTGAAGAACATTTAAATTGTTTCCATTTTTTGTTGGTATTGTTACAAGTAGCATTTCATGGAACATTCTTATGCTTCTTTCATTGTGCATGCATATGACTTTCTTGAGAGTTTTTACCTAAAAGTATACGTAAATGTAAAATGACTGGCTCATTGAGTCTTGTCTTGATGCACATGAGATTTAAAAAAAATTTTTTTTTTTTTTATTTATGTGTGAGAGAGAGAGAGAAACAGAGTGCAGGTGGGAGAGGGACAGAGAGAGAGGGAGACAGAATCCGAAGCAGGCTCCAGGCTCTGAGTTGTCAGCACAGAGCCCCACGCAGGGCTCAAACTCACGGACCGTGAGATCATGACCTGAGCCGAAGTCGGATGCTTAACTGACTGAGCCACCCAGGCGCCCCTAATGAGATTTTTATTTGTTGAGCTGATCCCAAGTGAACCCATAGGTGTATGTTTACAGTGAGAGAAGAAAAGTGTCAGTATAGAATATAGAAATGAGAGACTCTGGGTCCCCTGACTGTCTGTCTATAACATTGTTCCCATTCAACAGACAGAATGGCAGTCTTCAGCTCTATACTTGGGAGAGATTAACATGGTTTAGTTGATTACATACAGCATCTCCTCTTTATTGGTACATTATCCTTTTTTTTTTTTTATACTGAGAGATAGGCCCATTAATTTAGTAAAAGGAAATAAAAGATCCTATGCCCAGAATTCAAACATCAGCCAGCTCTGTGGTGTTCTAAGCAAACTGCTTTCATGATCTTCCTAACATTCTGACTGTCTGTCAGAATGCTTTCTTATGATTCCTGCAGCAGAGCCTAAAAGGGAGAAATTTTGCTTTGCAGGAGTGGCTGAGAACAGCGAGACTATGCATTGTTTGGGCATTCTGCTGTATGTATAAAGTATTTATTTACTTTATTTAGTGGCTATGGCTGTGACTTTATCTTCTTCTAGCTCATTTTCCAGCGTAACAGGATAAGACCACTCCTGCCATTATGATTTACCATGCAGTAAACAATGAGGGCTTTTGGATTGCATTTTATAGAACTGCTTTATTCAGCCTTTCCTTCCAACTCCTTTGGGAAGGAATTGACAATTGATATTTCTCTTTTGGATTTCTCAGTGAATTCAGCATTCCTAGATTTGGTTTCTGTTTGTTATTTGGCTTGTAAAATCCATTGCTTTGGGGATAAGAATGGCTTGTGTCCAGCATAATAGTTTTTTGCTTACTAGTATACCCAGTGACAGGAGGGGAAGGACAACATGGCTTACCAGGGCCTTATCTCAGTTCTTTTCATATTCCACTCTGAACATAGCAGTGCTCCCCCACTCCCAAACAAATGATTGAGTATCATTTCTGACCATGGAGCAGTCTCTTCCCAGCAGCCCATCGTCAGTCATGGAAAGTTCAGATATATCGGAATCAAAGTAGTGCACAGAGATGTGCAGGCCAAGTGTGGCGCCGGCGGCCATCCTGCCGTTAACCTGTTCTGGCAGTTACACAGACCTGCCAGTTAATTTCATAGGGCAAGTTTTATTCCATCAGCAGAAGGAGAGTTTCTGGGTCTTTTATATGGGACTTTCATTCTGGAATTTCTGTGAGGATTTCACGGAATTTTCAATCTGATGTCAAAAGTAAATTAGTCCCAATTCTAAAATTTCCCCCAACTTTGGAATTCACTTTCAGAGGAAAAGCTTCAGTCTAGGTATGTTTATATTGTGTGCATCCATTTTCTCTCATATCGGCATCTCTTGTCTGCATGCTTGTCTTTTTAACGTTAGTTGCTGAGCAACTTTAAGGCAAGCCTTGTTCTTTTTGTGTGCGAATTTCACTTTTCAGTGCCTTTTTGTCTTGTTGATTTGCAGTAAGTATATATTGAATTAATTCCATATGTATTTTGAGGGCTGAATTCAGAACTTGAGGGAGGTGGGAAAGCTACAAAGAAAGCACGTAAGCCAAATCACCAGCCACTATGCACCAGGATGCTTTTTTACCCAATGCTCTGAAACAATTTTAACCACTGCTCCAGAGGTAATATACACCACTTCATTTTACACCTTTGCTACATGTATTGTGATTTCAAAAATTCTGATTAACGGGGGTGCCTCCGTGGCTCAGTCAGTTGAGAGTCCAACTTTTGATTTCAGCTCAGATCATGATCTCGTGGTTTGTGAGATCGAGCCCCGCATCAGGCTCTGCCCTGACAGTGCTGAGTCTGCTTGGGATTCTTTCTCTCCCTCTCTCTCCTCCCCTTCCCCTGTTCTCTCTCTCTCTCTCTGTCTCAAAGTAAGTGAATAAACATTTTTTTAAAGTTTTTTTAAAAAAGGCGAGGATAGCTTCTATGTCCCTACCTTCCCCACCCCACTGCCACCACCCAGGCCAATATTTAATAGTTTCGACTTTCTTTTTGATTTAATTGTAATCTGCCTTTAATATCAGGGAAGACTTATTGCCTAAACAAGTAAGTGTTGGGATTTGAGTTGGAAAGGGCACCTGTCTGGACCTCTTAAACAGAGACCAGAGGTTACCCGTATGCTTTGATCCTCTGATACTAGATACATTTACCCAAAAGGCTGCCTAAGAGTACATCTCATTTTTCTTTGCGGACGGTAGTGGAGATCCCAGTAAGGGAATTAACCTGGCCAAGGAGAAGGAAGTTCTTAATCCTAAGACTCGCTGTTTTCCATTCATTCCCTTTATTAGCACAAAAACTCTGTTATCTACGTTGAAGGAGCATATTTTTCCTATCCAACAGGTTATTTTCAGTGTGATACAGGGAAAGAACACTGACCTGAGAATCAGGAGATTTATTTTCTATTTTCTGTCTCTACTACTACCTGCTTGAGTAAATGTGAGCAAATAATCTAACCTTTCCTATCAACTGTAATTGGAGGTGGTGTGCAATAAAGATAAGCCCATACCTGAAGCATAGCATTTGATCTAGAGCACAGTTTAAGCAAGACACTGATAAAGTGCATTTAGAAGACAAAGTTAAGCAGGTTATCAAGAGATCACTGTTTAAAGAACTGTGAATATTTCAGCCTGGAAAAGAGAAGACTTAGGAGATTCACAATATCCAGCTTCACATTTATGAAGACCTAACTTATAGAGAACCATGAATAGATTTACTTCTCTTTTGCTAACTAGGACCCATTATTAGAAGTTAAAGGGAAGCAGATTGCCTCAGTATAAGAGAAAAACTTGTCAACAACTGGAGTTCCCCCAAGTTGGAGCTGACTACATTTCCTATAACTAGGGGAATGCAAGCAGAAAACAGATTCCCATTTATATGGGATGTTTCTTATTGGGTAGCAAATTATACTAAATGATTCCCAAGGTCCCTTCCAAAGCTACAGGTCTATGGTTTTGTGCATAGACAAACCCAAACTCCTCCCAGCCTTCAGTTCTATGACCCTACAAGATCTTTAAGTTTTAATAAGCTTTTCTTAAAATCACAAGTATGAGAATAGATAAGGCATGTTGTTTTATTGCTTTCCAATCTGGCAGAGCTTCTCGGGCTCTGATATGATCACCAGTTCCCTGGAGGGGGTGCTCCAAGCATGTTCTTCCTCTGCTTGTTTTCCCTCCCTCCAAGCACATTTGCCACTTTTTTTCTCCTTCTTCTTAGTGATTTTTGTATTTCTTTGAATCTTTACAGGTGGTAGCAATTTTGGTTCATCTGACTTGATGGTATGAAATTCTAAATAGTTGGGGGTCATTTGGAGTGATTACTTTTTTCTTTGTGTTCTGGGAGCCTGGGGGAGTGTGTTTGGAGCTGCTTAGTTCATAGTCCTTGTCAACATAAACTCTTTATTCATCTTCCCATCGCTCTGAAGAACAGACAGAGGAGGTTCGGGATATCACAGATGTCACGCAGACACATACAGACTCAAACAGAATTATAGGAGTCTCTAAACTGGATAAATTTAGTAACTTTTATATTTCCAAGTCTGGTTTAGGGAAAAGAAATTCCGTTAGATTATCACCAGATAGAAAATAAGACCAATTTTGGTGGACAGTGTCTCTAATTGGAAATCTGTTGAAATATGCTCTTGCATGTGGGAATATCTTCACCTTACCATCCCCCCAAGGATTAAGTTACCAAGAATTGCAGCTATTACGAGGAAATTGCCGAGATCTTCTCTGTTCTCTTATCAAATTATCTAGATGGCTGGGGGTTTTTGGTTTTGTTTTTGGGTCTTCTGTTTTTTGTTTTTTTACTTCCCCTGCTCCCCTTTCTGAAATCTGCTGGAGCCCATATTTTATATGAGATTCTTTTCTATTACACTTTCAAGGTATTTGAAATCCTGTCTAGATCACTGGCCATGGGGCAGGGAAAGGGAATCTTTGAAATTGATCTGTGTGGTGACATATTTTAAAACCATGTCTTCCAACTTCACAGAAGTTGTGCTAGTGACCCCCTGTTCATAATTGTTGCCTCGCATAATCAAAACTGGATATGACTTCTGTTATCCTATAAGCTAGTTCCTAAGCTTGAATTTTCAGAAGTAAATTGCCATTCTTTCTTAATGTTCCAATCAGCCTCATCTCAATCAGGCTCACCTTACCCGATGATATTGGTGAAAGCCCAACAGTCTCCATGGGCCACAGCATTCCCCTTAGATAGGCACACAGAGTTCAGTTTCCCTTCATATATTTATATTTCTATAATGTGTAATCTAAAATACTATTTTATCATTATATATAAACTTTATTATACATAAACTTGAAGAGAGAGTTCAGCTACTGATACTCTTTCAAGGCAAAGGAACCCAGAATGACATGCTAGGGGTGACACTAGCCAGAACTAAATTAGTCAAAAATGGGCTTCTTAGAGCAACCAGAACTCTCATACATTGTTGATGGGAGTGTAAAATGGTACAGCCACTTTGGAAAATGGCTTGGTGGTTTCTTTTTCTTTTAATTTTTTTAAATGTTTTTAATTTATTTTTGAGACAGAGAGAAACAGAGCATGAGCAGGGGAGGGGCAGAGAGAGAGGGAGACACAGAATCCGAAGCAGGCTCCAGGTTCTGAGCTGCCAGCACAGAGCCTGACACAGGGCTCGAACTCACGAGCTGTGAGATCATGACCTGAGCTGAAGTCAGGCGCTTAACCGACTGAGCCACCCAGGCACACCATGGTGGTTTCTTGTGAAAGTAAACAAGTTACTTACCTTATAACCCAGCACTTTCACTCCTAGGTATTTATCCCAGATGAAAATATGTCCACAAAAAGACTTTTAAAAGAATGTTCATGGCAACTGTATTCATAATTGTAAAAAAACTGAAATTTCCAAGTGCCCATCAGTGAGAGAATGGATAAACTGTTGTATACCTATAGAATGGAATATTATTCTTTAATGCAAAGGAAACCTGCTAACACATAGAACAGCATGGACGCATCTCCAAGACATCATACTGACTGAAAGAAATCTTATGCAAAAGAGAACAGATTTTATGCTGTTGTTTATGTAAAATTTAAGAACAGGTGACTATCTACTGTACAAGATTCATGGACCAAGCAAAACTAATATAAGGTAGAAAAAAATTAAAACAGTGGTTGCCTCCGAGGGTTAGGGACTGAATGATGGAAGTAATTTCTCTAATTGGGTTTAGGTTACATGAGTTTATACATTTGTCAAAACTCATCTAAAATGTATACTTCAGATTTGTGCATTTCGTTATATGTAGATATTACCTCAAAAGAAAAAGTTGATCTGTAAACATATCAAATGCTAATTAATGACACACGTGATGAAATGGTTTACTACTTACTTTGAAATGCATCAAAGAAAGAGTAATTGATGAATATATGTGTGATAAACAAATATAGTAAAATGTAAATTGTGAAATAAAATTTAAGAGGTGGTTATATGGGTGTTTACTGTTAAATTTTTTTAGCTTTCCTGTGTGTCTGAAATTTTTCATAAAATGTTGATGGGGAGTAGTTGGGAGGCAGTAACAGCTGCAGTGACAAGAAAGCCAAGCTTAAAATTTTCAGTGGGATAATTATTGTCTCAGTCTATATATATTAGGGCCTTCTAGTACTATTTATTCTTATTCTTATTCTTATTCTTATTCTTATTCTTATTCTTTTCTTATTCTTATTCAACTCATTCATTTATTCAACGAGCATTTCTAGAGTACCTATTCTGCACCAAGCCCTAGTCTAATTGCTGGGTTGCCAGGATGAAAGAAACAAACCCTGCCCTGGGGGAGCTCACAGTCTAATGGGGTAGATAAGAGATGCTTCCATGCTGTTCACACTTGACATTCCATAAAGAAAGACAGCGCTGTTTCCTTGTTGTCTGTGTCTTACTAGTGTGAGCATTTGAAAAGAAACAATTAAGAGAATGCTAGGCCATTTCGGTTTAAAGAACATTAAGAATCTAACCACATGGGCTTTTCGCTTTAAACTACTTAAAGACTCCAAATGTGAAATTTAGTGAGTGAGCCAACCACCTCCTGAAAATCTCAGGAAGGAAGTTCCCAGAGGGTGTCCCTTTTACAGGACCTAACACAGAACCGTGGGAAGAGACTCAGCTGTGTGATTGAGATATTTCTGTGCCCATTTAACTTCAACTCTTCAAAGAGTCTTCAGAGGAACTGGAGTTATAGGAATCAGAATACTGTCTGGGACCATGTGATCCCTCCCTATCAGCCTCATATCATCCTGTGACTGCATAGGTCGTGGTGACTAGCCCAGCCCTGAGAAATGGGGTGGTTTGGAGGGAACAGCAGAAATAACTCCTGCTTTGATCTTCCTCAAGATAAAGAGGCATCAGTGTTTCACTGATCTTTTTAGGTCTTCCTAATTCTGCAGAATTCACAAATCCCGTCTTCATAAGGATCTCTGGCAACTGACAGACATGTAATTCAGGCTCCGTGTGTTAACAGGCCTTGTTAACACTCTGTATTCTACTAATGGTAAACATCAGAATAATACATTTCCTTCAGTATTGACTTCATGACCAAAGATTGATCGTGATTTTTCATTCTGCTAACATTTGGTTTACTCAGGATCAACTAATTTTAATGATCAAATTTAGACTATAATACAAACGTGATTTTTCCAACCCTGATACTACAATTAGAGATTAAATTCAGGAGGAAAGAAAAAAACAAAACAAAACTAGAAAGCCAAGAAGATAACCCCAGTTGGCTTTAAAAACAAACAAACAAAAACCACATTTAGTCAAACTGGGCCTTGTCTAAGAAGGAAGATATGTTTTATTTTATTTCTTTAAAGCTCTGTGACTTCTGAAAGATGGAAAAGATTTTGTGAATATTATTCTCAGATGTGATGGATCCATGTTGGCAAGACTGGCTCATATGCAGACACTTTGAACAATACCTGTTTAAGTTGGCCTGTGTCGTGTCACATATGTGCTTTCCCTTTGTGGGGAAAAAACACTTACACAGTCATTTCTGTTCCCAGAACATGATGAGATGGGACAGGAGGGAGTCAGCCTAGGGACAGTGACTGGTTATACAGAACAAAGAATATTAAGGGTGACTTTAGGCCCAAATTCCATGCCCCTGGAACCTGGAATAAATAGGTTCCAGATACTTGATTTTACATTCAGCCTCTCCATGTTCACAAATACACAGTCAAGGCTATAACAAATACTTAAGTGCTGAAACTATGGGAATAGGCCTCTAATACAATATAAATTTTGGCACTAGAAGGGATTTATTTAAGAATCATCTAACCCTTTGATTCCCAAAGGTTGGTTGATCCTAAATTAGCTGGGAACTCAGTGATTCTAAGTTAGCATATGGGACTGGGGTGGTGTGAGGGCTGGAAGTCTATAGTTTTAAGTAAGCTTTTCATGTGATTCAACTGGTCAGCTAGTTTTGCACTATCCTCACCAGTACTTATCATCCCCACTCTCAGTCTTACAAGTGAGGCAACTCAATGCCCAGAGAAGTTGTGACTTGCCCAGAGTCACACAGCTAAAGCCAGAGCTAGAACTCCAGTCTCCCAATTTTCATTCCAGTGCCTTTTCATTTTACCTTGAAACAACAGTTGCAAAGACCATCTGTTTCATACTTTTCCTCTGAACAGAAATCACATAAATTCTTTAAACTTTAGTTACCTTAACTGCAGAAGCGTTTGGTAATATCTCAGTCACTGTATTTATTATTTTCCTATGGCTGCCGTAACAAATTGCCACTAACTTGGTGGCTTAAAAAAACAATTATTTCCTAACATTTTTGGAGCCCAGAATTCCAAAATCAAAATGTCAGAAGGGCTGTGCTCCCTCCAAAGCCTAAAGGAGAGAATGCTTCCTTGCATCTTCTAGCTTCTGGAAGCTCCAGGGATTCCTTAGTTTGTGGCTGCATAGCTCCAATCTTTGCCTGTATATTAACATGGACTTCTCCTCTCTTCATGCTTTTGGATTTAAGGCTCACCTGTTTTATCTCAGAATGGTCTCTTCGTAAGATCCTTAACTAAGTTACCGCTGCAAAGATTTGTTTTGTTTTGTTTTGTTTTGTTTTGTTTTGTTTTAAATACAGTTACATTAACAGATACTAGAGGTTAAGACCTGGACATATCTTTTTGGTGATCATCATTCAACCCACTATATTTCACCTTTTGGCCCTCAAAAATTCACATCTTTTACCCGTGCAAAACACACAGACCTTGTCCCAACATTTTCAGATATTCAGTCCATTACAGCATTTACTCTAAGTTGAAAGTCTTCTCTAAGTACCATGAGCCCATAAGTCCCAAATTTAATCATCTAAATCATTTATATCAAATATGGGTAAGACTCTGGGTATGATGCATCCTAGGATAGAATTGCTCTCTTATCTATGAATCTATGAACCAAGAAAACAAGTTTTCTGTTTCTAAAATACTATGGTGAGACAGGCATGGGATAGACAGTCCAAAAAGGATAAATTGAGGGAATAAAGATGTTACCAATCCTAAGCAACTCTGAAATCCAGCAAGACAAATTCCATTAGGTTTCAAGGCCTCGGCCCAATCTATGGCTCTCCAGGCCCATGGGTCTGCTCTCCAGGGCTGTGGCATCTCTAACAGCCTCTGCTTTCTGCACCAGAGTCTATGTCTTAGAAGTCATTCTTTCTTCCCCTTCAATGGTAGCACATTTGCACCTGGGTAGCTCTGTCTGCACATTTCCTGCTTGTAGAATTATGGAGGTCCAACGGCCTTCCTTCACTCCATCCTGTCTCCATCCCCTTCAGTTTGGCTGGCAGTGTCTCTCCTGATACAACATTCCTAAAAGAGTACACAGCGGCCCCTGTGTATATCACAGGGATCCATACCATTAAATAGGAGAGCCCTCCATAGAGCTTTCCTGGATAACCTCTGTTTCTGGCTTCTGCTGAGATGGTTCAGTAGATCAGTGAGTCTCACACTGAATCTCTTTCGCAAAACGTTGTCCAGGCACACCCTTGGCTTTCTCTCCAAAGCACACTTTCCGAACAGTAAATTTCCTAATTTTTATATCCTTTGCAATCTGATTTGGACAAGAACCTTCCAAATCATCAGGTACTGGTTCCTTTATATTTAACAGTTCTTTCTTCCTTTTAATTTTTAATAATTTTTTTTTATTCATTGTATTTATTTATTTTTCATCATGGTAAGTGGACTCTTGAATCCCCATCACCTATTTCCCCCATTCCCACCTCCTTCTGGTAACCATCTACAGTTAAGAATCTGTTTCTTGGTTTATCTGTACATTTTAATAATTTTTCTTTATCTCTTTTCTCTTACCTTTTACCATAAACAGCAAGGAGAAATCAGGCTACACCTTCAACACTTTGTAAATCTCCTCAGCCAGATACTCAAATTCATGACTTGTAAATGAGTTCTACTTTCCACCCAACTGTAGAAGACAATTCAAACAAGTTTTCTCCCACTGTATATAACAAGGATCATTTTTGCTCCAGTTTTCAAAAACGTGTTCCTTATTTTCTTCTGAAACCCCACCAAAAGCACCTGTAATGTTTGTCTTTCTACCACACACTCTTTTCATGACAATATATACATCCTCTGACACAGTAGCTTTCTATGCCATGTTCCTCCCTTCTTTCTGAGCCCTCTCCAGAATCCTCTTTAATATTAATATTTCTTTTTTTTTTTTTAATTTTTTTTTTCAACGTTTATTTATTTTTGGGACAGAGAGAGACAGAGCATGAACGGGGGAGGGGCAGAGAGAGAGGGAGACACAGAATTGGAAACAGGCTCCAGGCTCTGAGCCATCAGCCCAGAGCCTGACGCGGGGCTCGAACTCACGGACCGCGAGATCCTGACCTGGCTGAAGTCGGACGCTTAACCGACTGCGCCACCCAGGCGCCCCAATATTAATATTTCTACCACTAGTTTCTTCAAGGCAATCTTAGCTTTTTCTATTGTTTCCCTCAAAATCTTTCCAGCCCCTGCCCATTACCCGGTTCCAGAGTCACTTCTACATTTTTAGATATTTTTTACAATGACACTTCTCTCCTAGGTACAAAAATCTGTACGAGTTTCCTAGGACTATTGTAACAAAATAACCATAAATTTGGTGGCTTAAATTCTCTCACTACTCTGGAGTCCAGAAATCTGAGAACAAGGTGTTAGCATTGCTGTGCTCCCACTGAAGGTTCTATGGAAGAATTCTTCTTGCCTCTTCCAACTTCTAGCGGATCCAGACATTCTTGGCTTGTGGCTTGTATAACTCTAGTCTCTGCTTCTGTCTTTTCCTCTTCCATCTTATAGGGATATTTATCATAGGTTTTAGGGTTTAGCCAGTTAATTTTGGATGACCTCATCTTGAGGTCCTTAACTTAACATCTACAAAGACTCTTTTTCCAAATAAGGTCATATTCATAGGTACTGGAGGATAGGACCCTCTTTTTAAGGGTCACCATTCAACCCACTACAGTTGCCAAATGTTAGGGGAACATATTGTTTCTAAAGCTCCCTTCTAGAACTATGATCTGTGATTTTTAAGTATTTTCATTAATGAGACTATTAATAGTATTTTTAATTGTGTCAGTATGCTTTATGTGTATTATTTAATTCTCACAATAACTTATAAAGCAAGTAATATTATTGCCATTGTACAGTTAGGAAACTTAGGCTCAGAGATGTGAACTGATGGGGCACCTGGGTGGCTCAGTTGGTTAAGCGTCACACTCCTGGTTTTTGACTCAGGTCATGATCTCATGGTTTGTGGGTTCAAGCCCCACATCAGGCTCTGTGCTGACACTGCAGAGCCTACTTGGGATTCTCTCTCCATCTTTCTCTCTGCCCCTCCCCCACTCATGCACGTGCATGTGCTCTCTCTCAAAATGAATAAATACACTTAAAAAATGTGATTTTGCTTACAAAAACTTAAAAAAAAAAAGAAGTGTGAGCTGACTTGGGCAGGGTTCCAAAGTATATCACAGAACCTAGATTTGAATCTAAATCTGTCAGATGACAAAGCTGAAGTTTTTACTCTTTATATTGCCTCCCAGTATTTTTTTCAGAATATAGCTAAGGAGCAGTATATCACTCATATGATGATTGAAGGCAGTATATATATATATATATATATATATATATATATATATATATATTCCATCAGCCCTCCAACCAGCCAACACACATACACACACACACAAAGCAAGAAGAAAGAATGTCTACATAGAGGAATAATGGCAGGTTTTCGCCCTTATTTATATAAATTGGATTAAAACTGTATACTTTCCAAAAATAGCTATAACCCTTTCTGTAGCTCCAATGCCCTTCTTCCTTTTCCTATTCCCTAATATCAGTCAGAAGTTATCAGATTGGGAAATAATACAACATGTTTATGGGTAATGGGATCAATAAAGAGAGAAAAGTTGATTCTAGAGAAAAGAGGGTTAATTACAGGAACAGAGCCCTAGAGTAGAAAAAAAGGAGTAGGATTAGAGTCTAAGTGAAGGATAGTTCATTCACTGTAACAGAAGAAGTAGAAGTTATGGGTACAGATGCAAGGGTGCAGATAGATTTCATGGTGATAAAGTAGTGTAAACAAGAATAGTTATCTGATGTTGGTGTTGATCAGGTATGAAGTTATTTAAACTTTACATTTGCTAAATGTTAAATGAAAAGTCTCTTAAATTTTATTTCAGCTACGTCTATGCTATACATGAGTATGCTTAGTGGATTAAGTTGCAAAAGAGTAGAACTGAGGAAATGCTAAATCAAATGTTGTGACACCCCGTGACCAATGTATTTGTGCATTTCTCTGTAGGAAGTATCACAATATGAGTAAATGCATATTTGCATGAGACATAGTTGTCTCGAGTACTATTGAAATTAGGGTTTCAAACCTCATCCATGTCATTTTTCCTATTTAAAAAAATGAAAATTAAAATGTTATCCTCAAACTTACACATGTATTTCATTAACTAACTTCCTTTTAACCATCTTGCAAATGCATACCTTTAGTTTCCTTTTTTTTTTTTAAAATATAATGTATTGTCAAATTGGCTACATACAATGTATAAAGTGTGCTGTTGGTTTGGGGGTAGATTCCTGTGATTCATCACTTACATACAACACCCAGTGCTCATCCCAACAAGTCCCCTCCTCATTGCCCAGCACCCATTTTCCCCCTCTCACCCACTCTCTTATCAATTCTCAGTTTGTTCTCTGTATTTAAGAGTCTCTTATGATTTGCCTCCCTCCTTCTCTGTTCGTAACTATTTTTTCCCCTTCCCTTCCCCCATGGCCTTCTGTTAAGTTTCTCAAGTTCCACATATGAGTGAAAATGTATGATATCTATCTTTCTCTGACTGACTTATTTCACTCAGCATAATACCCTCCAGTTCCATCCATGTTGCTGCAAATGGCATGATTTCATTCTTTCCCATTGCCAAGTAGTATTCCATTGTTATGTATAAACCACATCTTCTTTGTCCATTTGTCAGTTGATGGACATTTAGGCTCTTTCCATAATTTGGCTATTGTTGAAAGCTCTACTATAAACATTGGGGTACATGTGCCCCTATGAATCAGCACCTCTGTATCCTTTGGATAAATTCCTAGTAGTGCTATTGCTGGGTTGTAGGGTAGTTCTATTTTTAATTTTTTGAGGAACCTCCATGCTGTTTTCCAGAGCAGCTGCACCAGTTTGCATTCCACCAACAGTGCAAGAGGGTTCCCATTTCTCCACATCCTCGCCAGCATCTATAGTCTCTTGATTTATTCATTGTAGCTACTCTGACGGGCATGAGGTGGTTATCTCAGTGTGGTTTTGATTTGTATTTCCCTGATGATGAGTGACATTGAGCATCTTTTGATGTGTCTGTTGGCCATCTGGATATCTTCTCTGGAAAAGTGTCTATTCATGTCTTCTGCCCATTTCTTCACTGGATTATTTGTTTTTTGGGTGTTGAGTTTGGTAAGTTCTTTATAGATTTTGGATACTAACCCTTCATTTGATATTTGCAAATATCTTCTCCCATTCCATTGGTTGCCTTTTAGTTTTGTTGAGTATTTCGTTTGCATTGCAAAAGCTCTTTATCTTGATGAGGTCCCAACAGTTCATTTTTGCTTTTAATTTCCTTGCCTTTGGAGACGTGTCAAACAAGAAATTGCTGCAGCTGAGGTCAAAGGGGTTGCTGCTGGTTTTCTCCTCTAAGGTTTTGATGGTTTCCTGTCTCACATTTAGGTCTTTCATCCATTTTGAGTTTATTTTTGTGTATGGTGTAAAAAAGTGGTCTAGTTTCATTCTTCTGCATGTTGCTGTCCAGTTCTCCCAGCACCATTTGCTAAAGAGACTGTTGTTCCCCACCCCCCCACCCTTCCCCCCCCCCCCCCACCCCACTGGATACTCTTTCTTGTTTTGTCAAAGATGAGTTGGCCATACATTTGTGGATCCAATTCTGGGTTCTCTATTCTATTTCATTGGTCTATGTGTCTGTTTTTGTGCCAATACCATACTGTCTTGATGATTACAGCTTTGTAGTAGAGGCTAAAGTCTGCAATTGTGATGCCTCCTGCTTTGGTTTTCTTTTTCAACATTACTTTGGCTATTTGGGGTCTTTTGTGGTTCTATACAAATTTTAGGATTGTATGTTCTTGAGAAGAATGGCAGTACAATTTTGATTGGGATTGCATTTGAATATGTAGATTGCTTTGGGTAGTATTGACATTTTTAACAATATTCTTCCAATCCATGAGCATGGAATGTTTTTCCATTTCTTTGTGCCTTCTTAAATTTCCTTTATAAGTTTTCTATAGTTTTCAGCCTACAGATCTTTTATATTTTTGCATACTTTTAGTTTCAAATGAATAACAATAGGACTGGATTTGGTTCATATCTATTCTATTCCTACACGGGAGAAATAATCCAGTTGACATTTGACAGCAGGTGTGTTGTTATTATACCCATTTTCTCCATATAAGCCATTTAAATTAATTAGTTCTTTAGATTAGTAGACTCTGATAAAAAATGAATTGTTACATAAATGTAAATTCCTGTGTACAATTTGAGCCATTTTATGTGCCTAGAGCACCTATTCTAAGAGATTAGTTTATAATCTTGGAATCCAAATAGGAAAAGTTCACCAAAGAATAAGATCAAGAACAAGCATGCTAAGGAATAAAGTAGATGGCAGGGGAAAAGCAACTATGGAGACACTGCCAATATCAAATAGAAAGTAAGCAAATGAAGTAATGAAGACCCATGCCTCTTTTATTAGCCTATAAAAATCTGACTTTTGCAGAGTATGCTAGTATCGACACAGTGTTATCAGGATCAGAAAGATACTGATCAGTTTGGTTCAACAGAATAGAGACCATATAGGAAGAACACATTGTGACTTTGATTGCCATGCTTATATAAGAATTTGAATATTGTTTTTATCCCCAACATTATATAAAATGATTGACACCTGATCATGGATCTGCCTGCTATGTCACTCAGGCTTCATGTTACTTTCTGGATGAAGGAGTTTCTTGAAATAGCTCAAGAAGTAAAACATCCATTAATTCAACAAAGCATTATTGAACACCCATGTGCCAGACATTAAAGATTCAGCAGTAAATAAGCAAGGCCAAATCACTATTTTCAGGAAGTTTACATTTTAATGGACAGTTCTAAACAATATCAATCAAAATTGATCTTACCTACCCTTAATATTAAACCTAAATAACTTGATAAACCTATCATATTAGGTTGAACCATATAAAACTACCAATACTCAATAAAAACAGCAATTTCATGCCATTCAACCAGCTGTTAATTGGATGAATGCCTACCTACCATACCAAAGAAGAGATACATTTTTTTCTATGTCATTGACATAGCTTTATTTATTTAAACTTATTTAACTTTATTAATTTTTTAAAAATAGTTTTATTTCTATAAATCAGAAATAGTTATTAGAAACAAGCCTGTTGAAATTGTACAGGCTAGGTCCCCAGTCTAGTTACAAGCTGATGGAGACAGACAATAAACAAATGACCACACAAATAAATAATAATGATAAATTTTAAGGTGAAAATAAACCATATATATTTGACTATGTGGCTGTTCATGTAAGAAATATTCATTTGGAAGAAATTGTATAAATCTTTTATAAAATTAAAAATAAAAGCCCTCTCAGAGCACCTGGGTGGCTCAGTCAGTTAAGTGTCTGACTTCAGCTCAGGTCATGATCTCACAGTTCATGGGTTCCAGCCCCACATTGGGCTCTGTGCTGACAGCTTCAGAGCCTGGAGCCTGCTTCAGATTCTGTGCCTCCCTCTCTCTCTGGTCCTCCTCCATTCACACTCTCTCTCTCTCCCTCTCTCTCTCTCAGAAATAAATAAACATTAAAAAATTATAAAATAAAATAAAAGCCCTCTATGTATTTTTGTTCACCATCCATTGTATAAGGATTCATGCAAAAAAAAAAAAAAAAAAAATCTCTCCTAGAATTCAGTGCCAAGAAAATGTTTGCCTTTTCAAATGAACTCTATTGAAACTAGAAATTTAGTGTGTTTCTCTTTTCGTTTGGTGGCCAGGAAGCCAAGAACTGTTTAGTGCTCTATTACAGTGATAAATTTGTCCAGATTCTGAGTTCATCTTTCTTTCTTTCTTTCTCTCCTACTTGGCGGGGGGGGGGGGGGGGGGGGGGGGGGGGGGGGGCGGGGAGGGGGGGTGTTAATCTAATATTTTTCTATTTACCTTATATCTATTTTAAATTTTATTATGTATTTCTATTTATATATTTTCTATATGTTTCTATTATTCTATACTAATACATTTATTACATTAATATATATTTATAATATCTTTATCATTTCTATTTTTCTTACATATTGTTTTCTTCTATTTTTTCTAATCTTCTATTTTTTCACCTAACTTTCTTTCTAATTACCTTATTTTGTCTATGTTTTAATATTACAGGCAATTTTATGTCCTTTTTGGTAGTAGATAGGGTATAAGTAATAATTAAGTTAATAATTTAATAACACTGTTTCATTTGTTCTGCAAATATTTGTTGAAGATTTACTATGCTGGGCATAGAGAGATAGCAGTGAATGAGATAGACAGGGTCCGTAGAAGGAAATTACACGTGAAAATGGACTTTTGATGTACCCAAAGAAATGAACAGTTAGAGCTGGATGTTTTGATGGAAGGCTATGGACATTTGGGAAACTGAGTCACCATTAACTTTGAATGAACCTACACTGCATATAGCACATGGTGAAATGGTGAAAATTGAGCCAAATTTAAGCTAAAATGCCTCTCCGTACAAAGAGTTTAGAGCTGAACAAATCTAGATATAATTATTATTTCTTAAGTGTCTCTAAGTGCTATTTATGATAATATGATGATTTATCAAACCTAGTTCCTGCCTCCAAAGACTATCAGTCTGGTTGCTAAAGAAGAATAGAAATCTGGGAGTGCCTGGATGGCTCAATGGTTAAGAGTACAACTCTTGATTTTGGCTCAAGTAAATGATCTCAGAGTCATGAGATGGAGCCCTGCACTGGGCTCCACACTGAGCATGGAGCCTGCTTAAAATTATCTCTCTTCCTTCCTCTCTGCCCCTCCCCCCTTTTAAAAAAACAATTAAGAGCAAAAGAACAGAAATCCAAGATTAAAGGAAAGAAAATATAGTACCCATACCTGGCATGGGACATGGAATTATAATAATGAAAGACTTCTAACCCATTTTTAGTTGTTATCATTGTTTGTGTTATCTGAGTAGTTCAGATTCTGGGAGAGGGAGTTCGGTAATGTGGAGAATTGCTTCCAAGAGGACTCGAGAATAGTCGAATAGTCCAGGACCCCTGGCAAGCGTAGTCATCAACAGAATCAGATGATTAGAGAATCTTTGGTGAGAGGCTTTTCAGGGACAGCTAGTTTATCTCCCATTCTCCAGACATCTCCAGACATCTTCTACCTACACCATAAAAAGATAGATGACAGCCTTTCTCACTCCCCAAGATTCTCAAGGAAGAGATCCAGGTTCAGATTCAGAGCATCTTAATATGCCTCCCAAACTTACTCATAAGATGAATCAAAAGAAATCATTAAATGACCAAAAGTATCAACTTCGAAAAAAACTACCAACTGTCCTTCCTCTCTCCCCCCAAAAAGAATCTCATCTATGAGCCAATCATCATGTTCTGATAAATTTGCAAATTTCCCATGTTTGCCTTCCAAGGCAGCTGTGGAGAAGTTGCTGGGAGTTTACATGAGTAGTTACAGTCACAAACTTCAGCCTGCCAAAAAGTGTCTTAATTCCATAGCAGATCTAAGAGGGAGGACTTCTGACATCTGGTTGGAGCTGGAAAGTCCAGAGGTACACCATCAGGTCAGCATAGTAGATTATCCTTGGGAAACCCTGGAAGATGAGCTAGAGGAAGATTAGAAGCTTTTAAAAGGCACTAAAGCAAACAACAGCATCTGTGTGATAATGACAGCATCCCCAAGTGTCCTTTTTCTCTCAGGCAGTAGAGTCTGCTGGATTTTTTCCCCTTCCATTTTCGGCATCCTATTGCTGTACCTTCAAAGACTTCTGGCTTCTCCTAGGAGGGGTCGTAATTCCTTGTCTTGTACACCAAGCAGCATCAGCAGTCTAATTCTTGATTCTGTCTGTGTCTTGCCTTTCCATGTCTTCTTTTCTGAGGCAGGCATAAGATTTGACCAAATAACCACCCCACACAACAGAACCTGCATGTCATTAAATAAAAAAACATTTATCAGAACAATTCTCTTCACCTTCTTGATGATATCTTCTTGTTGTTTGCCTTACAGCAGAGTCCTACCTTCTGCATTTCTAAGTAGCAGATTTTATTACCCTCTTCGAGAAATGTGTGTTTGGTGCCACATGGGCCACTTTCCTCTGTAGGCAAATAACTGTTGTTAAATTTGGATCACACCACAGGGGACTTTACTGTGGAAACTCAAAAACCTCAACAAAACAGGTTCTTAGAAAGGTCATCTCTTTCAGCGTCCTGCCTTTATAGATTTACAACAGAAAATGATCTCAGAGAAACGTCATCAAACCTCTTAATCAGTATTCTGGATCTGTTTAGCTCTGTTTCCAGGAATAGGGTAACAACTGCTTCCTAAGTTAACCTATTCCAGAATGTCAATCAGTCAGCCAGTCAGTCAACTAATTCTGAGTGCCTTCCATATGCCAGGTGCTGCAGATACAACAATGAAAGCTATAGGCGCTCCCTTCACAGAGCTTACATTCTAGAAAACAAAGCAGGCAGTATGTGATAAAGATGACACACACTGTGAAAAGCTAGTATAAAATATGGAAGCCTGATTTAGAGGGACTGAGCCAAACCTGGAGGAGTTAGGGATGGCCTTTGTGAAAAAGTGACATCTAAACTGATACTTGATGATGAAGGGTGGCAAAGACTGGTGCATTTGAGACATGAAAGAGTGTAATATCTTTAGAGCTTAGTGAGGTGGATAGATGATGGGGTTGTAGACAGGCTAGGCCATAGTTCTGTAGACCATATTACATTTTTAATATTGAAAATATTTTATTCAAAAAATAAGCCATTCATCAGTCTTAGGCAAGGCATTAATATAACCAGGTTTTGGGTTTGTTTGTTTTTTTAATCACTCTGACTACAGATTGGGGAAGTCGAGAATCAATGGAAGAGACCAATCTGGAGGTTTTTGCAATAGTTGAGGTGTTTAAAAAAAAAAAAAAAGGAGGAAGGAGGATACCTTGAACTGCTTATCATAGCAAAAGAGGAAGAAAAGTGGGTGGATTAGAAAGAAGTAGAATTGCCAATACTTGACCAAAGATTGAGATGCAAGGAAGAAAGAATCAACGACATATAGTGTGTAAACCATGAGTTCTGAGAAGGCTCTGTTTTGTTAAGATGAGTTTAGTTTTTGTTGTATCCTTAGTATATAGCATATATGAGCTATTAAAATAAGTTTTTAATGAATCAATGAATACGTGATCATACATCCACATTTCTAGCTTGAGCAATTGGATTAAGAGTGGTGCTGTTTACTTAGATATGGAACAGAAAAGGAGGAAAATATTTAAGAGGAATTGGAGTTCGGTTCTTTGATTATTCATGTCTAATTATTAAAAGAGCTATGGTAGATCTAAAGCATACATACTTCACCTTTTAAAAAATTAAGATTAGTTTTTAAGAGAAGTTTTAGGTTTATAGAAAAATCTATCAGAAAATGTGGAGAGTTCCCACATGCCTCCTTCTCTCCCCTCCCTGCCATCACTTCCCCTATTACTTACATCTTGTGTTAGTATGGTACATTTGTGAAGTTAAACAAATAATGATACATCATTATTAATTAAAGTTCATATTTAGAGTAGTGTTCTCTCTGTATTGTACATTTTATGGGTTTTGACAATATATAATGACATGTATGCATCATTATGTATCATACAGAATAGTTTCACTTCTTTAAAAATCCCACATGCTCCGCCTATTTTTCCTTTCCTCCCTCCACCCAAACCCCTGGCAATCACTGTCTCCATAGTTTCGCTTTTTCTAGAATGTCAACTAGTTGGATTCATACAGCATGTGGACTTTTCAGATTGGCTTTCTTCACTAAGCAATATGCTTTCAAGGGTGCTTCATGCCTTTTTGTAGGTTGATGGTTCACTTATGTTTATCACTGAATAGTATTCCACTGTATTGATATACCACCTTCTGTTTTCCATTCACCTACCTACTGAGGGACCTCTAGGTTGCATCCAAGTTTTGGCAATTATGAATAAAGCTGTTACACTCATGTGCAGGTTTTTGTGTGACTATAAGTTTTCATGTTATTTGAGTAAAGCCTAAGTAGCATAATTTTGGAATCATATGTTGAGAACATGTTTAGTTTTATAAGAAAGTGACAGTCTTCTTTTCTTAAATTTTTATTTAAATCCTAGTTAGTTAGCATACAGTGCAATATTGGTTTCAGGAGTAGAATTCAGTGATTCATCACTTACATACAATACCCAGTGCTCATCATAACAAGTGCCCTCCTTAGTACCCATCACCCATCTAGCCCATCCCCCACCCACTTCCCTCCATCAACCCTGTTTGTTCTTTATCATTTAGAGTTTCTTATAGTTTGTTTCCCTCTCTCTTTTCACCCCCCTTCCCCATGTGTTCATCTGTTTTGTTTTTTAAATTCCACATATGAATGAAGTCATATGGTATTTGTCTTTCTCTGACTGACTTATTCTCAGCATAATACACTCTAGCTCCATCTACGTCATTGTAAATGGCCAAATCTTATTCTTTTTGATGGCCGAGTAAGATTCCATTGTATATATGTACCACATCTTCTTTATCCATTCACCAGTTGATAGACATTTGGGCTCTTTCCATAGTTTGGCTATTGTTGATAATGCTTCTGTAAACATTGAGGTGCATATGCCCTTTGAATCTGTATTTGTATCCTTTGGGTGAATACCTAGTAGTGTGATTGCTGGATCATAGGGTAGTTCTATATTTAACTTTTTGAGAAACCTCCACACTATTTTCCAGAGTTGCTGCACCAATTTACATTCCCACTAACAGTGCAAGAGGGTTCCCCTTTCTCTGCATCCTCATGAACACCTGTTGTTTGTTGTGTCATTAATTTTAGCCATTCTGACAGGTGTGACATGGTATCTCATTGTGGTTTTGATTTGTATTTCCCTGATGAGGAGTAATGTTGCACATCTTTTCATATGTCTGTTAGCCATCTGCATGTCTTCTTTGGAAAAGTGTCTATTCATGTCTTCTGCCCATTCTTCACTGGGTTATTTGCTTTTTGGATGTTGAATTTGATAAGAAGATATTTGCAAATATCTTCTCTCATTCCACAGGCTGCCTTTTAGTTTTGTTGATTATTTCCTTTGCTGTGCAGAAGCTTTTTATCTTGATGAAGTCTCAGTAGTTCATTTTTGCCTTTGTTTCCCTTGCCTCCAGTGACATGTCTAGTAAAGAAGTTGCTACAGCTGAGGTCAAAGAGGTTGCTGCCTGTGTTCTCCTCAAGGATTTTGATGGTTTCCTGTCTCACATTTAGGTCTTTCATCCATTTTGAGTTTATTTTTGTGGATGATGTAAGAAAGTGGTGCAGCTTTATTCTTCTGCATGTTGCTATTGAGTTTTCCCAACACCATTTGTTGAAAAGACTGTCTTTTTTCCATTGGATATTCTTTCTTGCTTTGTCAAAGATTAGTTGACCATGTAATTGTGGGTCCATTTCTGGGCTTTTCTATTCTTCTCCATTGATCTATGTGTCTTTTTGTTCCAGTACAATACTGTCTTGATAACTACAGCTTTGTAATATACCTTGAAGTCCTAAATTGTGATGCCTCCACTTTGTTTTCTTTTTCAAGATTGCTTTGGCTATTCAGGGTCTTCTGTGGTCCCATACAAATTTTAGGATTGTTTGGTCTAGCTCTGTGAAAAATGCTGGTGGCATTTTGATAGGGATTACATTAAATGTGTAGATTGCTTTGGGTAGATAGACATTTTAACAATGTTCTTCCAGTCCATGAGCATGGAATGTTTTTCCATTTCTTTGTATCCTCTTCACTTTTTTTCATAAGTGTTCTATAGTTTTCAGAGTACAGTTTTTTTAGATTTTTGGTTAGGTTTATTCCTAGGTATCTAATGGGTTTTGGTGTAATTGTAAATGGGATCGATTCCTTGATTTATTTTCCTGCTGCTTCATTATTGATGTATAGAGATGCACCAGATTTTTGCATGTTGATTTTTTATCCTACAACTTTACTGAACTCATCTATTAATTCTAGCAATTTTTTGTTGGAGTCTTTTGGGTTTTCTACATAGAGTGTCATCTGCAAATAGTGAAAGTTTGACTTCTCCTTGCTGATTTGGATGCCTTTTATTTCTTTTTGTTGCCTGATTATTGAGGCTTCCAGTACTGTTAAATAGTAATGGTGAGAGTGGACATCCTTGTCTTATTCCTGACCGTAGAGGAAACGCTCTGTTTCTCCCCCCAACTGATGATGGTATTAGCTGTGGGTCTTTCTTATATGACCTTTATGATGTTGCGGTATATTCCATCTATACCTACTTTGTTGAGTGTTTTTTTGTCAAGAATGGATGCTGTATTTGAAACTGACAGTCTTCTAAAGTGTCTGTATGGTTACATTCCCACTAACCAGGAATGAGAGTTTTTGTTGCTGCATATCCTTGCCAGCATTTGATGTTGTCAGTTTTGGATTTAGTAATTGCAATAGGTGTATATTGATATCTCATTCTAGTTTTAATTTACAATTCTCTGATAATAGCACCTTTGTAAGCAAATGTGATACACAGCATTTTTTTATATGTTAATTTGCTATTTATCTTCTTTGGTCAGGTGTCTGTTCATATCTTTTGCCCATTTTTAAATTAGGTTGGTTATTTTCTTATTGATGAGTTTTAATTCTTCATATATTTTCAATACAAGTCCTTTATCAGATAAGTGTTTTGTAAATATTTTCTCACAGTCTGTGGTTTATCTTTTTGTTCTCTTCACAGTGTCTTTTGCGGAGCTGAAACTTTTAATTTTAATGAGGTGCAACTTACCAATCATGTTTTTGGTATTGTATCTAAAAACCCATTACAAAATCCAAGGTCACTTAGATTGTCTCCTATGTTATCTTCTAGGAGTTTTATAATTTTTTGTTTTCCACTTAGGTCAATGATCTATTCAAATTAATTTTTATACAGGGTATATAATTTTATAGAGGGTCTGGATTAATTTCTTTGCATGTGGATATTCACTTGTTCTGGAAACATTTGTTAAAAAGGCTATCCTTTCAGAGCACCCAGATGGCTCAGTCAGGTAAGCATCTGACTCTTGATTTCACCTCAGGTCATGATCTCACAGTTTGTGACTTTGAGCCTCACGATGGGTTCCAGGCTGACAGTGCTGAGCCTGCTTGGGATTCTCTCTCTCTCTCTCTCTCTCTCTCTCTCTCTCTCCCTTTCTCTCTTCCCCTACTCTGCTCTTGCTGTCTCTCTCAAAATAAATAAAGAAACTTAAAAAAAAAAGATCTACTCTTTAAGCATAAAATACAATATTAGGCACTGAGCCATACAGTAGATCCCAGAAGACATTCACATTATAACTGGAAACTTGTATCCATGACCAACTCTTCCCATTTCCCTCACTCCCCAGCATCTGGAAACCACAAATTTATTCTGTTTCTATGCATTAGGCTTTTTAAGATTCTACATATGAGTAAGATCATACATTACTTGTCTTTCTTTGTCTTTCTCATTTCACTTAGCATAATGCCCTCGGAGTTCACCCATATTGTCACAAATGGTAAGATTTTCTTCTTTTTTATGGCTGAGTAATAATCTATTATATGTATGATAGATTAAAAAATTTTTTCTTTTTGGGGCGCATGGGGCATTGGCTGAGCGTCTAACTTTGGCTCAGGTCATGATCTCGCGGTTCGTGAATTCAAGTCCCGCGTCAGGCTCTGTGCTTACAGCTCAGAGCCTGGAGCCTACTTCGGATTGTGTCTCCCTTTCTCTCTGCCCCTCCCCTGCTCATGCTCTGTCTCTCCCTCTCTCTCAAAAATAAATAAAAATTAAAAAATTAAAAAAATATATTTTTCTTCTTTGTCCTTTCATCCACCAACAGACACTTGTTATTTCTGTGTCTTGGCTATAGCAAATAATGCTGCAGTGAACAGTGGAGTGCGCCTATCTCTTCAAGACAGTGATTTCATTTCCTTCAGATATATACCCAAAATGAAATTACTAGATTGTATGGTAGTTATGTTTTTAATTTTCTAAGAAACCTCCGTACTGTTTTCCCTAAAGGCTGTACCAATTTCCATGTCTATGAGCAGTATCCACCCATTTCTCCACATCTTTGCCAGCACTTCTTAGCTCTTTTTGATAATAGCCATTGTAACAGGAGTGAGATGATACCTTATTGTGGTCTTGATTTACATTTCTTTGATGATTAATGATGTTGAGCATCTTTTTATATACCTGTTGGCCATTTGTACGTCTTCTTCTTTTTTTTTAATATGAAATTTATTGTCAAATTGGTTTCCATACAACACCCAGTGCTCATCACGAAAGGTGCCCTCCTCAATACCCATCACCCACCTTTCCCTCCCTCCCACCCCCCCATCAACCCTCAGTTTGTTCTCAGTTTTTAAGAGTCTCTTATGCTTTGGCTCCCTCCCGCTCTAACCTCTTTTTTTTTCCTTCCCCTCACCCATGGACTTCTGTTAAGTTTCTCAGGATCCACAGAAGAGTGAAAACATATGGTATCTGTCTTTCTCTGTATGGCTTATTTCACTTAGCATCACACTCTCCAGTTCCATCCACATTGCTACAAAAGGCCATATTTCATTCTTTCTCATTGCCACGTAGTATTCCATTGTGTAGAAAGAAGATCTATTCAGGTCTCTTGCCCATTTTTTAATGATATTGTTTGTTTTTTAGCTATTGAGTTGTATAAGTGTGTTGTATATTTTGAATATTAACCCCCGTCAGATAGATGGTATGCAGATATTTTCTCCTGTTCCTTAGATTGCCTTTTCATTTTATTGATTGTTTCTTGTGCTACAGTTAGATGTTGTCTCACTTGTTTATTTAGCTTTTATTGCTTGTTGGGTTTGGTCATATCCAAAACATCATTGCCAAGATCCATTTCAAGGAGCTTTTTCCCTAGGTCCTTACTAGGAGTTTTAATGTTTCAGGTCTTACATTTAGTTCTAATCAATCACAAGTTATTTTTTGTACGAAATATAAAATAGGAGTCCAATTTCATTCTTCTGCATGTGAGTATCTAGTTTACCTAGTACCATTTATTGAAGAGATTTTCCTTCCCTCACCGAGTATTCTTGGCTCACTTTGTCAAATATTAATTGACCATATGAGTATGGGATTATTTCTAAGCTCTTAATTTTGTTCCATTAGGCTATGTATCTGTTTTAATGTCAATACCTTCCTGTTTTGATTACCATAACTTTGCAGTATAGTCTGAAATCAGGAAGTAAGAAATGCCTCCAGCTTTATTCTTCTTTCTCAAGATTGCTTTGGCCATTCAGGCCTTTTATGGTTTCCAACAAATTTTAGGATTTTTCCTTTTTCTGTGAATTGGAATTGGAATTTTGATAGGAATTTCATTGAATCTATAGATGGCTTTGGGTAGTATGGATGTTTTTGCAGTTCTTTCAATCCAGAAATACAGGGTATCTTTCCATTTATTTATATCTTCTTCGGTTTCTGTCATCAGTGCTTCATAGTTTTTAGTGTATAGGTCTTTCACTTCATTGGTTATATTTATATCTAACTATGTTATTCTTTTGGATGCTATTGTAAATAGGGTTGTTTTCTTTCTTTCTTTTTTGGATACTTTGTTGCTGGTGTATGGAAACACTATTGATTTTTTATGTTGATTTTGTATCCTGCAATTTTACTGAAGTTATTTAATTGTTCTCACAATTTTTTGGTGGACTGTAGGATTTTCTTTTTTTTTTTTTAACCATTTTTCTTAATGTTTATTTATCTTTGAGAGAGAGAGAAAGAGAAAGAGAAAGAGAAAGAGAAAGAGAAAGAGAAAGAGAAAGAGAAAGAGAAAAAGAGAAAGAGAATGAACAGGGGAGGGGCAGAGAGACAGGGAGACACAGAATCTGAAGCAGGCTCCAGACTCTGAGCTGTCAGTAGAGAGTCCAACGCGGGGCTCAAACTCATGAACCTCAAGATCAACTGACTGAGCTACCCAGGCACCCCATGGACTGTAGGATTTTCTATATTTAATATCACATCAACTGAAAACTGATAATTTTACTTCTTCCTTTCCAATTTGGATTGCTTTTATTTCTTTTTCCTTCCTAACTGGTCTGGCCAAGACTTCCAGTTTTATGTTGAGTAGGAGTGATGTGAGTGGGCACCTTTGACTTGTTCCTGATCTAAGCAGGAAAATTTCATCCTTTCACTGTTGATACAATGTGAGCCATAGGTTTCTCACATACGGCCTTTATTCTGTTGAGCTATTTTCTTTCTAGGCCAAATTTATTGAGAGTTTTTATCATGAAAAGGTGTTAAATTTTGTCATGTTTTTCTGAATCTAATGAGATGATCATAAGATTTTTATCTTTCAGTCTATTAACATGGTTTCTCACTCATATTGATTTACCTATGTTGAACTATCCTTGCAATCCAGGGATAAATCCCACTTGATCTTGATGTATGATGCTTTTACTATATTGCTGAATTCAATTTGCTAGTATTTTGTTTAGATATTTTATATTTATAATCATCAAAGATGTTGGCCTGGAGTTTTCTTTCTTTCTTTCTTTTTTTTTTTTTTTGTAGTGTCCTTATTTGGTTTTGTTACCAGGGTAATGCTGGCCTCATCAAATGAATTTAGGAGTATACCCTCTTCTTTAATTTTTTTGCAAGCATATGAGAAATATTAGCATTAATTCTTCTTTAAATGTTTGGTAGAATTCACCAGTGAAACCATCTGATCTTAGGCTTTCCCTTTCCAGGAGCTTTTTTTTTTTAATTTTTTTTTAATGTTTATGTTCTTTTTTAACAGAGAGAGAGACAGGATGAGAGAAGAGGAGGGGCAGAGAGAGAAAGAGGGAGACACAGAATCCAAAGCTGGCTCCAGGCTCTGAGCTGTTAGCACAGAGCCCGACATGGGGCTCGAACTCACGAACTGTGAGGTTATGGCCTGAGCCGAAGTCAGATGCTTAACTGACTGAGCTACCCAGGTGCCCCTCTAGGAGCTTTTGATTACTAATTCAGTCTTTTTGGTTGTCACTGGTCTGTTCAGATTTTTATTTCTTCATGACTCAGTCTTTTTAAAGTTTGTTTATTTATTTATTTTGAAAGAGAGAGAGCAAGCAAGCACACATGTGCTAGCGGGGGAGGGCCAGAGAAAGAGGTAGAGAGAATCCCAAGCAGGCTCCTCTCAGCATGGGAACCCAGCACAGGGCTCAATCTCACAACCACAAGATCATGACCTGAGCCAGTGTTAAGAGTCGGATCCTTAACTGACTGGAGCACCCCCTTGTATGTGACAAGTCACTCTTCTCTTGCTACTTTCAGAACTCTTTGTCCTGTAGCACATGTTATGCTTCGAGTGTAGCATAACATATGAAGTTGTTGAATCACTATCAGGTATACTTGAAATTAACGTAACATTGTGTGTTAACTGTATTTCAACTGAAAAAACCAAACTCTTTGTTTTGAGTTTTGACAGTTTAATTATGTCTTATTGAAACCTTTTTCTGGTTTAACCTATTTGAGGACCTTTGGGCCTCATACATCTAGGTGTCCATTTCTTTCCCTAAGTTTGGGGGAGTTATAGCCATTGTTTCTTTAAATAGACTCTCTCTTTTTTTCTCCCCATGCTCCCCTCCTGGGATTCCCATAATGCACATATTGTTTCTGTCAATGGTATTGTACATATCTGGTATAGCTTCGTCACTCTTTCTTATTCTTCTTTTTTTTTTCCCCTGACTATACAATTTCAAGTGATCTGGCTTCAAATTCACTGATTCTTTCTTTTGCTTGTTCTAGTAGTCTAATGATTGAATTCTTCAGTTATTGTATTCTTCAGTTCTAAGATTTCCATTTTGTTTCTTTTTATGGTTTTGATTTCTTTGTTGAACTTCTTATTTTGTTCTTGCATTATTTTTCTAATTTTGTTTGTCTATCTGCATGTTCCTACGGTTAACTGAATTTCTTTAAGATTATCCTGGATTTTTTACTAGACAGGTCATAAATTTATTTAGGGTCTATTATTGGAGCTTTATTTAGTTTTTCTTTGGTGGTGTCACATGTACCTTATTCTTGGTGGTCCTTGTATCCTTGTGTTGATATCTGCACATTTGAGAAAGCAGTCTCCTCTTCTAGACTTTACTGGTTTGCTTTTGCATGGAAAGACATTTTAACCAGTCAACTCAGCATAGTATTCTGGACAGATCAATGTATAGCACCCACAAGCAGACTAGTTGTTGGCGTCTCTAACTGGGTGAGGCTGCTGCCCAGACTCTCTGGTTTCAGGGAAGGGGAGCCACTGGCTGGACTCTACGATTCAGTGGACCTGCTAGCTGTGTTCCATGTTCAGTTAGAGCCCCTATTTATGCTCGCTGTCATGTGAAGCTGTGCTCTCTGGTCAGATAGGACCAGTAGCCAGAGTCTGCAGTTACCTGTGTTTGGACAGTGAAGCATGCTGTGCTTCCTGGCAGGGCAGCACTACTAGCTGGACTCTGTGATTGGGCAGGGCTGCAGGCTGTGCTCTTCAGTCACTCCTGGTCAGGGGTCTCAGGCTGTGCCCCATATCCAAATAGTGCCACTGGCTAGATTCTATTCAGGCAGGGCCACAGGCCGGGCTTCACATTAAAGTGCTTCAAGCTATGCTCCATGTTCAGATGGGGCTGCAGGCTGGATTCCACCATTGGATAGGCCATTGGCTGTGCTCTACTGCTGGATGAGGTTGCAGGCCTCTGTCAGGCAGGGCCTCCAGCTGTACTATGGCAGCTGGGGGTGGGGGGCGGATGGACAATGTTCTCTACAATTAGGTGGTGTCACTGTCCAGACTCTATGGTCAGGTAGGACCTGTCGCAGGTTATTCACAGTTGGGTAGGGTCACTGGCTAGTCTCCCTGCCTGGGTATGGCTGCACGCTGTGGTCATCAATTAGGTGTGTCTGTAAACTAGTCTCTAAGACTTCCCAGGGTCAGTGTTCTGGCTACCTGGTCAAGCAGGTCTGGAAGGTTTACTCAGCAGTTGGGCAGAGCTGCTGGCTTGGCTCTTTCCTCAAGAGGGGCTATAGGATTTGCTCTGTGACTTCCTGGGGTCTCTGGCCACGCTTCCTGGTCATGCAAGGCTAAGACTATGCTCAGAAGTTGATCAGGCTATTGACTTGCTTCCCCGTCTGGGTAGTGCTGTCAAAAGTGCTCCATAGCTGGTATGATCTATTTACTGGGGAACCAAACCAGGCAGAACTGTTGATAGAGATCCCTGACCAGACAGGCCCACCAGAGCAGCTAGGCAAATGTGCAGTGCTATTAGGTAGAATCTGTTAAGTGCTGCCACTGCCAGCAGGAACAGTTTTCCAAGATCCATCCACTAGTTGCTTAAACTCTGCCCCTTGCTTTGTCTCTAATCCCCCATGGTCCACACCCCACTTATCCTCCAAGTGATTCCTATGAGGCAAGACCCAGGTGGGCCTCCTGGGAATCATCCATCAATGTTCGGGAAAGTAGATGCCCAACTTGGACTCTCTTTTTTCCACTGAAGAAGTTGAAACCAAATGCCCAGGTGGGCCTTCTCAGTGTGGCGCTGTGCCGGCCTGGGGGAGGGGCAGTACAATCAAAGTGAAACTGCTCCTCTTTCTCTTCTAACACAATCCTTCCTGGTCTCTATGTCCAAGGAGGTGCTTCAGCCTTACCTCAGATTCCATAATTTCCACAAAGGTATCTTGTCTATGGACGGTTGCCACTTGGTCTTTATGTGATGGTGGGTGAAGTCAGGAACCACCTATTCCGCCATTTTCCTGATCTTTTATTATTCTTTTAATTTCAATGGTATCAATGATGATAGTCCTGCTTTCCTTTCTAATGTCTCCAGTCTTTTCTCCTAGCTTGGCTAGAGGTTTATCAATTTTACTGATCTTCGTAAAGAACCAAATTTTCATTGATTTCCTCTGTTGACTTCCTGTCTTCAATATTATTGGGTTTTTTTCTAATTTTTATTATATATCTTTCTGCTTGTTTAAATTTAATCCACTTATATTTTTCAAGATTTCTTTGCTGGAAGTTTTGGTTATTGATCTTGGATCTTTTTTTCCCCCTAATATATTCATTCAGTGCTATAAATTTCCCTCTGAGAACTGCTTTTACTGTATCCCATAAATTTTTAGAAGTTGTATTTTACTTTAGTTCAAAATACTTTTTCTCTCTTGAGACTTGCTTGACTTGTGTGTTATTTACAAGTGTTTTGTTTAATCTTCAGGTATTTGAGGAGTTTTTAAGCCATCTTTCTGTTTTTAGTATCTAGTTTTTCATATCTAATGTGGTCTTAGAGCACTCCTTGTATGATTTCTATTCTTTTAAATTTGTTAAGATATGTTTTATGGCTCAGAATATGGTCAATATTAGGGAGTATTCTGTATATACAATCTCAAGAAGATGTGTATTCTGCTCTTCTTGGATGAATTTTTCTATAAATGTCAATTAGATCCACTTAATGGTGCTATCCAGTTCAACTGTTTCCTTAGTGATTTTCTGGCTACTGGATCTGTCAATTGCTGATAGTGTTGTGTTGAAGTCTCTGACTATAATAGTGAGTTTGTCTATTTCTCCTTGTGGTTTTAACAGTTTTTGCCAAACGTATTTTTATGCTATGTTGTTAGATGCAAGGTGGTAAAGAATTGTTATGTCTTTTTGAGAATTGACCCTTTTGTCATTGTATAATTACCTTCTTTATTCCTGTTAATTTTCCTTGCTCTGAAATCGGCTTTGTCTGAAATTAATGTATTTACTCTAGCTTTCTTTTGGCTAGTGTTAGCATATTATATCTTTCTCCATCCCTTTACTTTTAATTTATCTTTCTTTATATTTGAAGTGACTTTCTTGTAGACAACATATAATTGAGTCTTTTTAATTGATCCACATTGATAGTCTCTGTTATTTTTATTGGTATTTAGACCATTTATGTTTGAAGTAATTATTGATATAGTTGGATTAATATCTAGCATATTTATTGGTGTTTTCTGGTCATTATTTGTTTTGTAGAGTTTTCTTTTTGTCTTCCACTCTCTTCTGTTTATAGTTTTAATTGAACTTCTTAAAGATTCTATTTTTAGCATATCAATTATATCAATTATAGTACTTTTTCTTAGTAGTTGCCCTAGAGTTTGGAATGTAAGCTTACAAGAAATCTAAGTCCATTTTCAAATAACATTGTACTATTTCATGGGTAGTGCAAGTACATCATAACATCTCAATTCTTTCCTCCTGTCCTTTATAACATTCTTGTCATTCAATTCACTTACCCATAAGCTATATATACTTACCAAATACATTGTTGCTTTGAACAAACTGATCTATTAGTTCAATTAAGAATAAGAAAATACAGGGGTGCCTGGGTGGCTCAGTCAGTTGAGCATCCGACTTCGGCTCAGGTCATGACCTCACAGCTCGTGAGTTCGAGGCCTGTGTCGGGCTCTGTGCTGACAGCTCAGAGCCTGGAGCCTGCTTTGGATTCTGTGTCTGCCTCTCTCTGTGCCCCTAACCCACTCGCATTCTGTCTCTGTCTCTCTCAAAAATAAATAAACATTAAAAAAAATTAAAAAAAATTTATTCCTTTTCTAACACTTATTCTTTATTTAGAACTGATTTTTTAATGTATACATTTTCTTCCTTTCTGAAGAACTTCTTTTAAAATTTCTTGCAAAGCAGGTTTATTGGCAACAAACATCCTCACTTTTTATCTTTCTGGAAAAGTATTTTGTCTTCACTTTGGGAGGTTAATTGAACTGGGTGTAAGATTCTATGTTGGTGGGTTTTTTTTTTTCTTTCAACACTAAATATTTCATTCCACTCTCTTCTTGCTTGCATGATTTTTAAAGAGAAGTCTGAAATAGTTCTTCTCCATATTTATAGGTAAGTTGTTTTTTCTCCTCTGTCTTCTTTCAAGATTTTCTCTTATCTTTGATTTCATAAAATTTGAATATGATATGTGTAGGTATAACTTTTTTGGTAATTACCCTGCTGGTGTTGTCTGTGCTTCCTGAATCCATGGTTTGATGTCTGTATTTAATTTTGGAAAATTCTCAGCCACTATTACTTCAAATATTTTCCTTTATTTCTCCTCCTTCTGATATTCCCAGTTACAGATATATTATACCTTTTGTAATTGTCCCACAGTTCTTGGATATTCAGTTCTGCCTTTTTCAATTTTTTCTCATTGAATTTCAGTTTTGGAAGTTTCTATTGACATTTCTTCAAGCTTACTGATTCTTTCTTTAGCCATCTCCAGTCTAATGATGAGCCCATCCAAGGCATTTATGATTTCTGGTACAGTGTGTTTTTTATTTCTACCATTTCCTTTTGATTCTTTCTTAGAGTTTTTGTATCTCTGCTTACTTTACCCATCTAGTCTTACATGTTGTCCACTTTTTCCATTAGAGCCCTTAAGGATACTAACCATAGTACTTTTATTACTATTCTGATCATTCCAACATCCCTGTCATACATGAGTCTGGTTCTGATGCTTGTTTTGTCACTTAAAACTTTGTGTTTTGCCTGTCAGTATGCCTTGTAATTTTTTCTTGAAAGCCAGATGTAATGTATTGGGTAAAAGATACTGAGATAAATATATCTTTACTGCGAGGTTTTATGATTATCTTGATAGGAGTTAGGTTGTGTTTACCATTTGCCTTAGGTGTGTCAGAGGCTAAAATTTCCTCTGGTATCTTTGTTTTTGTGTCCCTTATTATCTTTGGATTTCCCTAAACGGTTAAGAAAAAAAAGGCCTGAGATATGCTGTTCTTTCAGTTGTATTCCCCTTGTATCATGCAGGGGCTCTGTTGATTGTCATAAGGTACGGGGAGAGGGCAAGTGTTGTATAGTTTTATTCTTTTGTCCTTTAGTGAGCTTTTGTCCCTGGGATATTACCTTCACAAGTACATCTCAGTCCCCACCCACTTTGTTGAGATAGGAAGGCTGGAGAGGGCTGGAGTCCAGTATTTTCCTTCCCCCACATGGAAGTCTGGAGCTGAGTATTTCCCTTTCCCTAGTTTGTTAGGTTCTGTTAAAACCCCAGGTAGGCTCCTGTAAAATAGTTTTTGTTGAGAGCAAGTCTTGCTAAGAATAGAATGTTTTGGGGGGCGCCTGCGTGACTCGGTCGGTTGGGTGTCTGACTTCGGTTCAGGTCATGATCACTCAGTTTGTGGGTTTGAGCCCCGCGTTGGGCTCTGTGCTGACAGCTCAGAGCCTGGAGCCTGCTTCAGATTCTGTGTCTCCCTCTCTTTCTGCCCCTCCCCTGCTCTCTGTCTCTCTCTCCCAAAAATAAATAACTTTTAAAAAATTAAAAAACAAATAAAAGAACAGAATGCTCTGGGAGTATTTCAAGATGACTGCCAAAAATGGGTACAGGATTTCTTTATAAAGTGATGAAAATGTTGTAAAAGTGATTATGGTGCTGGTTGCACAATTCTGTGAACATCCTAAAGACCATTAAGTTGTACACTTTACGTGGGTGAATTATATGGTATGTGAATTGTATCTTAGCTAAAACGTTAAGAGAAAAAAATACCAAGTTCTTCCCCAAGTCCAAAAGTGAGAGAAATTTTTGTTTCCTTCCTTCTTTGGCCTTGGCTCTCCCCTGCCTCCTCTCCACCCACACTTCAAGTCAGTAGCCTCCAAGGAGCACTCAGTTTACAGCCCCTGCTGCCACAATGTCAAATTCTGTAGAAATATGTTATACAGAGCAGAAATCAAAAAGTCATAGTATGTGAAGTTCCACACAAACTGGCAATTACACAGAGATTGAGAGGTCAGGCAGAGGGCGAGGGTAAGAAGAAGGACAAAGTTGACTCTGGAACATGTTTAAATTCTCTTTGCCATGTAGCTTGCTTTATATTGTCAGCTAGAAGCTTTACTTCATTTATAGTCAGTTTTCCAGTTTTCTGTGTGTTTTGTTCAGAATCTTTGTGCTGAGTTTTTTTCATGTTTTTATTAGGCACATCTCTTGATTCTTTGTTCTCTAGTAGTTCTTGCCCTTTTTTTCTACAAAAATATAGCTGATTTGAAATTTGCATGTGCACATTTTCAACTTCCTGATTATATTCTAAGAGAGAATAGCCTTTTTGGCTAGTGATAAAAATCATTGATCAGAAGTAAAGGAGATACTATCCCGATTACCAGGTAACCTGTCATACAGCACACATAACTTTCCTAGCTTAATCACATACCCACTTAGTGATATATTAAACTTGAAGAGTTTAACTGTTTACATTCCTACTGCCTAACATACTGTCTGACCCCTCATCTGTGCTCCATAAGTATTTATGAATGAATGAATCAACGAATGGACTACCTCAATAACGTCTGCCTAGCACTGGCAGGTGCTCTTCAGTTCTCCGTGGACCACTATGCCTTTTTCTTTTCCAAGTCTACCTTCCTGTCTTGAAGTCTCAGGTAGTATTGACTCTGAGTTTACAGCCATGTCATCTTTCTCTCCAGCAAGTAGAAGAAAAGAAAAGCATTACTACTACCCTTCTATGCTTAAATACAGGACTAGTAATGTGTTGATAGTGACCAGAGGCAGCATTAATGTTGCCAAAGAGCAGTGGAATCCCTGGAAATCGTGTAGGAGAAATTGATACTGCCCATAGTCCCCCTGAATTCTGAAGTTCCTCTTTGTTGGCAATTCCACTAATTATCTGTTTGCACTAGATCTAGCTAAATGACAATTAAGTCAAAAGTTGCCAAGAAAATAACCACATCTTTCAAGACTCTTCTGCTGAGTCACAGAAATCCCAGCCACTTTGCCTGTGGAATAGCATTGCTAATTGATTGAGTCATTATGGGCCAAACATGTCAAAACAATTCAGACACCAGGACAATGCTGGCATGAAGTTTCCAGGGAATTCTGCCGAACTTATGAATATTTTAATTTATTGGTACCTATCTTGCAGGAAGACATGTTGAAAGTTACGTTATATTTGATAACCAAATATTGAGTGATTTTGAAAGTCTGAATTCAAGGCAGTACTAACAAGTCAGTGCCAAGATGTGATTAACTTCCTTTTGCCCTTAGAATAGTGTACCCGGAAGGTTATTTTCCGAGCTCAAAGTAAACCAAGATTCTAAATATTTCAAACCATTTAATCTCTTGTGTATGCAGTGGCCTAATATTACAGCCCTATTCTCCAACTGCCATGGGCCTATAAGCACAAATCAATGCCAACTATGCTGGTAAGCCAGCCGTGTTACTGAGGGGATTATGTACTTTGATTTGCCAAGAAGCTGTCTGGTCTGGTCAGGAGAAGAACATTCTCAGTCCATTTTGGTTCAACTCAAGAATCTAAGGGAAGTAAATTAACTCTTCCAGATGTCAGTTTCCATAAGATGGGGGTAGGAATCCTTTTTTCTCAGGGATGGTCAGAATGATTAACACAGCATTTATTAGATGCTTTAAGCTCTTTTATCAACTGACATCCCTTAAACACTTTAGTACAGCTGGGTTAGCCTTGAAGAGGAGGCAAAATATACCTACAAAAAGATAAGCCACAATACAAGATGTTGTATGATAAATGCCAAATAAATGGTACCGTAGTGGGAAGAAAAGGTGATGGCAGACGTATGGAAAGGCAGCTGAAGAGACCAAGAGCCTTCACCATGCAGCAAGGAGGAGGGCAGGACTGTACCCCAGAAGGAGCACAGCATATCCAAAGAGCATGCTGGGAAAGAAGGCTAGAGTAAAGGCAGTTATAAACTGAAAGCCCTGTACACCTGCTAAGTGGGATTATTCTTGTATTTCACTCAATTTCTAGCCAGCACCATTTAGAAGCTATATTTATCAATTCTGCCTGAATGTCCTCATTCATGTTGCTTTAATAAAGAAAATATGGGGTTCCACAGTCATGTGGTCTTTTGAAATTCTTTGTCCCGTTGTCACTTTCTAAAGGATATCATATGTAGTAGAGTTTCTTTCCCTGATTATAAAAGTAACATATGTACATTAGAGAAAACTTTAAAAATATAGAAAATTATAAATTTTAAATAATATTGATATTTACATAGATTTGTGTCTTACAGTTTTCACTTAATAGTATCTTATAAGCATCTTCTCATGTTGTTAAAAACTTCACGAACATCATTTTTCATATTCCACCATAGAGAATAGAATTTTTAACTTTTTTCCCTGTGGTTAGACATTTAGATTGTTTATGGTTTTAGCCTAGTATAGATAACACTATGATGAACATCCTGTACATATATCTTTGTTTTTTTTATTTAGTTCCTTAGGATCAATTCCCAGAAGTAGAATTACGAGCTTAAACGCTGTGAATGTTATGGCTCCTGATTTATATTAACAAATTGCCTTCTAGAGTAGTTTTACCAGTTTACTCCCATGTATATTACATAAGGGAGCCATTTTTAATCTCACTATGACCTGTCAGTTTTTAAAAACCTTTGCTTATTTGATAAGCAAAAGGTGTCTCATTGTTTTCATTTGTATTTCTTTGATTGCTCTTAAGGCTAAATATTCTTTACTGTTTAATACCCATTTATGGTTCTTTAGAACATTGCATGTTTTGTAAGAGCATTACATTCTTTTTTTTTTTTTAAGAGCATTACATTCTTATCAATTATAGGTCTTCATAGTAGAGTTATTACTTCTTTATCATGTTTACTGAACATATTTTTCCTGGTTTATTTGCCTTTTATTATTGTCATGTTTATTAGCTACTGAAGCTTTAAATTTGTATGTAGTCAAATCTGTAACTTTCCTTTGTAATTTCTCTGTTATTATTCTTCAGAAGTCCTTCCACAATCAGAAAGAAGGTTAATACCTTCATTTCTTCTTTATTATTGCATTTTTAAAATTAGATTAAAATGCATCTAGGATTTATTTTGGATAAAGATCTGAAATGAGGATTTAGTTTATTTTTGTTTCATGCAGATCATTTTCCCAGCAGTGTTGTCCATTCATTTCCCCAGATTTGGCAACCAGATCTTACAAATTTACAGTGCCTTTAGTATTTAAAGAATGTGTGTGTGTGTGTGTGTGTGTGTGTGTGTGTGCGCGCGCGCGCACGCGTGGTGTGTGTGGTATGTTTTCATGGGAAATAGGAAGTTGGGAAAATCCTCCACCATGTTAAACCTGAACTAGATTCTATTTTCAGTGGGAACTTTTAAATCAAACATTCTCAGTGAGTTTGATTTTATCAAATCAATGTTAGCTACTTTATCTTTATCTCCAGCTATACTCAAGGATGGGAAAAGCACTTTAACCGTTTCTTTATTGACTCTTTTTTTTTTTTTTTTTAACTGCTATTTTCTGACACATGCCTCTAAGGCCTGTTTCTTCACTCTTAGGAATATGTCACTTTTATTCTTGCTTTCATCTACACTGTGGACGAAATAAATGCCCTTTTTCTAGCCATCTTTCGGCAGTACTTCAAGACCCAGATCAAATCTTAATTCTTCCAGCCAGCCTTGTTTAGTCCTCTACATTCCAGTAGGACTGATAATCTATACATAACAATTGAACACTTAAATTCATTTTATCCCATGTGTAAATCCTATTTCACCAGATACTGTAAGCTTCTTGCAGAGACTGGTTCTTCTCTTCCTTGGTACCTAGCACTAAGAATTTTTAAAATCTCATGTAAGTATGCAGGTCAGATCATTAGCTAAAATGTTAGAATGCTAAGATCCAGTGTTAGATATTTACCACCCTCTGTGCCAGCATCTCAAGCAACTAGTATCAGGGTCTCTGTAAGACAAAGGTGAAATAAATTATTCCCATTTGACACAAGAAGGAATTGTAATACAAAAAGATAAAATGATGTGCCTTCAGTTACTGAAAGACATCAATCAGAAGTTGGATCTCCCAAACTCAGTCTTTTTGTCTTTCTACTAGTTCTTCCCTTTTTATTTATTAATTTATATTTCTCAAAGTGTGTTCAACAGAACCGTAGTGCCATACTGTATTAATAAGTGTCTTGCAGTGAAAAGAGTTCCATAGTTAAAAAAAAAAAAAAATGGGGACATGCTGAGTTAAATGAATTCCAATGGGTTTCTTTACAGTAGAACTTCTCAGAACCCTGACTACAGTACTTACCGTTAGTGAATCAAACTTACTGCCTGGAGAACTCCTTTCCCCCCACGGATAATCTGTATATATACTTTGTTTATTTCTTAATGTTTATTTATTTATGAGAGAGAGCGCAAGTGGGAAAGGGGCAGAGAGAGAGGAAGGGAGACAGAGAATCCAAAGCAGGCTCTGTCAGCGCAAAGCCCGGACGTGGGGCTCAAACCCACGAACTGTGAGATCATGACTTGAGCCAAAGTCGGCTGCTCAACCAACTGAGCCACCCAGGAGCCCCCTGTGCATATACTTTAGGAAATAGTGCTGTTCTATTCCTTTCCTTCTGCACTCATCCCTTTCTTTCCTGCTTTTATATTCTGCTTTTGGTTTTCTGTCTAGGGTACATTGTACAGGAAGGTGATCCTGCCTTTGTAAGATGCTCTGTCCTCCTCTCCTACCTGCTTTTCTTTCTTTTCCATTCCTATTCCCCATTAATAGCATCGCTACCCAATCAGGCACTGCAACTAAGAAATCTTCGACTTATTCTTGATTCCTCTCACTTGCTCATTCTCCTGGATTTCAGGTAACTTATCAAGTGATGTCAGCTCTGTGCCCTTCCCAAATCTCAAACCACTTTGTCACTCTGTATCTCCATTGCTTCCACCCTAGTTGAAGCTCCTCCAGTTGATAACTTTGTGCATTGTTTCTTCAGTGCAGCATGTCCTCTGCATTTATCAACTTTGCACTTAGACACCTTTGATCATTTCCCTTTGCCTAAATGATAAATTCCAAATGTTCTTCTCCTGAATGAAATGTAGATTTGCTGACTCCAGTCTACCAAAACAGCCTTTATTTTCTTTTCTTTATTAAGCTTTTCATTTTACCTCCAGTATAGTCAATATACACTGTTACGTTAGTTTCACGTGTGCAATGTAGCGATTCAGCAGTTCCATACATCACCCTGTGCCCATCACAAGCGCCCCCCTTAGTACTCACCACCTGTTTCACCCATCGCCCCCACCCACCGCCCCTCTGGTAACCATCAGTTTGTTCTCTGTAGTTAAAGAGTCTTTTCTTGGTTTGTCTCTCTCCCTCACTTTTTTCCTTTGCCCTTGTTTTGTTTCTTAAATTCCACATGTGAGTGAAATCATATGGGATTTGTCTTTCTCTGACTGATTTATTTCACTTAGCATTATACTGTCTAGCTCCATCCATGTTGTTGCAAATGGCAAGATTCCATTCTTTTTTCTGGCTGAATAATATTCCTCTGTGTGCGTGTGTGTGTGTGTGTGTGTGTGTGTGTGTGTGTGTGCACGCACATGTGTGTGTATCACATCCTTATCCATTCATCTATCTGGGGTGCTTCCATAATTTGGCTGTTGTAAATAATGCTACAATAAACACAGGGGTACATGCATCCCTTTGAAGTAGATTTTATATGTTGAGGTGTAAACACTCAGTAATACAATTACTGGATCTTAGGGTAGTTCTATTTTTAACTTTTTGAGGAACCTCCATAGCGTTTTCTACATGGCTGCACCACTTTGCATTTCTGCCAACAGTGCACAAGCGTTCCTTTTTCTCCACATTCTCTCCAACACTTGTTGTTTCTTGTGTTTATTTTAGCCATTCTGACAGGTGTGAAGTGATATTGTGGTTTTGATTTGCATTTCCCTGGTGATGAGTGATTTGAGCATCTTTTCATTTGTCTACTGACCATCCGTATGTCTTCGTCAGATAAATATTTGTTCATCTCTTTTGCCCATTTTGATTGGATTATTTGTTTGGGGGTGGTAAGTTGTATCAGTTCTTCATATATTTTGGAAAGTAACCCTTATTGGATATGTCATTGCAAGTATCTTCTCTAATTCAGTAGCTTGTCTTTTAGTTTTGTTGATTGTTTCCTTTGCTGTGCAGAACCTTTTTATTTTGATGTAGTCCCAATATTTTGCTTTTGCTTTTGTCTCCCTTGCCTCAGGAGACATATATAGAAAAATGTTGCTACAGCCAATGTCAGAAAAATTAACTGCCTGTGCTCTCTTCTAGGGTTTTTATGGTTTCAGGCCTCACATATAGGTTTTTAATCCATTTTGAGTTTATTTTTGTGCATTGTATAAGAAAATGGTCCAGTTTCATTCTTTTGTATGTAACTGTCCAGTTTTCCCAACAGTTTATTGAAGAAACTGTCATTTTCCCATTGGATATTCTTTCCTCCTTTGTTGAAGATTAATTGACCATACATTTGTGGGTTTCTTTCTGGTATTTCTATTCTGTTCCATTGATCTGTGTGTCTATTTTGATGCCAGTACCATACTGTTTTGATTACTACAGCTTTGTAATATGACTTGAAGTCTGGAATTGTGATACCCCAGTTCTGTCTTCTTTTTCAAGATTGCTTTGGCTATTCAAGGTCTTTTGTGGTGCCATATAAATTTTAAGATTGTTTGTGCTAGTTCTGTGAAAAGCACCATTGGTATTTTGATAGGGATCACATTAAATGTGTAGATTGCTTTGGGTAGTATAGACATTTTAACAATATCTGTTCTCCCAATCCATTAGCATGAAATGTCTTAACATTTGTTGTGTTGTCTTCAATTTCTTTCATCAGTGTTTTATAGTTTTCAGAATATAGGTCTTTTACTTCATTAGTTAAGTTTATTCCTAGATATTTTATCATTCTTGGTGCAGTTGTAAATGGGATTATTTTCTTAATTTCACTTTCTGCCGCTTCATTATTAGCGTATAGGAATGCAACAGATTTCTGTACATTGATTTTGTATCCTGTGACTTTACTGAATTAATTTATCAGTTCAGGGACTTTTTTGGAGGAATCTTTAGGGTTTTCTATATATAGTACCATGTTATCTGTGAATAGTGAGAGTTTGACTTCTTCCTTACCTGTTTAGATGCCTTTTATTTCTTTTTGTTGTGTAATCATTGTGGCAGGACTTCCAGGACTATGTTGAGTAAAAGTGGTGAGAGTGGACGTCCTTGTCTTGTTCCTGACCTTAGGGGGAAAGATCTCAATTTTCCCCCATTGACAATGTCTTTTCTGCGTTTCCTTTTCGTCCAACACTTCAACTGTACTTTCCTCCTGAAGGTCTTACTCTTTTCACACCTTTTTACCCTTACAAATGCTATTCCTCTACCAGCAATCCTCCTCTTGTCCTGATGAATAATAGGAGTGAGCAACAGTAGTTATGTAAGGCTGAAATGAAGGTATCTCCTCCTTAGCTTTTTGCCCCACCAGGTTGCTTTTTCTAAGTTGAGTAAAATTGTAAGCTTCCTGGTGAAAGACTGTCTAGTTAGAAGAAGAAGAAGAAGAAGAAGAAGAAGAAGAAGAAGAAGAAGAAGAAAACACACAGATTAACTTATTTATAACTTTATTGCATTGATTCAAAGAATATGGTATTTTTCAGGTTTGCTATATAGCATATTTTTTATCAGTTTTGTGTATTTTCTAGTAAATGAATGCAATATGACATATCCAGTGAATCAAACTTAATATTGGTGCTATTTTTTTATTTATTTATTTTTGTTTGTTTTTTTAATATTGGTGCTATTTAAATCTTCTGCATTTCCTAAGGTTTTATTTTAATCTGCTTTATTAATCACTGAAAGAAGAGTGATAAAATCTCCCTCTACTTTTGTGGTATATTAATTTATCCTTATAACAGTGTCAGTTTTTGCTTTGTATAGTTTTGTGTCTTGAGACTATGCTATTGGGTATATAGCATTTCTATATATAGAAATTTTATGTCTTGGTGAATTATCCTTTTACCAGTATAGAGTGCCCTTCTATTCCTAATGTTGTTTTGTCTTGGAGTCTATACTGCATCTACTTTCTTTATCCTTTTGTGTGTGTGTGTGTGTATGTGTGTGTGTGTATGTTTGCTCAGTTTGTCTTTTTCCATTGCTTCACTTTAAACTTTCTGTGTTCTCAAAGTTATATTTTCAATTTATCAGTCATATCTCTCTTACAGTTGGATTTGCTTATTAATAAAATTCCAGAACCTTAGTCTTTTAACTAATTAGTTTAGACCATTGCTATCATATTTTTATTTCTAACATCTTATTTGTGCTATTTACCTGCCTTTGTTTCTTTTTGTTTCTAACTTTCCCCACCTTTTATTTTTTTATTTTGGCTTTAAAATATTAGTGTTACAGATATGAAAGTAAAGAATGCAGATATTTTCTAAAAGTATTTAATACGTTAAATTACTTTTTAAAACTTTTTTTTAACGTTTATTTATCATCGAGAGACAGAGACAGAGCATGAGCAAAGGAGGGACAGAGAGAGGGGGAAACACAGAATCCAAAGCAGGCTCCAGGCTCTGAGTTGTCAGCACAGAACCCAACACAGGGCTCGAACTCACAAACCGCGAGATCATGACCTGAGCCGAAGCCAGACGCCCAACCAACTAAGCCACCCAGGTGCCCCTACCTTAAATTACTTTTAGTCTTAGACACACATACCAAGGATTATATCTTTTTTGGGTTTTGGTTTTGGTTTTATAGTGGTTGTCAATTCCCCTCCTTCCTATTTACCTGACCAATATATAGACAATTTGCTGTTAAAAGGACGCGTGGGAGAGGAAAATTGGGAACAGTGTATTTCATTTGTTATGACAAATCGATTGCCTTATTCCTGCTATACCGGAAGATAGATTTGTTTTTGGTTTGTCCTTTCCCTGAAGTTCAGCCCACAAAGACTCTTGCCTTTATGCAGCAACTTCCAATTCTAACCCTGCTCCATAGACAAGTCCAAGTCATTGTCTCCAGTCCCCACGTGGGCTTGAAAATCCAAGCTTCAAACACCTCCCTGCCCTTTGGGACAACTAAGGAATGTTTCCTTTACTACCTGGTTCTGATAATGATTTTGTACCTGCCACTCTACCACCTAGGGATATGAAAATTAAAGAAAGAATAATGCAAGAACTTACCTCAATAGCTGACACATAAAGTACTCAATAAATATTAACTATTGTTGTTGTTAGGTTGCTTTTCCTAATTTTCTGCTTGTTAGACTTGCTATTGAAATTTATCAGACTTTCTTTACTTATACCTCTTTTTAATGAACATAAACACAGCATATCCTGTTTAATATTTAAAATTATAAGATAAAGCAACTTTGTGTCTAAAAGAAAATAAAAACAATGGTAATTCTCAGTATGCTTTTATTTTATTTTTTTAAATAAATGTTTATTTGCTTTTGAGAGAGATAACGTGAGCAGGGAAGGACAGAGAGAAAGGGGGACGGAGGACCCAAAGCAGGCTCTGCACTGACAGCAGTGATCCGATGTGGGGCTCAAACTCACGAACTGTGAGATCATGAAGTCAGATGCTCAACCAACTGAGCCACCCAGACGCCCCCTTGGTATGCTTTTAAAACTACACATACATTCGTTTCTTTCCTCTTTTCCTCTGGGGAGATTCTGCAATACCTCCCTCCCCTACAAAACAGTGTTTGCATCCTAGTTGATGAGAGCCATTCATTTAGCTGGTTTATGATTTTATGTATGTTGTCTTTCCCCCTACCCCCCTGAAAACTCTGTAATATACATCTTCATATATATAACATTTTTAGTTTAGCAAGTTATTCCCTTCAGGTCAATTTCTAGGAGTGGAATCATTGTGCCAGAGGGTAGGAATAGTTTTGTGATTCTCAAAACATAAGGTAATATATCTTTCTAAACAACTCGTTGTGTTATGGTGCTATTTGCAGCTCATGATTATACTGATTTTACCAAAACCTGGCAAACATCAGGAGTTCTTATTTTTAATATATGTGCTACTTCTTAGGTATAAAATGGCAACTTCTTATTGCTTTCATGTCCCTGTCCTTGATCACTAGTGAATGTAAACTAGATGTTTATGCAGCATCCATTTCAGGAGCTTTTATTATTTTAATGCATATCGCCAGGTATTAATCTCAAAAATCCTTATTTAAGCTTTTGCACTCTGAAAAGGTTTTGGAGCTTCAGCAAACTGAAAAAGGAGAGAAATTAAACCAGAAAGTGGCTGTGTTTATAAACAAGCAGTCTTGAAACATAAGACCATTGTGGTAATTGGAATGGTCTGTATCCCAGAATGTCCTGCTTAATAGATGCCAAGCTCACCAACTAGCTGGGAAAAGGCAGAGCAGTGTGTTTACCCCCAAGGTGATCAGAGGAGGCAAATCTGAATTCCTAAGCTCCACAGTCACTCTCTGCCCCAAATCCTATCATGACCCACACCATCTGAGCGCTTATGCTAAGGATTGTATTTTCCTGAAGTGTTATAAGATTGTTTAAAAAAAAAAAAAACAGGCATCTACTAGGTTTGAGAACATTTTCTCTCTTTATAAATGTATTTAATAATAAAACAGAAACACATGTTCTTTTTCCAAATACCATGTTAATTCAAAAAAGGCCTTTTCATTAGATGATATATACACAAGGGGCTAAAGATTACAAAGGCAAAAAATTAAATTGTAAAGTATACAAGGATGCTTAGGACAAAACCTTAACGGGGGTCGTAATCAGAGATGCTTCCCTTCTGTTTGCCCTGTTTGCAACCTAGCATTCACGGGGAACACTGCCTAGGGAGAGCCCGAAGTGGTTTCATAACCTGTAACCACAAAGGGATGACTCAGATCTTTATCTTTTGTAAACTGCACTCATAACTTGGTGCCTTATTCACTTTCCCAAAGTCTAAATGTGTTTGTTCCAATGATTTAAAACACGTTGAAGGAGTGTGTGTGTGTGTGTGTGTGTGTGTGTGTGTGTTTCCCCACTCCATTTTCTGAATAGTAGTCTATCAATGGCTATTAGCTAATGAAATCAGTTAACCCTTATAACTTTATCTGCATTTGGGGATCCTTCTACCTTCTTGCCAAATAGAGGGGGCTTGGTGACCAAGGAAAAGACAGCAATATTCTTTGGGTGGGATTGAGGGTAGGTTCAGGGCAGAGCAGATGGACCTCAGACATACTATACACAGGTGCTGTCACTGCCACACGTTTTCAGTGCTGGTGACTCACATATAAAGTTTAGTCTCTGAAGAGAAAATGAGTGCACTGTAAACCCTCACATGAAAGCAAGTGTCTCCTCTCTTTCTCTTGGTGTCTTAGCCATCAGCCTCCCCTGACTGGTTCAGTTACTGAGGAATGTTAAATACATGAGGGGACCCCTAGTGTGAACATTTCCTCTGTCCAGTTAGAGTTCAGCATATCTGTGATGAGTTACTTGGAGGGTTGGGGATATGTTAAGTGAGAAACATAGCTCATTGTGCAATAATAATATTTTCCGGGAGAATTACTCATGTAGGCCAGCCAGCCGCGTTACCTGTCTTCAGTAGAAGCCAGGATGAATATTAGATATTTCTTGAGAAAGATAACAGTGTCCACATAAGGACCCAACTCTGAAACACTGTCTCATGAGGAGAAAGATTATGCGCTCTCCCCGCTGATAAACAGCTTAGTCTCTAGTCCGGGGCTGTTTGTTTGTTTGTTTGTTTGTTTTCGAGATTCCATAACTAGGCTCAGTGACATTCAAATATACAGTAAAATTTTCTTATAAAAAATGATGCTGGAAATAATAAAAGTTAAAGTGAATTGGGGCGCCTGGGTGGCTCAGTTAGTAAAGAGTCTGACTCTTGATTTCAGCTCAAGTCCTGATCTCACGGTTCGTGAGATTGAGCCCTACGTCGGGCTCTGCACTGACAACATGGAGCCTGCTGGGGATTCTCTCTCTCCCTCTCTCTCTGCCCCTCCTGTGCACACATGCACACACACTCTCTCTCAAAGTAAATAAACCTAAAAAAAAAATAATAAGTTAAACTGAATTATGGTAAAACAAAATTATGTTTCTTGTTGCGAAAAAATGATTAAGAAGCTTCTTGAATGAATTGTCCAATGCCTTCAGCTCTACCTATAAAAATATAACTATTACATACTTGTTCTTATGACTACATAAAAATATTTCCTTTCATGCTTTAAGGTCTACTTTTCCTATAGAAAGTTTTCTGTGATAAATTCTGGACACATAGGTGGCCTTGTGAACCTTCCTCATACACAACATTTCCCTGCTACAGTGAGTCGGTGTTCATCATGTGGTGTGTCACCGGCTTCTTTTTTTTAGATCTGATTTGGTTTTTCAGTGGCAATCATAGTATTTGCTATATTTTACAGGGTTCATTATTCCAGGGCCTAGAATAGGCCAAGTAGTGGGGTCTAGCCAACAGAAGGATGGAGGTTGTAAATGTTTTTAAAAGTCCCCGTCTTCTCTGGCTGTTCAATTAGTGAATCTCCCAGGTTCTGTGAAGCTCTTAATGACTGATCACTATGAGTATTCTGGATCTCTGCTCAGTCTTTCCTTCGTATCCCTTGATTTTATCCAGCTTCACCTCCCTTGCTTGACCCTCTTACCTGGCTGGTTAATCATTAGGGTTTCCCCAAACCAAGGAGAAAACAGATAAAAGAAGGCAGTGACAAAGTATTGACGGTTTTCAGGTACATCCAGTCAACTGGAATGTGTTTTTAAATATCTGTTGCGCCCAGGCCCTCAGTTGTGTATAGTAACTGTTCAAAAAAAACTTCACCTCTTACCTTCAGTTATTTAAAAGTAAATTATTCTTAGAGCGTCATTCATTCATTTAATAAATATTTGCCGAGCCTCTGCTATGTACCAAGCACTTGATACACGTTATTTAGGGTGGAGGAGTGAGAAAATAGATAAATAATGAGAATAATCAATAAGCTATACGGTTGCAGGTAGGTACCAAGTACTGTGGAAAGAATAAGGGAGTAAAGCAAGGAAAGAGGGATGAGAGTGTGGGCACGGGCGGGGGGACAGGTTACAGTATTAAATGAGTCAGGGAAGGCCTCACTAAGGTGAGATTGGAACAATGCCTTGAGGGAAATGACATGGTTATTCAAGCAGACATCTGAGAGAAGAGCAGCCTTCAGGTGATGGAGGGCCACGATTTATCATTTAAAATTTGTGGGGTAGATTGTTGTATCCTTCCTTTTCAAATGAAGAAACTGGATATACCAGCTGGATATCTGTTCTGGCTTAAAGAGACTTTCAGTTGAGGCAGCTTTTAGGCAGAGGCCATTGTCTTTGTTTTAACAGATTGGGACAAGTAAGACCCAGAGAGGGAAGGGGAGCTAACTTCAGTAGAGCCATGAAACTAAGCAACGTGGGGCAGGCAGGCCACAGTTTTTCAGCCGAGCTCTGTGATAGCACATCATCACACAGCCCATCTTCCTTGGGCCTTGGAGGTTTCTTGTAAGTTGACTTCAGATATTTTCTTTGATATGATGTTAAGTTGTCACTAGTTTGCCCATGCAACATAACAAAGTTGTTATAATGCATGTTAAACAAGTTTCAGTGAAGAGAGGGAGACCATAGCATGAAGACCCTAGATATGTCCGTGTCATTTCTTAGTGGCCATGGCTACACTATACATGCTTTGAATGCCCTGGAAATTGTTTGGGATGTTTTCCCGGAGGTCAGAGTGCCCATCTGGAAGGACTGTAGGGAGTCTGCTTGTGATTATCTCGCCTGCCCCAGGGGGCATGGGGAGGGAGCCCTCCTCCAATGTTTTCTCATTGCCTTGGCCAGATAGAGAGCAACCATCTGCTTGGGTTCAAGTAGAGGAGGGCAGGCAGAGACAGGACTTGCAAGTAGCAGGGCCAGCACCTAGGAGCAGTTTAGAAAGAGCTGGGCGCATTCTCTAAACCAGCTTAATCTAGTTTATATACTTTGCAGACCCTGGAAAATAGAATAAATTCACCTAATTTCCACCCATGGGTACCTAATGCAGCCTTCACATTAAAAGCTTATTAAAACATTTATGTAACATTTGGAATCTCCAAATCCCTTGACAGTTGTTTAATTGGCTAATTAATCTCTGCAGTTTCCCTGGGAAGCAAGTTGGTACTTTCATCCCCATATTAGAGATTAGACACAAATGGGGTAAGTGCCTCACCTGAGGCTGTGACATGAGTCAGGTCCCGAGTAACTTCACAGTACGTGAACCAGTATTCAACCGTGGCTCCACCTGTAGAAATCCCTTAACTTTGCTGAGCCTTAGTTTTTTTGTGTATGTGTGAAACACTAGTGATCTTTGTCCTACCGATCCCAAAGAATGATTGTGACAATAAAGTGAGACGAACTGGATGTGCAATAATACTAGTTGTAACTAGGCAGTAGATCGAGGCAGAAGGAATCAGCAACCTATTGAATATTTAGGGAGTGCTACTTGTTTTGGGGCCCGAGCGGAAAACGTGAGGAGAAACACCTTTGGCTGACCCTCTAGCAAAAACTAAGTCCTCTCCCTCGTTTGACTCAACTTAGAGTAGGGAAGAGAAGGAACACAAAAGCAGTAAACTAACAATTAAAAGACTGAGTAATGCTAGGAGGAGAAAAATGAAAGAGGTAAAATTGTATATAACAACGCTATAAACTGCTGATCTTGGCATGAGAATCATTGTCTGAACTCCAGCAATATGGCGGCAGACACAGAGAAACTGAAGATGCGAGGGCAGAGGATGCTTCCATAGCTGGATTCTGCCATCCAAACCATTGGTGTGTGTTTCAGCTCTGGTAATGACCTTTGAAGATCATGTCCTATACTCTTCCCTCCACGCCACCACCCACTCCCTCCTGCCACTGCTACACCATGCTTTGGAAAATGAGACCAGTGAATTGGTTGTCAGGATAATGGTCACCATTATCACTGGTGAATGCCGGTGTCTCTTGTTGCCTACAGAAAGCAAGCCCCCCCACATACAAGCAACTGTAGGTGCAATTAAAATTGCTGTTAAAACATTGGTTCCTTTATTTTCATTCTCTTCAGTGTTTTTCTTCATTCTTTTTTTTTTTTTAATTGGATATGTAAGAGTAGAATGGAAATCTAAAAACTGGAGTAAGGAGTGAGGGATAAATGCAAAAGAAGAGGTCCTGAGAACAAATAAAAACTCAGGAAGGTGAGGAACAGTGTTGGAAGACAGTGGACAAATAAATCATTACTAATCAGGTTAATTTGATTAATTAACCTGATTAGTAATTATTCTAGGTATGAACACATATGAGCACATACATGTAGATACACACATGGGCACACATTTATACACACATACCGTGTTCTAAGACCTTTTCTGGGTGGCCTCCTTATTGGTTGAGTCCCTAGAAATTAAGGCAGGATGAAAGAATTCATGCATATACATAAATGCTAAACTGTAAAATGCCTTTATGCTTAGGATTAAAGCTCTGTAGCTATTAGAGCAGGAAGCAACCTGAAAAATTCACATTGCTGATGTGCTGAACAGTAGGTAGCCATCACAGGCCTTGCTGTACACATTTATGAGGTATTCTCTTGGTCGACAGAAGGCAAGGGATATTTGTCCTCTGACACACTGACTTGTAAACTGGCAAAATTTCCTTTTTTTCATTGTTCCTAATACCAAACATTTTCTTTTCCCAAAGAGTCCATCAGTGATTTAGAACAAGTTGCTTAACCTCTCTAGCCTCATTCTCTTCATCTGTAAAGTGGGCTTATTATATAGTAAACCCTGCCTCACAGGGTTATTTTGAGGTAATTAAAATGATATAAAAAAGTTCTTAGCACCACATCTGGCACACAGTACCCATATTAGCACTTACTGAATGCCTATTGTGTGCTAAGTCCTATTCAAGCCAGTTGAGGCACAAAGAAAATAAAGCATAATCAAGAAGTCTTCAAGATACTCATCTCTTCAATTCCTGGAAATTTCCAACTAAAAATGCCAGATATCAGTCCCTTAAAGCAGACCCATGTGTGCCTAGGCATTCAGGCAGCCTTATTCTCACTGTCACTGTTTTATATCTTTTTTCCTGACCTGCACTCTTCTGCGCGACCCCTCGAAGGCAAGGTCGCTCTCTCCTACTTTGAACAAGGACTGCCCCCATAGTAAAAGACTATGTCTTGCCCACTAGACCTGAAGCTTCCCCGATGGGAGACTTTTACTTCCTCTGCTGGCAGGTATTTGGTGCATAATGAGTTTTATGCACAGTGAGTACTCTGAATGCACCAGCTCCTTTTTGTAGCTAAGGGACCATATGTAGCAGAGGTGGTCAGTGCCCTCATTCTGTACCACTGAGTCTAAGTCCAACTTGAGTGTCCATGCTGTGTCAACTTAGGAAATCCTACTGCTTGACCCTCCTCTGTGTTTGCTGTGTGTTCTTTCCTTACCTTAATTTGAGTAAAAGGGAAAGAAGTTAAGAGGGAAGGATAGCAAGGTTCAAGTGCCAGAAATGCATAATATGGTTTTTAATCCTCAACTTCTTCTGACCTGCAAATATTGTTATTATCCAGGGCGGGTCTCGAATGGGAAAATAAGGCATAATAGTGGGAGTCCATGGCAAGCACACAGTGTAAACCTTTAATCCACAAAACTGGCCTCTGCTGAGAGACACCTTAGCTCAGGCCACCTGTTTATCTTACCTTGATTACTACAGCTTTTCATAATTGGTCTCCCTGCTGCCAGTCTCATTGTCTGCTGAATTATTCTCCATGTTGCTGTGAGATGGAAGTCATCTCTCCCCTCTCGAAGAATCCCTAACCGTTGCTGTCCTTTATGGCAGGTACTGCTTTCTACCTTATATCTGGAATCACGCAAGCATGTTCTCTCTTGCCAGATTGGAAGAATACAAGGTTGCTGTCCTGCAATACCTTCACCCTTCTGATTAGTAGACTTCATTCTTTTAGTCCAGTCAGTACTAGTCTATTAAATCAGCTGCCTATATTCAAATCCTGGCTCTGCTGCTTGCTGACTGACTCTTATGGTTGTACTGTGCTCGTACGAGGGCATCGGACTGGCAATTTACTCTCAAAGGGCTTAAGAAAAAAATGTCTAAGTTCTTTGTACCGCACTTTCAGCTGTTCTGTAAGTTTGTGATTATTTCAAAATCGAAAATTGGTAATTAAATCAAAAAGGGAAACAGTAAAGCAGAACCAGTAATCTCATGAAAACAAATAAATTAACCTAATTATATATTAAATTGATGACATCACCGTGAAGAACAAATAATAATATCAAGTTATTTTTGAAAACAGTTATGTCTTCTTTCCACAAAATAATTGCAAAAAATTTTTAAATTTTACTTGTAGGTTTATTATAGGTTAGTAATATTGATGCTACACTTTTAATCAATCTTATGTATATTATAGGTAAGCAACTGTATATACTAATATCATTAGGAATAAAGATTTTTACTAAAAGAGAGAAACTAAAATAAAAAAGGATTGAGGGCTGAACAGTGCTCTGGGGAGTGTTTTTTCCCCCACATATTTAGTGAATAATTCTATTTAATTTGTTTCTGTACTCCTATTCACATTCTATCAGAACTTAAGGAAAGATAGAATATTTTCCTAGTTCACTTTATAAAATTAGCCTAATTCTGAAAGTTGCATTTCCAAAAACACAAAAAAGCAAACGATACATCGTTTTGAATTAGGACATAGAGTTTTAAATCTCAAACAAAATACTAGTTGAATGAATTCAACAGCATATTAAAAAAACAATCTCTTTTGACCAAACAGGACTCATCTGAGAAACGCCAGGCTATCTTACATTATCAGCAGATGAAAATAGAAAAAAATCACTAAAGTAAGAAAATTAAATAAGAATACCACTGTCATCAGTATTATGATCCTATATATTCTGGTTAATGAGTAAGACAAGCAGAAATAAGAAGTAAGGAAAAGAAGAAAAGTTGTTACTGATTACAAATAATTGTCTGCTAAGAAAACATATAAGAATAAATTGAACACTTACTGATATTTGATGAGAATTTATTAAACACAGGTAATTTATTAAGCACAGTTGAAATAGAAGTGACAGACTGGAAGAAAATATGTTCAATATCTATAACTGACAGAAGATTAATATCTGGAATATATATAACCTCACACTAATCAATAATCAATAGGAAAAAGCCCATAGAAAAGTGAATGACAGATGTGAACAGGAAATTCACAAAATAAACACAAAAAGACAATAAATATATGGATTCCTTCATAGCCGAGAAAATGAAAATAATATTTCTATCAAATTAACAAAATTTTTTAAAGACAAATAATATGCAGTACTGGAACAAGTACAGAGATTGGCTTTCACATACCCTGCTACTTGGAACTTTTGTTGTTGATGTTGGTTTGTTGTTGCTAGTGGTTTATTACTGAGATATAATTTAAGTATTTACATACATCAAAATTTACTCTTTCTATTGTACAGTTCTAACAAGTACGTGCAGTCATATAGCCATCATCATAACCAAGATATAGAACAGTTCCATCATGCTGAGGAATTCCTTCATCCCTTTGTAGTCAAACCTTTCTTCACCCCCAGCCTCTGAAAGTCACTGTTCCCATAGTGCACCGTTTCCAGAATGTTATTTATATAAATGGAATCATACAATATGGAGCTTTTTCAGTTTGGCTTCTTCCACTTTGCATTTGAGATTCATCCATGTTGTAAGCATGATTTTGCTTTTGATTACCGTGTAGTATTCCCCCTGTATGGATGACGCACTCTTTGTTTACTCAGCAGTTAAAAGACATCTGGGTTGTTTACAGTTTTTTGCAATTATGAATAAAGCCATTGTAAGCATTTATGTGCATAGGTTTTGCTGTGAACATGAGTTTTCATTTAGTGTTTGTAAATACCTAAGAGTGGAGTTGCTGAGTTCTATGTAAGCCTTAATGAGAAACAGCCAAACTGTTTTCCGAAATGGATGTGCAATTCTGTTTTTAAATTTGAGCAATTCTTTGACCGCTCAGAGCCTGGAGCCTACTTCGGATTCTGTGTCTCCCTCTCTCTCTGCCCCTCCCCACTCATGCTCTGTCTCTCTCTGTCTCAGAAATGAATAAACATTAAAAAAATTTAAATTTGAGCAATTCTGATAGGTGTGTAGTGATCATAAGATCCCTGGCTTTGATTTGTATTTCCCAAATGACTGATGATCCTGAGCTTCTTTTTATGTGCCTGTTTATCATCTATGTATCTTCTTAGGTGAAGTGTCTATCTAAATCTCTTTGCCATTTTTTTTTATTTTTTTTTTTTAACGTTTATTTATTTTTGAGACAGAGAGAGACAGAGCATGAACGGGGGAGGGGCAGAGGGAGAGGGAGAAACAGAATCGGAAGCCGGCTCCAGGCTCTGGGCCATCAGCCCAGAGCCCGACGCGGGGCTTGAACTCACGGACCGTGAGATCGTGACCTGAGCTGAAGTCGGCCGCTTAACCGACTGAGCCACCCAGGCGCCCCTCTTTGCCATTTTTAAAGTGTGGTTCTTTTTCATATTCCTGAGTTATAAAAGCTCTTTTTATATTCTGGGTTCAAGTTCGTTATCATATACGTGGTTTGAAAATACTTCCTCACAGTCAGTGACGGTTTTTCATTCTCTTTTAAAGAGCAGAAGTTCTTAATTTCAATGAGGTCTAATTTTATCAATTTTTTTAATTTTATGGATTGTGCACTTTGTGATATAGCTAAAAAATATTTGCCTAAGCCAAGATCACAAAAATTTTCTTCCATGCTTTCCTCTAGAAATTTTATAGTTTCAGGTTTCACATTTAGGTATATGATCTACTTTGAGTTAATTTTTATATATGGTGTAATGTGTAGTTTGGAATTCTTTTTTTTTTTTTTTTTTTTTGTATGTGGCTGTAGTGGGCCGAGTGGTGCCCCCCAACAAAGATATGTCCATGCCCTAATCTGCAGAACCTATACATATTACTTTATGAGGCAAAAAATGTGATTAAGAATCTTGAGAGGAAGCATGTATCCTGTATTATTCAGTTGGGCCCTAAATGCAATCCCATGTTTCCTTATAAGAAAGAGGTGGAGGAATTTTTTAAACACACAGAAGAAGGGACAATGTGACCACAGCAGCAGAGACTGGAGTGATGTGCCCACAAGCCAGTGAATACCTGGTGCCATGAGAAGCTTGAAGAGGCAAGGAATAGTTTCTCCCCTAGAGCCTTCAGAGGGAATACAGCCCTGCCATCACCTTTATTTTTATCTTCTGGTCTATAGAACCGACCATTGTTTTAAGCCAGCCAGTTTATTTATTATTATTCATTATTTATTATTATTATTATTATTATTATATTTTTATAATTATTTTATTTATTATTTATTATTATTTATACCGTTACTTTGTTACGGTAGTCACAAGACACTAATATAATGGCTATCCAATTATTCTAGCACCCATTTGTTGAGAAAGCTGTCTTTTCTCTATTGAATTTCTATCTCACCTTTGTCAAAAAACCATGATCATACATGTGTGTTATGTCTATTTCTGGACTCTCTTTCTGATCCATTGATCTATATGACTGATTTCACTAACACTACTTTGTCATGATTATTGTAGCTTTTGACATAAGTTTTGAAAATAAGTAGTGTGAATTCTTCAACTTTGCTCCTCTTTTTTAAAATTTTTTAGTTTTTCTGGTTTCCTTGATTTTCCATATAAACTTTAGAATCAGATCTTCAATTTATACTGAAAATATTCTGCTAGTGCTTTAATTGGGATTGTGTTTAATCTATAAATCAGTTTGGGAAACTTTGACATCTTATCAACTTAGAGTTCTCCAATCCATGAACATAGTATATCTTTCCATTTGTTCAGGTTGTTTTTGATTTCTTTCATCATTTTGTAGTTTTCATCATACAAATCTGGCACCTATGTATTTCACGAGTTTTGGTGGTGCTGTAGATGGTGTATTTTTTTTTTTTATCTACTTCAATTTCCAATTGTTTATTGCTAGTATATTGCATTAGGATAGATTGTTTTTCATATACTGGCCCTGTATCCTATAATCTTTCTAAAATCACTTATTAGTACTAGTGGCTTTTTTGGACATTTGAGGTAGACCTTCTATATAGACAATTTTACCATATGTGAATAGTGCTGTTTCTCTCTTTCCAATCTGTGAGCCTTTTTTTTTCCTGGCCTTATTGCACTGCCTGAAATCTTCACTACAATATTGAAGAGCATAAGAGTAATAATCTTCCTTGTTTTAGGTATTCATTTGGTGCTTCATGTCAGAGTGTCCCTCCTCCAGAAGTTTACTGTTGACACTGGTTATTTGTTGTTTGCTAGCTTGGTGATGAGAAGTGGAGATATTCACATTTTCTACTCTCAGTGATCCTGTCCCTCCTTCAGCAGTAAGGGATCTTTAATGATATGGACCCAATCATTTTTCTGTTTCTCCCTCATAGATACACTGTTGGGGTTTTTTTTTTTTTTTTTTCTGTACCCTTTCCCCAGCTTCAGTAGATTTTCCCGTGTGCCCTGAGTGCTGCGCTTTTTTTTTTTTTTTTTTTTTTTTTGTAATGGAGAAAGGGTAGAAACATCTGGGGCAGGGCTTTGTTCGTTTTCTAAAGTAGCAACTATACATCTCCTCAGTCCTCCACCACGAAGGAAGCCTTTTCTCATCTCTTGTTCTTCTCCCAGTCTCTCTTGAACAGTGAGGTCTGTGAGAAAGAGTCTCCTAATGGGTACAAATTCTTCTTTTTGTGTATTGCTTCCAAAAGTTCAATATTCTCATGCTGGTCCACACTCAGCCTTTAGCAATTTGTTAACATTTTAACTGACTGCTTGCCTGGTACCCAGCATCTGCCCCAGGTAAGCAAGCACTCATGTCTCATGTCTGCTTGAAAATATTTGTCTGTCTTTGAGTTTTAGGCTAGTTGGTTTTGCAACCTCAGCTGTCTGATAAGTTCATGAGCTGTTCCTTCCTGCAAAGCTTTTAGGCTGCTTTGATTTCCTTGGTCTGTGTGTGTGTGTGTGTGTGTGTGTAGGATAATGGTTTCTTTCCTGGAAGTTAAGTTTAGGTAATAAGCATTGTATTAGGTAGGAGAGTGAGACATGTTGGAGAGGTCATGTGAGGCAGATGCTTCTGCTTTGGCCTTCCTTCTTGGTTACCAGGTGACAGTAGGGTGGTAAATCAAAGAGACATGCTGGAACTTGTGCCTAGCCCAGGGCAGTCCTGGAATGAAGTCAGATTTTTTTTCTCCCTAACATCTTACCTCCGAGGACACACATAAAACAAGAAGACTTATTAATTTAAATGTCCATCCCTTTTTTCTGTGGCTAGCCTGCTCAGAGAGGTGTTCTTTAGTAACAAGTAGGAAGAAGATGAGATTACTTGGCTCTCTCTCACTATTCAGCAAGAAGAGCCATATGATGGCCTTATGAGTAGCTCTTGCTCCCCATGGGCAGTGTAAGCCAGAGTCTTATGATTAATGAGATGGGGCATTCACTAGTGCTTTTGAAAGATGGATCATCGTGAAAAGGCCCAACCCTGTTTGCTGCATTTCCTCCCTAAAAGCAGTCTTGACAGAAGCTATGCGAGTCACCCTGTCTCCCATTAACAATGACCTCAACTGTTTGCTTTAAAGAGTTCACAACCCCAAAGCAAAAGTTTCACATACAAAAGCATAGCATCAACTAAACCTTTTGAGGGAGCTTCTCCTGAGCCCTCAGCCTGTACTTCTGTTTGTTAAATCAAACTACCTACCTTTATGGCATCCCACCAATGGCATTGGTATGGTCTTAAAGGAAGAAGCCTGCAAGTGGCCACCTCTCCACAAACCTGATGCGTTCTAACTGCAGATCATCAAAGAGGGGAAAGTACGACTAGCAGGAAGGAAATAGAAGACATGATTCCATGGAAGTGGGGTTGAATGGCTAGGGAACCATAGCCAGAATCAGACGCTGAAAAGGGGCTTGAGTTACCACAGCAGTGTGTGGTAACAGTCAGCAGGAAGGATACTTTTCAGCACATCCTGTGCCCCAGACACCAGTGATAATTCTTAGCAATACCAAATGATGATTTGAACAGAAATGACTTTCGTTGTCCACAGAAGTAAGGGACTCTAGGGAGGTAGTGGGCAAAAAAGCATCACTGAAGCCCCTTCTTGAGCGCAAATGAAGACTGTCTTGTTACCAGCCTACAGAGAAACACCAGTTTCCTCTTGAAGGCTTCCTATTGCCAAGTCCCATCCAGAAGTGCTAACAAGACTCACTATAGAGACTCTAAGAGAATTCATTCCTCCTCTTTCCCCGTGTTCAGTGGATTGTTAAAACCAGAAAGGTGGGTTTAAGGCCTCAAACTGTCTTTGCCTGAGTTCTCAAAACAAGTGACTGTCTAACCTGTTCCCAGAATGGAGATTTCCACCTGTTTTGATGATCTTTTGCTATATTAACAAGCTACCCCCAAGTTCAGTGCCTTTCATCAAGACCCATTTTATTTGTTCACAATTCTGTAGGTCAGGAATTTGACCAGAGCTCAGCTGGGCAGTTCTTCTGCTTTACATGCTATCAGCTGGCATCTTTCATGAGGTTGAGATTGGACGGCAGCTGGAGGGGTGGGGGCGGAGTACCAGCATGGCTTCACTCACACATGTGGTACCTTGGCAGGGTTGGCTAAGAGGCTTGGACCTGTCTGCTTCTCCATTTGGCTTCTTTACATGGCAGCTGGATTCCAGGAATGAGTATTCCAAATGGTGAAGCAGAAGCTGTGATCTCTTAAGGTCCAGCCTCGGAAGGTACACACCGCCACTTGTCATACTGTTTTGATGAAAACTAGTCCTGGAGCTAACGCAGATTTGAAGGGAGGGGGAAGAGACCCCACCTCTTGATGAGACAGTAGAAAGGTTCTTCACAAATGAGCACAAAGGATGGGAGATACTGTTGCAGCCATCTTTTGAAACACAGTCTCCTCCACCACCTAGGGCTCCCCTTCCAGGGCCTCACATCCTGCTCCGCTATGAGCCGTGTTATATTTAGCCCAAGCATTATGCACTGCAGTTAGCACTCGTGCTTTTTTTTGTTGTTCATTTTATTGTGGAGATGGAGAATATGGGAATTCTGACCCCCAATACATCCCTGAAAGGCTGATTGTCCAATAGGCTTGAACTTTGCTTCTCTTAAGTAAGACAGAATTTGTGAGGAAAAACCTGGAAGGAGACAAGATGCAAATTCTTGGTTCATCTCCCCCATTATTATCTAAGTCAAATGTGTTTTTATTATTATTAAGTTGAAGATGCTTTATTATCCTCACGGGGATTTTCATTTCCACTAATATGCTTGATACTTGACATTTAATTTTTTTTTATTACTCTGCTTTTTTATCCCATCTCAGTTTCAGCAACTCCAAGTCTTCTTTTATAGGGCTATTATTTTCTAGGGCTGTTCTATTCCTGTGTGTGTTGGAAACTTGGGTTTATCTCTATGATATGTTAGTAATTAAAGCAAATCTCTACAGCAAGCCATAAAACAGCTTGCCCTGCCCCAAGAAACTGGGACTGTCTAGAGGACTGAGAGCTGAACCAGGCAGATGCAAAAAGCTGTGTTGGTGGCTGAAAGCCACTATTACACCCTTGGAAGCACTGTTTTTGCTCCCCACCTCTAGATATGCTTCAGGTCCCCTGAGGACAAAGATGTCACCCTTCTACAAAGAGAGGCACCATCCTAAGCCAGACAGCCACCTTTGGGGCAGCATCCTTTTGACACATCATTCTTGAGCCAAAGGGAGAAGTGCCCTCAGCCTATTCCATATTCCAAAGCAGTGGAGCCTCTTTTTTTTTTTTTTTTTTTTTTTCCACCTCAACACACCTAAGGGATTCCACACACTCCTATCAGTGTAGAGGCTCATTAGGGCAGTGAAGGCTCTGTGGTTTGGGAAAAGTCCACCACTGAGAATCACTCGGATAAAACTTTAAACAGCTTAAGGTGACACAGGGTGGCAGAGAAAGCCAAATCAAAGGAACAAGTAAACCAGACCGATATATAACCTCCTGAATCCCTTACACAGCCTCTGGGGTTAACAAAACAAAACATACTTTTATCCAAAATCACACTGGCTTCATAATAAGCCCAGACAATGCTACCTGACCACATACTAAATTTACAGTGAGCAGTAGGGAGTTGTGTGATTAAAAATCATTCATAAGTCTGCCCATCACCTTCTAGTAACCTCACCATTCATGGTGCCTCATTAAAGTCTCCAATAAACCTAGCCTGTGGTGGGTGTGGTGTAATGTTCCATCTTAAGCAGGGACAAAGCTTTTGTTTCTGTTATGGCTTTGCACTCTTTGGGGCACGTGGTAGGCATTCATTGTAGGCTTTCATTAATGAGCAGGTGAGAATGCATGTGGGAAAATAACTGTGCCAGCCTCAGTCCTAACCTTGCACCAGACTTCTCTGAAAGCTGGCCTTTCCTTGATAGTACAGCTCCAGCAGAAGAGGAGGGCTCCTTTGTCCACCCCAGCTTCTCACGGGAGAACAAGACCCATTTAAAAATTAAATTTTGAGCTAGAAAAGAGCCCTGAGAAATTAATTAGCCCCCAAACTTCATTTTATAGATGGGAAAATTGAGTCCAGAAGTATGACTTTTTCTAGCATCACCTGTCAGTGCATCTGTAACTGAATCTCTGCCAGTGGGGCAAGTAAACTGGTCCACTGAGGTATGAGTCTTAGAGGTTGCAGGTGCCCAGGTATTGGGAGGACTAAAGGCATTGCAGGTGGAGGGAGGAGCATAAAACTGCTAACCCTTTCCTGCATGGCCCTAGCAGGAGAAAGCTTTGCCGCCCTCAGAGGGTGAGAGGGGGCGGGGGAGGGGGGGGTGCGGGTTGCCTTCTACCACTTGGCTCAGCTTATGGTTCTCTGTCCTAATCGGCACCCTCAAATCAGTGCTAAGTGGATGCTTTGAGGAGACGCATTTGTAAACAAGTGTTGCTCTCTTGGATCCCGCCCGTAATATTTCAAGGCCAAATGCCCTTTCCCAGCCACAGGGGATGTGTGCACGTTATGCTGAGGAAACAGGCCTCACTGCTGCAGACCTGTAGCAGCACCTTGCTGCTCCCCACCACCCACCAAAACCCCCCAGTCTCATTAGAAGTACAAACCAAGCTCCCATGGGCACTGTCCCCAGGGAAGGAGCACACACCGATTTGTTAGATGAGGCATGACCCCCTCTGGGATGGCTGCCAGAAAACTGCACAACTTTATGGAAATTGTAACGACTCAGGGGCCCTTTGGGGGAGGTACACGTCCTGGAAAACACCTAGTCCCTTAGCTTTAAAATAGATGGCAGGTCAGGAGAGGAGAGAATTCATTCTATAAATATTTATTGGGTGTCGTGTCCATGTCAGGCACTATTCTAGGAAATGGGTCTACAGTGTGAACAAAATATTATCCAGTGCTCACTCTTGTAAACCTCCTGTAGCAATCCATACCTTACTGCATATCGATATGCTCATTTTATTTAGCATTGATGGAAAGATAATATGTCATCAGTAAAAATGGCAGCAGATTTATTGACTTAAATACGTTAGCCTGGATCCCCAACTAACTTGTAGACTCCTTGAAGGTCGAGGTAGTATCTGTTCCTTTCTTTGTAGTCCTGATAGTGTTTCACATGGTGGCAGATGCAGGGAAAATACTCAATAAAGGGTGTTTAATTAGATGCCTAAAAAATAAAATCTGGAGACAAAGTAGAGAGAATTAAGGAAGAGACAGATAGCAAGCAAAGATTTAGGACCTAAAACAACAGCACACCCTAGAGATGGCAGCTACAGATACTCATCAAAAGAAAGCCTTACAATTTACAGTAGGTTTTTTTTTCAATTTATGCCTGCGTAATCTGTGCACAGCAGCATCGTTAGTTGTATCGTAACTGAATACAAAGAGCAACAATATAAAAATGTCATCACTGAAGACCAAAATTAAACTCCATGTATTTTAAGGAAGAGGGACTGCCTTGATTATAGGCATTGGTAATTAGGTAAGAGCATTATTCTAATGCCCACAATTGTATTTTCAGTGCATCCTTCTTGATTTTAACATTCAAGGCAAAGGTTATAGAAACACTCTCTAATGGAGACGCAGCCCTTACTTCAGCAAATGCTGCAATGATCAGAAATGGAACTAGAGCCTAGTTTTTTAAACAAGCCATTAGTTCTTTTCTGCTATGAACATGTGTCTGCATAGGGTCTTTGGCTGAAACACATTTAACTTCCAGTAGAGTGCAATAGTCACACTTTCTATTAGGAGGGGAGGGTGCTAAAATGGAGAATTTGGGGAAGGTTCTGAACACACCAGGCCCAGCTTTGATTTCTTTAAGAAAGAAGGTTTTTTAGGGGATTGGGGAACAGCAGGAGAGAAACAGCCAAGGAACTTGTACTTGTAAATTTCTAGTCGGTGCTCACCATTGATGAAGTGAGAAACAAGGAGTCAACTAAAATAGTTCAAGCTACTTCAGGTAAGGAGATTGTATCTTTAACTCCTTGCCTATGGTTCATTTGACACAAAAGTTACCAGAGAGTAAAGAGAAACAGCTGTGGTTGCAAGGTTAAAATCCAGAGAGAAGAAGCTTGTGAATGAATGGTTGGATAGTGACAATGGAAGAGAAGAGAAGAGTATGAACTTTCCATCTAGGGGTGGTGAAGTGAAGGGTGCAGGCTCCCTGGACTTACTTCATTCTGAGGTGCAGGGTCTTAGGATCTAGAAAGGGGTTAAGGTGGGAACTGGCATCCCTTTGGTTATTTTGTAACCGAATCATTAGTCAATTGTTCCAGTTGGAAAATACAAGATTTCATAGCCAGTAAATTAGGTGGTATTTGTACCACAAAATGAGAATATACTTGAAAACATTTTGTAAATTGTAAAGCGCCATCTAAATACAAGTTATCACTCTCCTTCCAAAGGGTTCCAGGTATTTTCAACATGTTCCCCTGATTTTTATTACATTTATATGATTTAAGAAGAGAGCAAGAAGCATGGGATTTTATGGTGGAAAGGGATCATCGAGATCATAAACGTAAAGATTTTTGCTCAGTGAGATAACCCCACTAGTATTTCTGGAAAATGTTCATCTCTGCTCTGTTCAGGTATTTCCATTAAAAAACAGTCTGATACCTGCTAATGGGAGAACAAATTGATACTCATTTCTGGAGAGCAGTTTACCAATGAATGGTAAAAGCTGTGACCTGGAATTCTGCCTCCAGGAATTTCCCTTCAGCCATCATCAGCATCATCATGGCTAACATTTGTCATGCATTTACTGTGTGAAAGGCACTGTTCTAAGGGCTCTGAATGAATCAACTCATTCAATCCACACAGCAACCCTATGTACTATTATTATCCCCATTATATAGATAATGAAACAAAATAATAGAGAAGTTAGAAAACTTGCCCTAGGTCACAAAGTTAGTAAGTGGAAGAGCTAGGAATGTAACTTCATCTGTCTAGATCCAGAGTCAACACTTTGAGCCACTGTACTATATTGTATTGTTTCCCAAGGAAACAAGTGAAGAAATGCCCAAAGAGCATTTCGTCAAAGCATCTGGTAATATTGGGAAGTATTGGGAGTGACAGGAACCAAAATATCTACCCGTAAGGGATTCGTCCATCTTAGTATGATGGCATATAGCCACTAAAAGTAGACACTGTTGAGTCTTTTAAAATGATTGGGTTTATCTATAGGTGTTTACGTGTAAAAGATGTCTGGGCTGTATTAGTGGAGAAGAACCAGTTTTTGCAAAGATGTCCAATATGCTCTATTTTTGGTGAAAAAAAAAAGTCTCGAAGGCTAGATACCAAACCATTGACAATTACTATCTCTAGGAGATGAGATTATAGATGATAGTTTGCCCATTATGCTTTTTTGAGTTAAGGAAGTTTTTCCTGATTTTTTTCCCAAAAACATATATAGTTTTTATGAAGAAATTACACAATAACGCTGCATCATTTTGAAAAAACAGTATACACAAAAGAAGTAGAGGTCATTCTACTCTCACACACATATTCCTTACACCCTTTACTCCAGCACATTCCTCAGCTCTCTTCTTTAGAAAATGTTTCCTCGTTTTGTACACTGAGAGCTTGTGTCGGCTTCTGGGGGCTTAGTCACAAGGGTGTTGCAATCCTACTGTGTGTGCCTCTCAATGGATTAAGCATTGTGAATTTCATACCTCAAAGAATTGAACTTTCCATTCGGGGATATATAAACATAAAACACTTAGGTTGCTCTCTATGTCAACATCTGGCTTACTGACATAGTCAGCTATTCAGTTGTGAGGGACAAACAGTTGCAAGAATAGAAAAACATGTGCTACAGTGCTTCCTGTGCCCCATAAACAGTGAGTACAAATGGAATTCGGAGAAAGGGTAAATCTCAGAAGCCCATAGTGGTATTCAGGGTCTCCTAGAGAGGATGAGGGCTAATGCAAGACCTTGAAGGATGGTAGGAAAAGGAGGAGGATGTTCCATTCAATCTGACCCACATGAGCTTTTTATAGATTTCCTTAATTCTGTGGTTCTAATATTCTACTCTCATATTTGAAGATCACTGAATCAGGTAGGCCTAGATTCAAATTCTGACTTCCTGCTTATTAGAAGTGTGCTTCTGAACAGTTGGCTTGGCTGCCCTGTGCCTCAGTTTCCTTACCTGTAAAGTGGGCACAATAGTATGTTCCTCTTAGAAGAACATTAAATGAGACGATGCCAATAAACCATTTACTATGGTGTCTGGCTGACTTTCAGCTCTCAACAGATGTAACTTATTATGCTCCTCCCCACCACCTCTGCCCTAAATTTCCACCCCATAGTCTAATCTCATATTTTCTAGCTTTTGGCACAGATTTGCCTTTCTTCCTCTTGTGTATGCCTTCCTGGTTCCTAGCTGCCCTGTTAAGTCTGTCTCACTGCTCGTGGCTGCTACCTATGTGTTAGGTGGTTATTTGCCTGCCTTCGGACTGTCAGCTTCAGTACGGCCCCTGTTTGCTCTCAGCTTTCCCCCTGAATGTCACATCCCAGCCCCATATGTTCAGCCTCCTGGACTCACTACCAAACACAGAATGTGCTCTGGGGGGCAGGAGCCCATTCTCTCTCTTCTCTAAGTCCTGATCAGAGTTTTGAACACAGGTTCAAAACTGGGACCAGAGGCGGACTTCAGAACTCCCTTGTCAGACTTAAATATCCCCAATACTGTCCTGGCTCTCTGGCCTTTTCACTTCCCGGCTCAGTTCTGTGTGTCAGAGGCAATGCCTGAGTAGTCCCAAAGGCTGTTTTCTGATTCCTGGCTGATTCTTACAAGCAGCGAGAGATCTTGCCGAGAGCAGAAGCGGAGCTAAGCCATCAGCTGCTTTCCTCGTTTGATGGACCCTGCCTGCACTTGGCTGCTTTTATGGACAAGGCCTTGCCAACTGTAGAAACAATGAGCCTCTTTAGGACCCCTGTCACTGCCATAGGGTAACCAGAGACAGAACGAGTCCTTTCCAAAGGTGACTTTGCTGGCCAGGGCCTATCACCTCAGTCTGGGCTTCCTGACCACTGTTTACAAATCTTTTGGATCAAACAGAGCACTCCGTGGCCTTTTCTGGTCATAGAGGTCTCATTGTTTAAGGGTCAGCACAGGGCTTTTGCAGGAGTATCTTGGCTTTGGGATCCTAGAGGGTTTAGCAAACATTACTTCAGCGGAACATCCATTTTTTCTCATACTTTTGGCATAAAACAGTGAATCATAGAAAGAAATATTCTTAGGTCATCTGGTCAGTCTCCTGGGTACAGCTACAGGGTGTTTCCTTAGAATATGGGCTAGTCTCTGTCCAGTCTCCATTTCAATATCCCAGATGTTAGGGTGTCCTCATCTCTCAGAGCAGCTCAGAGAACAAAACGAACTATGTTTTCCTGCAACCTTCCCCTGCCTGCCGCCCTATCAGCCTGCCGCACACCGTGGAGCCACCCCAGGGGAGGGCACCTCTCTCGCACGGGCAGAAGTATCACTTCAAGGATACCCTTCAAGACAAGCCAGGAACGAGGGCAGAACAGGTTCGTGCTTCGCTTGCAAACTTCGAAATTGCCTGGAGATGGGCCCAGGAGCATCTCAGCCACTCTGTTGAGTTTGGGGCTTTCGAGGTCTTCTGGAGCCTTAATTTCTCCCCCATGGCCAAATGTCTTTGCCCTTCTTTCTGGGACACCTATGCAATGTTTTCTCTTTTGTTCAGAGCTGTGAAAAGGAACTGTTTGTTTGACTACGAGTTTCCCCTTTTTGAGCTCCCCCCACCCTAAACTCATTGCTCTCTTCCTCTCCCAAAGAAGAAAGAGGAAAGCAAGCCACAATAATACTTCTGTAAATTTATGGCCACTCTGTAATGTTTAATCACAGCTACGTGACTGGGGGCTTCAGAGCAGGCGTACAAGTTCAACGCAAGGTGAATCTTGTCTGAGATAATCTGAAAGTTCATTCAGAGGTGAGGGCAGCAGCCTCTTGCAGACGAGTGAGGTTAACAGGAGGTCACCTGCTTTTTTTTTTTTTTTTTCCCCTTCTGGTCTTCTCCCCTTTAATGTGTAAACAAAGGGAAAATGTAACTTCCAATGAACTTGGCATATGTTGTGCTCACGCTAATCTTGGCCTGGCCAACTGTAAACAGTCCAATATCCTGTGGCTGAGCCTTTCCACCCATTCTCTGCCTTTTGGAGAGCATGAAGAAACACCAACAGAAAGCAGAGACCAGTACCTTGTGGAGGCAGCCCTGGCACCCAGGGAGCTGCAGGGAACCCAGGGGAGGCCCGAAGGAAGACCTCAGGCAAAGGCACTTGCTCCGATGTACTCGGGGCCCCAGGACACGGCCTCCTGTGACACTTTCTCACGAGCGTCAGTCAGCACACATTTACTGATGAACTTCTGTTGTGCTCCACTCACAGTGCTAAACACTAAGGGAGGAAACATGGACGAGCCCTTAAGGTGCTCACGGGCTGAAAGGTGGGAATACCTTTGATCTGGCCATGGAGGTAAGAGGACGAAGGAGAGGGACTCTGTTGGCATCCAGAGAAAGCTGAAGACCGCTTTGGGACGGAACTCTGTCACAAGTTCCCCTCAGTTGTAAGGCTGTGCTTTGGTGCACACCCCATTTACAGAGATGCTTCCAGGCCACAGAATCCCAGAAACTTACAGAGGCAGCGTGTATGGGCAGTACTGGGAACCATAGCCTGAAGATCAACAGGTTATAGATGAGCAGTGGCCACCTGATGATTTTGGCCAACTCTGACTTGCCATAAACCCACTTCCTTGGCAGTCTATAGCCTCTGGGCCAGTACAGATTCTGCCTCTAGTTCCTCTGGGAACATAACCTGTGCTGCACCTCAGCATCCCTCTTGGGAATGTGGGGTACACTTAGCATTCCAGTATCCAGAGCAAGAATGATTGCTTAGTGAATTTTCTGTGGCAAGTGTTGAATCTCAAACCAGCTGCTAGCACCCCTTACTCATTTGAGGAGTATTTAGAGAATGTGGGCTTTACCCCCATCAACCCAACGCAGGGCCATTTTAGTAGTGTGGGGTGGGAAAGAAAGTCCGGGGGTATTGGCAGCCAGGAAGACACAGCCTTCAGCTGTGAAATTGCCTTTATGCTGTGCTTGGTACCACTCTGGGACCAGGAAATGGAAGCCTCTGTGACTGTACTCAATACTAAGCATCTCATAGTTAACATTGGACCAGACCTGTGCTAGGTAGAAGCAGAGAAAACGATAGATCCTGCCCTGAAGGAGCTTACAACCTCCCTGGGGAGGCAAGACAAAAGGAACGATTAGGGGCTTAAGATAAGCTATGATGCCACCAAATGAGAGACTGTGCCTGGCATGATCGGAGAAGGCTTCTTCTTAAGGGTCTCTTTAGAAAGGGAAGGGTCTGGATGGGACAAAGAGAAAAGGGGAGGTATTCCAAATCAGAGAACAGCACGAGTGGAGTTGTGAAGGCAGAAATAAGTGAGTTGGTTTGTCACTTCCTCTTCCTCCTCCTCCTCCTCCTCTTCCTCATCGCTGTCATCATCATCATCATCATCATCATCGTCATCGTCATCACCACCGCTAATGGTTCCTGAGCATTTACTTCATGCCAGGCACTATGCTGAGCACTTTCCCAGGGTAGGTATTATTATTTCCACTTTGAAGAGAGGTTGGTATCCTGCCCAGTGGTACAGAAGACAATAGAAATCCTGAACTCACTACAGCTCCCGGGCAGAACAGCTTGGAGCTGCCTCAATACCACTTATTTCTGTAACTGAAGATTTCCTAACTCACCTTCTACCCCAAGCCCAGTGTTGTTCAATGTTTGCCTTTGAGATCCACAGAGGGGACAGGGGAATGTGTTGGGAATATTTAGCTGCCAAAGATAAAGCCTTCAAGTCAGGAATGGGGCTGGTCACCAGATGGAGAGGACTAGTCAAAGGGTGAGAAGACGATGGTGATTTGCCAGTACACCATGATATCTACTTTGGGGTGATTTTCTTAGACATGGGAGAGACCTCAGGTAAAAGAATAAATTGTTTTTCCCACAGCTCGGCCATGGTATTTAAACTGTGGGTGGTCCACCGCAAAAAAAACACCACAGCTGATAATCTGGCCCTTGTTAAGGTCCTTGAAGGAACTCTGCTCCGGGGAACAAGCCACATGGACAAATGCTAAGCTGGAGAATGTCCATGTGTCCCGGCTCACAGAGAATATGGACATGATAGCTCTGGGGTCAGGACACGGGAGCTGTAGCTTGGAGGAGAGCCAGAGGCTCCAGTCGACAACATTGAAGCAAAAGGCAGACAAGTTTTATTGCTTTAAAGTTCATGAAGGGTAATGTTTAGTTGCTTTTTAAAAATCTCTTTGAATAATAATGATACCCTGTGGTAATAGTGTTATTAACTATAATAACAATGTGAAATTTTCAAGTACTTTCACTTACTATATCTTTTTTCGTACCCTTACATAATAAATTGGAGCAGATTTTTAGCAAATTCACCTAACTGAGAAACTGAGTCAGAAAACTACACCGATTTGAGATCTCATGACAAGCCTTACTCTAACCCAGAGATAATGAAAACAAGGGCCTAGTGTGGGTTAAAGGCTCCCATGCCACCGCAGACGAAAGACCTTATTGCTGTGGCCAGACGAGAAATCAGAAGACTCAGCTTGTCTGTGCAGAATAAGAAAAAAAATCTTTCCATCCCAGGACCCCTGAGAAATGATACCAAGCTCCCAAAAGGAGGCTCCTTTCTTCTCATTTCTCCTTCCCACCCAACTCAAACACTAGCTAACGGGCACTTAGATGCTTCCTGTAAAATTTCAGAGGCCGTCTCTTCAAGTTCAAGGAAATAGGGGACATAGCTATGGAAGCGGAGCTGGCACTTCTCTGCCACCCCAGGTCAGCCCCAAATACCCTGGGAAATCCTGCAGAGACTCCCTGACCCATTCCCAAAGGCTCGGAAATGGGGATAGAACTTTCTGACCTTCCTATTCAGACAAGAAATATTTTGTGTTTATCTTAATTCTGGTCCGAGTGGGCTTAATGACCTCAGCTTTACTGTGCTTCTTTCTTTATTCCTGTACGTGTTCTTTCCCAAGAAGGGATAGATTTCCTTTGCTTATCTTGTTGAGAATCTTGGCCTGGACTGGTCATCTGAGTTCTCTCTGTACCGCTTGCTGTGGTATCAAATTCAGGGGTAATTTAAGTGGGCCCAGGAAGTGGCCTGACATTTTTACATCATTTCAGCTACGTACGGTGGTCAAGATTGAGCGATACCCTTCCCCACTTTGCTTGCCCAGTGCGCTGCAAGCAAACTGCTCCAAAGACTCCCTTGTCTTTGGACAAGGACATACAACCGTACAAATTCCCATCAGCGACTGAGTTGACAAAATACATGGTAGTATATCTAAGAATGCTGTTTGGCGGTTAAAGCCAACGAACTAGGCTTCCATGCATCAACACCGACAGATCTTGAAAACGTAATACTGAATGAAAAAAAAGCAACTTGCAAACATTGTGTACAATATTGTATATGTAAACTAAAAGACAAAACCTTTCCATATGTTGTTTCTCCACCAACAGCATAGGGGAACCTGGGTGGCTCAGTCAGTTGAGCATCTGTCTCTTGATTTCAGCTCAGGTCATGATCTCACGGTTCGTGGGTTCAAGCCCCACATTGGGCTCTGCACTGACCGTGCAGAGCCTGCTTGGGATTCTCTCTTTTCCTCTCTCTCTCTGCCCCTCCCTTGCTGGTACATGCTCTCTCTCTCTCTCTCTCTCTCTCTCTCTCTCAAAATAAATAAATAAACATTAAAAAAAAAACACGTAGGGGATACATAACAAAATCAGGCAGGCAAAAGGAAGGGAGGAAGGGAAGGGGGCTTTCACCTCATTTTATTCCTTTAAAACAAAAGGAGGATTGAAAGTAAATTAGACAAATCAGTAACGTCTGTTCACCAGAGGTAAAATAACTTCTATATGCTTTTTTACTTTTTTTTTTTTTTTAATAAAAAAAAAATCTCTTTTTCCTTCTCCTTCGTCTCTTTTTGCATCTGACCTGTATTCTGGTCTCGGGAACTTTGGTTCGCCCCCAGCTAATTAAATCGCTGCCTGTAGTAGAAAGAGAAGTGAACCACAAGTCACATGCTTCTGTTCTAACCCCAGCCCCATTCATGGTAGCCTCACACATTACCATGAATCTTTCTGGACCTCAGTTTCCTCCTCTGTAAGATGAAGGAATGGTGGTGCTATTTACTTCCTAATAAAGAATTCTCTAGGTTGAGAATCTTAGAACCGGAAGGGATATTAATGTCACAGGTCGTCGGCAAAAGTTATTCTGAGAGGAGCCCTACTCACTAAGACTGGCTGCTGGTGACAGACCCAGGGCTACAATGCTGTCTTCTGTCTTCTGTTCTGGAAATCTGAAAACCCCTCAGAAGCCAAAGGAGTACATTTAAAGCTAGCAAAGGAAAGCAGAATGAAGAAAGGTATGTTTACCAACCAAAAGACACATATATAAATATATGGGGTCCAGAGTGTTTTTAAAGATGCCAGGCAGAATTCAAGCAAAACTGTTCCTCCCTCAAACAAGAATTCTGAGAAGGAATTCATGACAGTTTCTGACATGAGGACAATTTTAGAAGGAGATTCTGATAAAGGCAGGGTATTTGTGGTGATGGAGGTGAGGGGAATGGAGGTGGAGGAGAGAGGCCCCAAGGAGTTAGATAATGTTAAGGTTTCACTCTTTCTGTGAGCCTTAACTGACATTGAACCTGCCACGGGCCCCTGGCCAGCCTTCCTCTCTGTCTACAAAATTCACAGTGAGCAAAGACAAAGGAAAAAGCAGGACACATCTCTTCGCCTCCTCCATAGCTTAAGCAAAAGGCGTGTGTGAGAACCCAGAGACATACTGATCTGTGCTTTTTTGGGGAATGAAAACGGTCTTGGGGAGCACCTGCCCAATTCATTCATTTGTATTGCTTGCCTGGTCCCTGGAGGAAATGGATTTTGAAAACTCTGCCCTGCAATCATTGCTCAGTCTTCCCTGTCCCCCTGCAATACTCAGTCAGCCTCCTGTCCTTCAGTTGGACCCGATACAGATACCTGGACCTTAGTCCAGGTCCTCATTACCTCAGATCTTCCTACCTGAAAATTTTCTCCTCTAGTCTGTTGATCTAATAAATTGTGACCGAAATGTTACCACTCTCCGTGGTATATAATTTTTTTTTTTTAACCCTTAGACTGGCAGTCAGTACTCTCCGTAGTCCAGTTCCATTACTACCTCTTCAGTCTTCCCACTGCTGCTCCTTTATACGGCACCTCTGCTCGTCCACGTTGTATACCAATGGGCCATTGAGAGGGGCCCAGACGGGAGTAAAGGGAAGAGCCCAGTCTTAGGAATCACACTAAGATTCCTGGGTCCAAGTCCTGACTCTATCACGTTCTGAATACGTTCCTTTCCATCCATTCTTTTAACCTTTGGCGGGGGTGGGGGGGAGGAGCCTTCATTTCTTCATCTGTGAAACGAGATACTACCTCATAGGCTGTTGATTTGCCTGAGGATTCAATGAAATAGGTGAGTAAGATGCCTAGCCCAGTGTATGTCACATAGTAAGTGTTCAAGAAATATCCAATTTCTTCTTCCTTTAAACATGTCTTAGCTACTCCTATTTGTGCACCTTGGCGTCCACTGGTGTCTTTGTTCGAAATTCCCTTTTCTCTTTTCTCTGTTTAAATCGTGCCCATCTTTCCTTGCTGTGAACATGTAACGTTTACTTAATACAGTCTTCTGGAGGCAGAAGAACCCTTTTGAAATTTGGAGTTTCTAGAGAGGAAACAGACAGAAAGGATCCCTTGGTGGCTGAGAGTCACTTATCTAATACTTCTTTAATTGATCTATTGATTAGTTGTGTAATTTGGCAATGGAACCTGAGTAGTAATTTTATTCAGTCTCCTGTCCCTCAAACCCAGAGCAAAATAGATTTTAAAGGCATATGTGACTGAGCTAAGGTCTTCAGCAGTTAGCTCTCTGGGCTGAGCCTTATGTCCAAACCCAAGCACCTTTCCCAGGCCATTGAGATTCTTGCTTATTCTGAATTTATCCAGGGTCTAAAGACATTCCCTGTTAGATGTATTTTTTATGCCCACCATAAAGTTCCTAAGTGGTCATTTGTAATGATTCCTATAAGGCAGAAAGTAATTTTTTACAACTAGTGTTTCTTAATTTATCCATTTATAAACGAGAACCCAGACCATTTTCATTATGAATTTTGGATAGTCGATAATCTTTCCTGCAGGTGATCTAACCAGCATTTGCAAACTTTTTTGATTGGCCACCACTGTTGTCACTCCTTATATTTTTTGTATATAACAGTTTATTAACAAATTGTGATTGGATGCTGAATAGCTACAAAAGGATAGTCCCGCACATATTCCGCCCCCCCCCCCCCCGCCGGCAACCGCACTACAGTTTAAGAGATAGCACATTATCATTACCTTTAAAAGTTGGCTTGTGTCTTTGCCCATGTGAGTCTACACACACATTGCTGTCATTAATATTTCAAGGCACAATATGTGCTTAGGCTGAGTAAAGTTCATTGTTCACAACAGTGGATACAAATCATATTCTAGATAGCCTTTTTAATCATTTCAAATTTGGACAGCTGCTTTATGAAACCTGACTAGCTCATCATTGTGTTTACTTTATCACATGGATGAGAAAGGGCTTGCACATGATACAGAGACTTGTGAGCTTTGTCATTTCCTGGATGTTTGCTTATACTTACATTGTTAATACTATCTTCAATCCATAGTATCCTTGCAAGGGGCGGGGGTTTAAACCACTTATTTTGGCCAGAGGGGAAGCATATTTACTTAAAAACCCAATAGTATGGTCCCTAATCCACTTACCTAAGAACCTTGAACGAATCACGGTGTGCTGAAGGAGAATGAACACTGGCCCATGGCTCCTACCTCCTTCTCTCACATCTGCGGCACTAACCTCCATCCAAAACCCACACCTGCCTGCCTTCCCCACCCCAACAAGGGGTCACCCTTGGGTGACACCCACGGATGTCAGCCCACGGAATAGGCTTTCCATCCTCCCCTTGAACATGTACGTACAGTATGGCTATTCTCACCCAGCATGAAAATAGGTTTTCCCTCTGCCCCTGCAGCAGGATAGATGCTGTCATCAAAGAGAAATAGCCTCACAGTCTCTGACAAAGGAATACTTGGCGTTGGCATTTTTGTTTGGGAGTCTCCCTGCCCCAGGCACCAGCTGATGACAATGGGAAAGCCTGAAGCCTCCCTGTCTTTTTCTCTTTACCAAGGTAGTCTCAGAGGTGAAAAGTTTAGATAGCAAACCTATAAACCCACATTTATGAGGCAAATAAATATTTCTCAGAGTGACGTTCCGTTTCAGGGGAAGCTGCTGACGTGCAGTTGGTCTCTGATAAAGAGCTTAATGAAGCCTCCATCCGCCTGGCGGCTGGGCCGGAGGCAGGGCAGGGAGCTGCACGGCCACCACTTGCCCCTTCTCCTGCCCTCACTCAACCAGGGAAAAAAGAGCAGGAGGTCAGCCCTTCCTTTCTGGAAAACCCAGGAGCCAGCCTATTGAGTGGCCGTTGCTGCAAAAGTCAAGTATAAGCCAGGTTCCTGTAACCTCTAGAGATCCAGAGAAACTTGCCACCTCTGTCCACCCCAGTTCCACAGCCTGTGGAAAATCCCATGGCCTTCCTCAGATTTCTGTGAATCCCTAGATAGATACCGCCAGTCTTCTTTCCCAGGCTCCCATTTCCACAGTGCCGATGTACAGCTTTCTAGGTGCGAAATTCAGCCTCTTTGAGTTCACCAAGAAATAAATAACTCATTCACCCAAGCAACTGAGAGCAGAGTAGATTTGTCTAAAGATTAGAATTGAGCCGCATGGATTGTTAGGGGAGATTTATACCCCACAGTACACAGCAAACAGCTTTAGAATAGTCACTTATCAGACATCCCAGCTCATCAGAGACCTTTGGGGCCATTATACCAATAGGGATTTCCTCCTTAACCCTTGACACACATACTAGTTAAGTGTCCTCTCTTTAGATTAGCTCACTGCCTCTCAAGAACCAAAGTAACAAATTTCTTCCCTCTTCTCTACCACATGTCTTGGCACCTTGGAGATCTTACAAAGCAAGATACAGACATGTTTCTCTGCCCTAAAAGAATTCTGATGCCAGATGTTAAGACAATGAAGTTTTTGCCACCTTTTTACAATCAGAAGGATCTCCATGATCCTTCTGTTTTTAATTTAGTAGATATTAGACATCTCACATCTGAGAGAATTTCAGAGCACACTGCCCTGCCTGGCCTGGATGGATCTAAAGGCCACTTTTTCTGTAAAAGACCGGATAGAGAATATTTTAAGTTTTTCAGGCCATGTGGTCTGTCACAACTATTTAACTCAGCTATTAAAGCACTAAGCAGTCATAGATAATGTTAGCTAGTGCACAAGGCTGTGTTCCAATAAAACTTTATTTACATAAACAAATGGTGACTGTAGTTTTCCATCCCTTGATCTAGAAGAAAGCATATAGCAGCTTTGATGAAAACGAGGAGAGAAGCCTCTAGGCTAAACTTCAATCTCCTTAGTTTAGCATATGAGGTCATTTATCACTTGCTCATTTGTCCTACTTGTCCTAAGGTGATCCTCACCTACCTGGCTCAGGCATAGATGCTCTTCTTCTGAACTTTCTTTGCACTCTGTTAGAGTAGCTGTGAGCGTGCTCACATCATTCTGTATCTGTTACTTACTGGCGTGAGTTCCTTGAGACTCGAGATATTTTCTTCACCCTTTCAGAAGAATGCCTAATACATTGTTGATACTCAGTTTATGTTTGTTAAAATAATTCCTGCTTTTCCTCAGATTTTAGTGTCATGAAGTTCTCCTGAGGATACATGGAAGGCAGGCAGACAATCTCTGAATGAGTGTGGCCCAGCCCCAGGAATAGGGAGTTGTGGGAGATCTTGGGCAGTGAACACAAATGGGTCAGTAGTCAATTCCAAGCTCTTTAGTGGACGTTTCACAGTCGTTCTCTTGATCTGCCCTCAGCTGTTGACAGCAGGTGTCATGATTCCGTATTGGAAGGAGAAAACAGATTTATTGGTTTAACTGGGGTCACATCGTCAGTCAGGGAACCCTTCCCCACCCCGCCTGAGGCTCTTTTGTGCTGTGCTAACCTTCCTCCTAAAAGGCACCTGTGCATCAGTGATTATGAAAAATACTTTATAATGATGCAACTGGTTTCATCCTGTCCAAGGCAGGGAGTAGACAAAAGAAACTTGGCCTGGTTTAGTGTCCTGTATGTTACAATTCTCTTGACTAAATGTACTGTACTTTATGTAGCAGCCATGTTCTGAAGAGGTAGCATATTTAGAATTTTGTCAGTTAGGTTATATGTTAAATTTCCCAGAGGAGCATGTTATTTAGAGTCATTTGGTAGTCTCTCCTCTCATGAAGAATTCTTCCAGAATATATGTAAAGTGTAAATTTGGGGTTTTGTACATCGAGTTTACTTCAAGGACACACCTGCTTTGGGAGCACAGCTCTCTAGAAGACTCAGTGTGCCTGTTTGAGAGAAAACATGTAGAGTAAAGCACCCCCAGGGGAAAGAGGTGTGGCTCTTGTCCGTGTGTCTTTGTGTCTGTGTGTACCTTAGCTCCTATGATCCTTTACTCCCATGGAATCTTTGCAGATATTCTAGGAAGAGGAGGCTCTCTCTAACGTTAGATAGAGCCCATGCTGCCCACTAGGAGGGACCTAGATGTCACCTTGGAGCCAAACATCTGCTGAGTTCCCATTCAGTACTCACAGGTATCTTCCTCTGGAACCTTAGAACCACATACCCACAGCTGGGTTCCCACTCACCTGTCATAGGCATCATCTCTCCTGTTTGGTATTTCCTTCTTCCTCACTCAACTGCCCTTCCAAGTGCTGGTCAAGAGAACCTTAGGGTTGGTCCATTTGGAATGTTGGTTGTGAAAAACACACATCATAAGTCTGTTCCACCATCTAGCCAATATCGTTCCCATAACATGTTAATTCACCTATTTTAATTCCATGTAACATGTCTTTGCTGACCATCTGCTGTTGATCTAACCATATGCTCGTCCACACTGTGGAGTACTGAGAAGAAGAAGACATGATCACCATCCTTAGCAAGCTCCCCATCTACATGGGAGATGAGGCTCAGATCACAGAATTAGCAACAAAGGCAAAAGTATATAAAACACTTCTCTTCTTCAAGAGTAGGCATGATATGAATTGGTTTGGTTGACAAGCACCAGTCCAGTAGTGAGAACAATTAGGGCATTCTTCACCAGCCTCTTCTTTCTTTACATTCTGAGTTCTTTAGGTAATCCTTTCTGCCTATGAGAACACAAAGGCACCATCAGAATTGTTTGCTTAAATATTAATCTATAATTCTTACTTGAAGATTTCCTTCTACCCCTTTACCACGTACAACTCATCCATTCGAATTACTTGTACATTTTCTGCTGGAGAAGCATGTATGCTCGTATGCGCTAACCAAGAAAGTGCTACTTTCTCTTAATCTCATTCCAAAAGTCTTTTGTGGAAGTTAGCATTTGTTCTGCTATTATAATGCTATCTGTTCTCTGTTGAGTTAACTTACTCTGTGGCCTTAGACTAGTTTTCACTTTGACTCATTTGGATTGTTCTAGACTTTCTCAGCTACCACTGCAAAAAAGAAAGTGTTCAGAAGTTTGACGTAGCCTTGGGCAAGTACCCAACCCAGAGCCTGGATCAAAGAGGATTTTAAAAAATAAACAGCTGTGGCATCTTGGGGAGTATAAGCCATCAAGGCATCTCTACCACTTGTCTACTTCATGATTTTCAGCAACTTGCCTCTCCTTTCTGGGTCTTGGTCCTCCCTGAGTCCTATTAAACATGAGAGTGTTCTGAAATAACTAAGAAATACAGTAGAGACAGCTTTAGAACTGCTAAAGCCTTAGTTAAAAGTCACATTGAGGGACACCTGGATGGCTCAGTCGGTTAAGCGTCCGACTTTGGCTCAGGTCATGATCTCACAGTTCGTGGGTTCAAGCCCCACATCGGGCTCTGTGCTGACAGCTCAGAGCCTGGAGCCTGCTTCGGATCCTGTGTTTCCCTCTCTCTCTGCCCCTCCCTGGCTCGCACTCTCTCTCTCTCTCAAAAATAAATAAACATTAAAAAAAAAAATTTTTTTTTAAGTCACATTGAAAAAAAATAATAAAAGCCATACAGGAAGCAAAAAAAAAGAGTATACCATGATTCAAATATCTTTCCTTGTCCTGTCCTTTCCCACTTATGTATAATTTTTGTATAATAACCAGTAATGATATAATTTACAATTTTTGTTCATCTATGTAGCTTATAAAATGTCACATCAACTACTACACTACTTTAGTTGTTCTCTTCTGATAAATACCATGAACAAATAACTGTGTTTGCAGTCAAAGCATCATTAACGATTGGTCGAGTTTGCTTTTGATCTAAGTAGCCCTAACATTTATTGGTATGTCCTACTCTGTAAATATCACACGCTCTCCTGTGCCAGCAATTTAATGATAAAGTAGCCCCAAAACATAATGTCTGGCCTTTCCCTTGAAAAATGACTTACCTGGTTTACAAAAACAACATTTGTGTGACTAAATCAAGAATATGATCATTAATGAGGAATTATCATCTAGGGAAGGACTTCTAGGACATAACATTAAGTGAAAAAAGGAGAGCACAAAAGAGTATCCATGGTATGTTACCCTTCAAGTGAGAAAGAAAAGGCTATTAGAAAATGCTTATGTATATTCTCATTTGTACAAAAGTAATACAAGAAGGATAAACCAGAAACGAAATTGGATGCATGCAATGCATAGATAGGAAAGTTGCAGAAAGAAGTGGAGAGACTAGAACAGGTTAGTTGGGATGAGGAGGGAGCAATACTTCTGAGTATAATTTTTATATAGCTCTGACTCTTTCCCCCAAATAAATAAATAATAAAAATCAACCAGAATGTGGGAGGAATCCAAAGTGGAACACAATGGTGAAAAATAAGTCTAACTGAGTTATGAAAGAGTAATATAACCACACTGAATTATGAAAGAGCAATATAACCACACTGAAGTTGGGGGTGGGGAGAAAAGAACTAAGCCAAGTAATTTAAAAGCCAGTATTGTGAATGGAAATTATAAGCCTGAAGACAAAAAGAACTATATACAAATACTACACTCTAGTTAGTAAATTTGTTTCTCACAGCAATTCTGAAATACTTTATAATAGAATTGAACAAATAAATAAAATGTAGATAACTAGAACCAGGCTTCTCACTGTCAGAGAAAGAAGTGATAAGGAAAAAGGGAAGGCTAGCACAAACCCCATGGTGTTGAACTGCAACCAGAGACATCAGATAGGAACTCGTGATTTTAGTATATATACATAAATAGATAAAGAAATATAGATATGTTTGTATGTGCAAGTTAGTAAACACATATATTTCTTAGCTCTGTCCATTGTGGATGACCAAGAAGCCGTAACACCTCATAGAAATGAGCAGGCTAATTGCCCAGATTGTGGCTTCTAAACACCATTCTCCAGTAAAAGGAACCGTAGCTTCTTGGAAAAGTGACATTTCAGAGCAGGGGCAGGGAAGGTACAAGATGAGCTTGGAACAAACATCTTAGTGCCAGAAAGTAAGCAAGTGTTCAAAAAAGAGTAGGGCTGGTTGAAAATACACTGGAGAGCCATTCTGAAGGAGTTCCTAATGACCAAAGCTGGAATAATTTGAACAACAGAGTAAATAATGATCATATTTGATTATAACCCGTGAAATAAAATAAATATTCATGAAGTAGTACTAATATAAATAATTGGACAAATAAATAAATGGAGGAGAAGGGACAGTACTTTTCCTCACAGAAGAATTCCAATTAATAACTTACATAAGGAGTGAGAGAAATAGCCAACCACCACAGTAAATATTGTTGCAGGCAAGATCCATCAATGGATATTAAAGTTGGTGGACAAAAGTTTGAGGGAAAACAGGATATTGCATAGTCTTTGTATTAATTACAAAGGTAAAAATAGTAACCTTACGGTGGAGAAAGTCATCAGCCATCGCCTTAACTAAGTGATCGAGCAAGGTTAATATTGCAAATAATGAGATGTGGCCATCATGTACACCTGATATTGATGCACTGAAAAGGGTACATTATCACTTCTGTTGTATTTATGCAAAACAAAAAAAATGCATAATCTTGACCCAGAGTTTCTTAACCTCAACATTAATGACATTTTGCGTTGTGTAATTCTTTATTGTGGGGGCTGTCCTGAGCATAGTAGGTTTTTTAACAGCATCCCTGGCTTCTATCCTCTAGAAGCAGCATCACCGCCACCCCCACCCCACCACCACCACCCCCAGATTACACCCCTCTTTACAACCAAAAATGTCTCCAAACATTACCAGATGTCCCCTGGGAGGTAAGATTCCCCTCTGGCTGAGAACTATTGCCTTAGTCTCACCATAAGAAAATGTTGGGCAGACCCAAATTGAGGGATGTTCTGTAAAACAAATGACCAAAGAAACTATTCGTAAGTATCAAGATCTTTAAAGATAAGAATGAGGAACTGTAACAGATTGGAAGAGAGAAAGGAGACATGGAAAGTAAATTCAGTATGGGATTCTGGAGTGGATCATAAAGAGGACATTAGTGGAAAATCTGCTGAAAGTAGAATAAAGTCATAGTTTAGTTAATAGTATTGTACGAATGCTAATTTCTTGGTTCTGATCATTATATTATGGCAATGTAATTAATATGTGAACATTGGAGAAGCTGGGTGAATAGTACAGAGGATCTGTCTATACTGTTTTTGCAACTTTTACATAAGCCTAACATTATTTAAAAATAATGTTTTTAATATGCCACTGATGTTAGTAAAATGCAGACAGATTTCCATATTGAACTCTATGACATGGATATAAGCGTAACTGGTATTTAGTATTGCTGAGATGATTCCCAACACCTCTAAGGTATTGTGTGTGTGTGTGTGTGTGTGTGTGTGTGTGTGTGTGTGTGCGTGGTTTGCACCACAATTTATATTTGCTATTTAAATTTTGTTATAAGTGAAAATTTTGTAAAATGTTCAGTTGTTAGTTCAAAAAGGAGGAATAGTCAGTATGTCATTTTATAGCATTTCACTCATTTGGCTTGGATTACAGTTATTCATGCTTTTCTTTTATTCTCCTACATGAGGGTAAACCATTTATTTTAATGACACTTGAAAGGCCCAGCCCTGTTCTTTGCACATAGAGGATGCTTTAAAAACATTTGCTGAATCCAAGGGTAATTTACCTCTGCATTAAGAAAATCTGAGATAAGCTCATATGTTCTATTATTATTGTTTCAAATCTTATGAGTAACTATTAGAACAGGTTACTTCATTTGAACTTTTTAAACTTTAGAAGGTTAATAAGTTTTATACAACGCTTAAGAAACATAGAGGCTCCTGGCTAGTTCGGTCGGTAGAGCATGCAATTCTTGATCCCGGGTTTGTACATTTAAGCCCAATGCTGGATGTAGAGATTACTTAAAAATAAAATCTTTAAAACATAAGGGTGCCTGGGTGGCTCAGTTGGTTAAGCATCCAACTTTGGCTCAGGTCATGATCTCACAATTCATGAGTTCAAACCCTGCGTCAGGCCCTATGCTGACAGCTCAGAGCCTGAGCCTTCTTCGGATTCTGGTTCTCCCTCTCTCTCTGCCCCTCCCCCACTCACATTCTCTCTCTCTTTCTCTCAAAAGTAAATAAAACTTAAAAAAATTCCTTCTAAAAAATCTTTAAAAAATAGAAATTAAGAAAAAAGAAAAAAAAAAAAAAAAGCAAGTCTTAAGAAACATAAATAGAATGAACACAGTGCAGGCCCAAATTGTGGTTCTATAAATTCTATCAGAAGTCATCCATCCCATACAGAATCAGGAATTTTAACAATGTTCTGATGCAGAAGAACTCATCAAAAGCCAACTACAGGAAAACCCACTAACTAAGGAAGATACCTGGTTATGAGAAAAATGAACTATCCTTGTGGTTGTGTTAGCAAGTTTTCCAGCCCATCCAGGTTTGCTAGGCCTCCCCAGCCAAAGCAGACCCTTATCTATGGACCCTCTTGACCAGCCCCAGACACAGAAGCCATGCATAAAAAAACACTGGTCTTGGGGTGCCTGAGTGACTCAGTCGGTTGAGCACCAACTTTAGCTCAAGTCATGATCTCACTGTTTGTGAGTTCGAGCCCTGCGTCGGGCTCTGTGCTGACAGCTCGGAGCCTAGAGCCTGCTTCGGATTCTGTGTCTCCCTCTCTCTCTGCTCCTTCCCCACTCGTGCTCTGTCTCTCTCTGTCTCTCAAAAATAAACAAACATTTAAAAAAAATTTTTTTAAAGAAAACACTGATCTTCCTTCATAATAAGACTGTTACTTGACTGAAACTTTTGTTATAAGTGCTTCCTTGTACACACAGACCACCTCATTCTGTTCCAGGCACACAGGCATCACTGAACTCTTCGCTGAAGTCACAAACTAAACCCTAGTATGGATAGAATGCTGGAGGTACAGAAGACATCACAGTACTCAAGATACAGGTTTAGGTAGTACCCAGATGCACCATTAAACACTAAATCATGTTGTAAGGAAACACTAAATCATGTCCCCTTTTAGTTTTGTGATGACAAACAGAACATCTCATTGTGACACTAATATTTGAGTCATCTTCTATTTATGGCAAGAATGATTTCCCATTTATGATAGTGATGTAAAATATTCTTTTACATTTTTCTTATGATAAAACAGGAGTCAATACAAAGAAAAAATGTTAAGTAAATAATAACATATGTAGCATGCGGCTATGATAAGAATTGCAAGGTAATGTTCAAACTATAAAGACTGTGGAACACTGATCTTCAGTTCAGTCTTCCACCTCTGACCCTCCTCTTTCTTCTTCTCCATCCACCATCTACTTACAAATATCAAGAAATAAGAGTTCTTAGAATGCATTTTTAATATGCTACTTCCTGTGAAAGAAAGAAAAATTAGAAAGCGTCCGTGCCTCTGCCTATCTTTACAAATAGAGGCGTAGGGAGGACAGGCCCAAAAACAATGGAGTTGGTTACCAGTGAGGCATGGGGAAAATTGGGGTAAAAGAAATACAGCAAGGGAAGGAACAATACTTCTCTGAATTAGCTTTTTTGTAGTTTTGACTTTTGGAAGCATGTTAATGTCCTACATGTTTAAAAATTAAATTATCAAGGATGGGAGAAAGGAGCCTAGAACTGAAAGCAAGTAGAAACAAAAGAACCCGGTTGCATTTAGATGAATACCATAACTAGACCCAAGGGAAAATTAAGAACTAACCCAAGTGACTTAGGAACACAGTGTTTGTTTGATTGTACACCCAGTCTTGAGTTGGGATGGCAAATTGCAATTTTTTTTGCTGGTGGTATGTACAAATAATTCTGAACCTATTTTAGATATACGATAGGATTGAGCAAGTTCACAAAAGAGATGATGTTCTTGAGAGCCAAGATTCTTATTGTGGAAGAAAGCGCTCACAAGTACGGAATAGAGGAAGGTGAGAAAGAACTCTGCAAGAATGATTAGAATTGGAGGTATTAGTGTAAACTCGTGATTTCTACAGTATATATGTGCACATGCTTATAGAAGCACACATATGTATGTATATGTATATTTACGTGCAAGTATTTCCCGTAATAATATGTATATTACGTGCAAGTTAAACCCTCTGCTGAAAGGGTTTAACTGCCCACAGATTGCCCCCCAGCAGCAATGAACAAAGCTGCTACAGTAGCAGTAGGCATACTTAGCACCCAAATCTTGGTCTCTATAACATTCCCACTAAAAGAAACCAGGGCCTCTCAGAGAAATGGCTGATGGCTGGGGCACGGTAGATATAAGACAAGCCTGCAACAAACACCTTATTATGCCAGAAGGTAAGGAAGTATCACAGGGACACAGGCTCTAGCTCAAAGCGCTCCCACTTGCCAAATCTGGGACAGTTTGAGCACTGAAATAATGAATTAGGTATAGTGATGAATATAAGCCATTGAAAAAATGGGAACTCATGAATCCATGCCATAAATAAATGCGTAAGTTAGTGAGGGAGAAATGCTGAGTGACAACTGATAAATGTGGAGGGAAGCGTGGAGTTGGAATGCCATCATTTTGCAACCATCATAGTAAAGCTGAATCAGACAAGAATCTTCAATGGATGCTAAATCTGAGGGGGAATTTTAATCAGGAGCTGTATATCTGCATGATCTTAGATTGTCTCCTCCATTGCTGACGAGTTGGCAAAGGAAAACATAATACCTAGGCAGGGAGAAATCAGACAGCATCTTGATAGGGTGATCAAAATTGATATCACCAATGAGAGACAGATGAACAGTGTATACCTCAAGGTGTGATCCCCTGAGGAGTAGTACACAGCATCACTTCGGTTGTATTCTGGCCAAAAATTCATGTCTTAAATCTTATTATAAGAAAGCACCAGAAAAAACCAAGTAGGGATTTGTTTTTGAGAGAGAGAGACAGAGAGAGAGAGACAGAGAGAGCGCACATGCACGTGCCAGTGGGGGAGGGGTAGACACAGAATCCGAAGCAGGCTCCAGGCTCTGAGGTGTCAGCACAGAGCCCAACGCTGAGCTCAAACCCATGAACCGCAGGATCGTGACCTGAGCCAAAGTCAGACGCTTAACCGACTGAGCCACCCAGGTGCCCCTCTTGATCTCTTATTCTAACACTTCCATGGGATCCAGCCAAACTGTGCCCCATGCAGCTAACTTGGTTAAGTACTCCCCAGACTCCCCAGTCTCCAGCTCTCCCAGAGGAGGCCATAAGACTGGGCACCAGCCCCCTGAAGGACTGTGGAAAGCAACACAGACCCAGAGTGTGATCAACAGCTCATACTGGTTGAGCTTAATAGAGTTGTGTAGCTTTCATGCCCAGAGTGGGATAAATTAAGTAGCTTGTCATCCCAGAGCTTTTAGGCTCAGTACTGGCATTGAGAGACTTTGGCAGGAGGATACAAATAGAAAACTGTAGAGCTAAATCATGAACCACCCTCCCCACCCCATTGGTGATTTGCCCAGGCATCATCAGCCAGAAAGACATGGCATTCTGTGCCATAAATCAGAAAAGACTGATAGCGTTAATTCCATCACAGAAATTAGGAATTCATTAATAGAGAAGGTAGTTTTGTTAAATGCACATATGTATACACATCTGAAAATACCAAAAATACTTTTAAGAAATCAGGTTTTCAAATGTTTCCAGTTCAACTTGTTATTCATTCACTTTTTTTATTAGTTTATTGTATTAGTTCCCCAGGGTGCAAACAATAACAGGCTCCCCAAGGTCTTTTACATTTTTCCCAGAACAAATTTTAATTAAGAGAATGCTGTCTTTTTTCATAATTTTTTTTCCTGGTATTTAGGGGAAAAACACAATTATATTTGTAAAACACAGTACTGGGAGGACTAGAACGAGTGTCTATTGCACTCCTAGGAGCAGGTAAAGAGGAACTATCTTGCATGGTGTTTGGGTACTATAGGACAGAAATACCACAGTTAGAGTAGGAAGTCAGGGAAAATTCTCTTCTAAAGCAGAGCTCTGTGAGGCCTTGGGGCAGTGAAAGGAAGTGGTAGAAGCCCTTTTACTTGCCAACTAAAATAGGCCTGACCTGAAAGAGGCCTGAGAGGGCCCTTTGGGGCCAGGCCAGCTTAGACTGACTGACTTGTCTGCTCATCTCTGTCCCCGTCTCCTCTCCTCTTTAGTATCCCTTTCTTGGCTAAGGGTGTAGGGGCTTTCCTCAGTTTTAGGCTTGGGACTTCAGCCAATTCCTGTTCTGCCTAAGGAAGTTTATAACAACTATTTTAAAAGAATGGATGGGAGAGGAGGCCTGGCCAAGCAGGGCAAGACCCACAAGTGCCTGTTTGCCCAGTTGCACGGTGAAGACAGACAGGGGAGGAAGGTGTGCCTAGAGCCCAGGCCCTGGCATTGGATTTGACTCTAGGCCTCTCTTGGCTTTGTTCTGCTCAGAGAGACAGCCATCCACTTGTCTCCATGGTCAGTTACCTCTCAGAAAGGGAGACCCAGGAACATGTCTTGAGTTCAAAGGCCTTTACATGAATCCCATTGCTAGAGACTGCTTAGAAGGCCCTCCTGCTGTGCAGCAGTGTGAGAACAGGACTTTGCCCCCTCTAGAAGCTTAGAGAGGGGAGGCAACAGTTTCCCTTTCGTCACTCCTACCTTTGAAATGCAATGATTTCTTTTTTGGCTTTACCTAGTTACAGCTTTTAAATATTTGTTAGGGTGATAACCTGAGGCTAAATCTGGCTGGGAAGGAAAGCCTTTGACAAAATTCATTTAAGTTTCTCTAAGTCAGAATCTCTCCCAGACTCAGAACTCCATTTACACTCAGAGTGCTTTCATTATCTTCTTCTAGGCATCCTGTTCTTGGCACTCATGACTCTTGGTGCTCCGCTTGAACCCTCCTGACCCCAGTGCCAGATTCTGTGCCCTCAATCTTGGACTAAGCCCACTTTTCAGTCCTGACCTATCATGGCTCTGGGTTCCATCTGTTCGGCCAGTATCCACGTAGGTGCGACATGGATTGCTCCCATAATGCTACAGGATCCATTTATACCTTGGTCCAGTGTTTCCGTGTTGTCTCTGTGCCCTGTTTACACACTATAGGTATGTGTATATGTCTGTGTGTGTAAAGGAAAAACTCAGTGTTTTGCTCTCTATGTAGGGAAAAAGTCAGTTTTTTCCTACTGTGTTTCTCCTCTGAGTCTCCTTTACCACTTACACAAAACGCTTCATTTCTGACACTTCTGGTCACCAAATGCTTGGACGTTTTTCTCCACGTCAAGCAATTCCCTGCAACACCAACTGGGTGCCCTACAATTTTACTCAATTCTGACACTGTCTACCCACAGACAGCATCAGATCCCACAAGTTAAAGGCTCAGTTCCCCCAAGACCCTCCCCGCAATTCAGACAGCAACCACCTGGTCGTCAACCTGGGCTTCTGACTGACTGTTGTAGACGGCAGCTTCCCTTGACCCCCTCCTTAGGTTGAATTTGCTGGAGTGGCTCCCAGAACTTACTAGATCACAGGTATCTTAGAAAAGGCTATAACTTAGAAACATTCAGGTGGAAGAGGTGTGCTATGCTATGGTGTAGGTATAGGGAAAAGGGCGTGAAGGAACTTCCATGGTCTCTCCAGGCGTACCACTCTCTCCAAATCTCCACACGTTCACCACCTGGAAGCTCTCCAAACCCTGTACTTTTGGGATTTTATGGAAACCTCATCACATAGACATGATAGCTCATTAACTCTGTTTTCAGCCTTTCTCCCTTCTCAAGAGAATGAGTGGTGGGGCTGAAAATTCCAGGCTTCTAATCATTGTTTGATCTTTCCAGTAGTGACCAGCCCTTATCCAGGAAGCCCCCCAGGGTCGCCTCATTAGAACAAAAGACACTCCTATCACCTAGGACATTACATGGGTTTCAAGAGATCTGTGTTAAGAACAGAGGTCAAAGGCCAATATCAGGACAAGAGATGCCCGTAGTGTTCTTATCATTTAGGAAATTACAAGGGTTTTAGGAGCTCTATACCAGTAACCAGGGCCAGAGACCAATATGTATTTTCTGTTATCTCACAGTATCAGCTGAGTAACTTGGGCAAAGTCAGTTCAGGAAGTCATGCAACTGGTTCTTGAACTCATACCTTTTTAACCTCAAAGCTTTATGTTACATATGTGGCCCTCTAAGCAGTCTCTCTAGCAATAAGGTTCATGTGGAATGCCACTCGATATATGGAAAGCATTCGTTAAGTATTTATTAAATTAATGAATGGTTATTATGATAGTCTTGTGGTGTTTTTTTTGTTTTGTTTTGTTTTTTTTTTGCTAAGTTTATTTATTTTGAAAGAGAGAGAGGAGAGGGAGTACACGAGTGGGTGAGGGGCACAGAGAGAGGGAGAGAGAGAATCCCAAGCAGATTCCACACTGTCAGCAGAAATCCTGTTGCAGGGCTCAGTTTCACAAACCATGAGATCATGACCTGAGCTGAAATCGAGAGCCAGATGCTTAACCGACTGAGCCACCCAGGCGCCCCTACAGTCGTGTGTTTTGATTCAGTCTCAGCCTACCTCTGAGAGCTAAGTGCTGGCATGTAGTCTTAGCAACATTATAGCACTTATAGTAGAGGTGACTCTGCCTTCCAATGATTACTCATTTATTTTCCTAGTTGCATTGCAGTCTTTAGCCATGCTTTCTCTTATTACATTTTTATTTTTATTTTCCAGATCTACTGTTAGCTGGTAGTGAAGGATGGTAGGGGTTTCTGAGATCCTGGTTGGTCTTTTCTGATTAATCCCTGGGGTGGGGTTTGAATATTTTACAGCTTTTGGATCTCTTCATCCAGTGGGATTGGTCAACCTACCTTGCTGACTATGGTCAGCCCAACTGCAAGTACCTCCGGGTAAACCCAGTGACAGCACTGACCCTGCTTGAGAAGTGAGTACCTAGTCCAGCGGTCTCTGCTGGGAAGCAGGGGTTGGTATCGGGGATAATTTTCTCTTCGCCAGTACCTTCAAAAGACAGCAGAGAGGTCCTGTTCTTGAAGTTGCCATAAGTGCTACCAGCAGTCTCCATCATTGGATTTGGCAGGCTGGCCTTCTTGTAGCCTCTTAATTCCTGAACCCCCAATAAGCTAGGCCAAGTATGGGTCACGTGGACTCTGGCAGTACTTTGGAGCTTAAAGGGGCAACATCTCTTTAACTAGAGATGGAAAGAGAAGAAAGAACCATGCCTTAAGCTTGGTCAGAGGCCACCTGGTGAATAGAATGAGACTGGCCCCAGTCGTCTGGGGATGATGGGCAGAACAGCCCCATCGAAGAAACCCCATCCGGTTTCTAGCAGAGAAGTTCTTGGAATTACTGAAACCTTCACCAGCAACCCCTCCCACTCCCTGCCAGAGTCGAGCCTTACTGTGCTGACTGTCCCAAGAAAGCTGTGTTGGAGAAGGTGTCTCCTTCTTGCTCTGGGCAGTCACTGGCCAACAGAGGCGCTACCACTGGGATTGGGTCAGCCATCTCCAGAACATCCCATGGCTAACCAGTGTATCAACCAGATGCTGGGATCTGCTGTGCAGCCTAGTTCTGGCTTTTGCTAACCTAGTTGAGAGGTGGCAGGCCAGAGACCAAGATCCAAGGAAAGGGGAAGCTTTTTCCTGTCATCACAGTTGTTAACTCCCAGCTTCCTCGAAGCTTCTTAGAAGAGTACCCTGCATCTAAGTAGTACAGCAAGTACCTATGTGGCCGTATGTGAACTTGGATACATGGACCAGCATCTAGGAGGTCAGAATGGAGCCTTAAGCAGAAGAAAAGGTTAAGGTGTATTCTCCCTACTACGCTGTATGGTGAGAGAGAAGGGGAGGAGTTGGAAAGTAAGCAAGAGCAGGATGTAGAGGGATGTGTTTGCAGCCAAGAAACTAAGAGCCCAGAGTGCAGCTTTCTCCAGGCCAAGACAGACTGATGTTTCCATTTTAACTTTGTTTCCCATGATTCTCTCTCCCAATGACCTTCCTCCCTAGGATATCTAGAGAGTAAGTATATTATTCACTTGGGCCTTTTCCATCACTTTGAGGCAAGTCCTTCTGGTTTCCTCATTGACACTAATGACTACACTAAAATCCCTACCCTGTGAGTTGTCCCCACCCTGACACACTAATCTACTAAACTAGCCTGGTGCCAATTGGCTGGCTGCCTCCTCGATCCTTGGTCCTCAGAGTGACCCTTGGCATACCAATTCCTATGGGGCTGGAGGTCACAGCAGGGATTTTCCCCCACTGGCGCCAGGTAAAGGGCTGTTCCCACTCAGCTTCCTGGCCCACTCAATACTCTTGCTAGTGCAGGGCTTGAAACTCAGCCCTGACAGAAACAAGCTCCTCGGCAGTCTTCCCCGCCTCCTGGTGGTTGAAGCCCATGGCGTTAAGATCTGGAGCCTATGCCTCCCGCGGAAAATTTTTTATTAGAGGCAAGGCCTAATCCCAGCTGAATTGGGGACATGTTGGCTTTTCAGTTGGCGTTTAGATGTCGTATTCACTATGTGTCCAAATGGGCTGTGGGATTCCCTTCCAGTTCCTTCTCTCAGTAGTCCTTTACTTGTCTGCTCCTGAGAATTCCTAGATCTAAGAGGTATTGCCTCATCCACTTTCTGTGGATCAATTATAGGCTAAAATCATCAGCCTGTCTGTAGCATTCTGGAGGCCTAACAGGAACAAAGCCTCGTGCTTAGCCCTAGGAGTCAGCAGGGTTTAAAAGCTTCCTTCCAAACCCAGTAGGGCCATAGGTCACGCCGATCACTAAAATCCCTATTTCCCAGCCTCATAGGAAGCAGTCCCTTTCCCTGACCCTTTCCTGCTTTCTGCACAGCCAGATGTACCACCAGAGCTTGACAGTCTCCGCTTTTTAACCTGGCGCTTCTTGGCAGGGTGAGATATGAAAAGAACCAAAGACCTGCTGAGGACATTCAGGAAAGAGAAGAGGCTCCTGTGTCATTGACAGGTGGCCATAGCCAAAGTAGATCAGGATCCCGAGGAGGGTTCCCCTTTGGCTTTGGAGCATTCCAGGGCACAAACCAGCATGCCACCGTCAGCCTTCAGGGCACCTGAGTTTATCTTTTGAGTAATCCCAACTCCAGGCCTTAACGGCCAAGAACTCCGAGACTCTGAGGCTCAGGGGTCTTCTTCCTCCCTTCCTCCTACCTTATTGCAAGAGCTTCCTGTGGGAGCTGAAAGCCAACTCTGGTTCCCCATCTCTGGGCGGCTTGGAGGAGTCCTGAAATTAATGATCACATAGGATGTTAAATTAAATATCCCATACATATAGGGAGCGTTTTTTTCTTCCTCCTTTTTTTCTTTTTTGTTTTGTGTTGTTTTTACTTAGATTTATAGCATATTCCCTGGGATATATAATCTAAAGCCAGGTCAGTTCCATAAATGTAATGGTGTAATTAATGTGTAAGGGACCAAATACAGTAATCATCATAGCCTTGAGACCCGCGTGCTTTCTTTTCAACCAACCTCCATCACCTCTGCTTCTTCCTCACCTCCAAGCACAGACCTGCCCATGTGGGTGGGTGTATCTTATACTCAGTGTTCTGAGTTCGCTTGAGTAGTTCCAGCCTTAAGGCCCTTAAGCTTAGATCTGTGAGAGAAGTCTCCATTCGTTTGTGGCCGTCAGTGTCAGCCAGAACCACACAGCTTTGGTGCTTGTCACAACCTCCTGACCTCATTTATATGCCCTTGTGGGATCTCTGGCCTTTTAACTCACTGGCCCCAAAGCTGCCCTTCTGCACAAGAGCCACCCCACAGGAAAAGATGGGCCAGGATTGGCGATGGGCCAAAGGCCCTTGGACGTATACCTGGGGGTTGATTACTAGGGTTGCCAAGGTTCCTTCCCCCCACTTCTTCTGACCTGTGTCCCTGCAGCCCAGGGAGCTGTGAAGTCAGAGAGCTGCTGTAGCTTCTGGGGGATGGTCATGAAGACCCAGGAGAAATTGGTCTGGGCAGTGTTCTTAATTCTCTAACACCAGAACTAGGGGTGGGCTGGAGGCCCAGTGTGCAGAGACTGAGGCCAGAGTTAACAGTCAGATGTCAGAGGTTGTGGACTCTCTGCAGGGAATAGCAGATTCCCACATTCTATCACAATGGCTTATTCAGACCTGGGCATTTCTGTGAAACCACAGCTTGGCCTTGACTTTATCCATGCTTCCCTGTTAGGTCTCTCTCTCTGACCACAACTGTTGCTCAGAGCTGCCCATGGTTTGTACTCTAAGACTATGCCACCTCTGGAGCTTTAACAGGACCCAGGAATAGAAAGCCCTGCAAAGACCAAAGGTCTGAGGATATAGACAGACATCGAGTCCTCAGGGGCTTGTCTTCTCAGGGCCTAAAGTTCCGGTTCATCAAGTGAAAGGATGGCCCACCTGCTCTCCTCAGCAGCACACACTCAGCCACCTCACTGCCTCTGGGTCCTTAGTCTGAGACAAAAGAAAAAAGATCATTCAAGCCCTTAGTGTTGTTAAGGATGGGATAGAGTAAACAGCCTGTGAAGTTTAGAAATACATGGTGCCTTTTCGTTATTCATATCCTCTTGGAATTACTAGTTGAGAGTATGTTTTTGCCCTATCTTTCAAATACCAGCTTTAAGGTCCCAGCAAGATTTCATAAGCTCATGAGATGGTAAGTGGATCCTAGATATCCTGTAAGAGCCTGTTGAGCACCAGGGCTTTAGCATGCCCCAGAGACCTGTAACAGGTGCGCAGCTGGAGATAGAAGGGAAGGAAATAGGTAGGGCGGGTATGGATGATCAGGGGGTTGGCTCTCCCATAGCTGGCTTTTGACTTTTGATTCCAAAGGTGACCGAAGTCGGGAGGGCTATGGACAGCTTCCTGAATAAGTAGGTAAGTATGGGCCTGACAGTGAAAACATTCTGCACTCTCTCAACTCTGGGTGGAGGGTAAGATACACTGTGCGATCCTGCCTCCTGCCAGTTCTTTCTACCATTGTCTCCTCAAACACTTTGCTCTCTTTCTTTCCTTCTGTGTTTAGGATGAAGGACACTAGCCGCAAGAACAACATGTTTGCACAGTTTCGGAAAAATGAGCGAGACAAGCAGAAATTGATTGACACTGTGGCCAAGCAGCTCCGGGGACTCATCAGCAGCCACCATTCGTGAAGGCTGGCCTCAGGCCCACAGAGGCTGCTCACTATAGCCCCATAGCCTGGGACCCAGCCCTGGCTGGCCCTGCATTTGTGCATTCTTCTTCAAAGAGAGCAAATGTATTTTTTTAATAACCTATGTACAGTATTCGCATAACCTTTCCCTATAGTAAAAGAGGCACAAGATAAAGCAAGTACGTGAGATGTTGCTAGGCTGGGGCTCAGGAGAAGTTACACTATACTGTCTGTATCATCCTAGAGATGGTGATATCACCAATCCCAGTATGATGAACCACCTTTCATCCATGGCTCTCGAGCCTAGGTCTGGGGCTCAGAAACGACACTAACAAAATGGGTACTTGGCACTGGGAGGTAAGGTGAGTAGGCAAAAAGGTAATAAAGTATATCCTGTTTACTCCCGGGTGCCCCATTCACCACATAGGTGAGGTTGACTCTTCATGATGCAAGGAGAGGACCAGGAAAACGTTACTGTTTAGTGTATGGAAACCAGCACACTGTGTTGGAGGTTCCTATCTCCTCCGTCCACCAACTTTCACTGGCTGGGAAACAAGCATGGCATGTGGCCAGATGACAGCTTCACTCCAGTTCCCCAAGGATGGCAGTGTCTTTAGCCCATATCTGACCCAGTCTTTTATTGCTGATTTCTCTAGGGCAAGACAGAGTTGAGTATACAGTGGTACTAATTGGACCCCATGACTAACTGCAGGTTGCTCCACACCAAAAGGAGTTTTATTGGCTCTTGAAAACCAGTGTGAATGGAATCAGAGCCTCGGTCCTTTCCCCATTCTTCTCATTTTCTTCTTGCAGGGTCAGGGAACTTGGTTCAGAACATAGATCAACAGTTATTTCCATATATCTTCACAGAGACTTGGCCTCCTTCAGTAGTGTCATTGAGATAAGTCAGATTCCAGAAGCCTGAAAATGGCCCTTACTCTACCCTTAGGTAAAACCTGAAGATTACCTGGGAGTGTTCCTTGTGTTGTAAAACCAGCTTCCTGGCCACCATCTTTCAAAGAAATATTATCAGCTCTGCACACTGGGGGCAGCCGTAGCTGGACAGGATGCCTCTAGGGATGGAGACGTCACCATGAAGTAGACAGGGCCAAGTATGGCTAGTAGTTTGTTACCTCTGGCCCAGCTGTCCCTTACCAAGTCATATCCTAGATCTGAAGCTCTTCTTACTCAAGCCTAAGCCTTCCATCCTCTCCTGAGATCCCCCGAACCATCTTTTGGCCTCATCTGAGAAAGATTGTCTGTAATCCTACCCCACGAATTCTGGAGTTTGCAAAGTGAGCCTGGACTAGCTAGCTTGGAAGCTGTGTCCGCTGTCCCAGACGGGCTTCTGACACAAGGGCTTTGCTGTGAGGTCAGTCAGAGGAACCTGGACTTGAAGACTCTTCAGGAAGATGCTACTGTGGCTACTGGCAAGAGTATAATTATGCATCACCAAACAATGACAAATAAGCCACACAGGCCTTTCCAGCTTGGATTAGTGGGTGGAGAGACGCATCGAGCAAAATTCTTCACTACCTTTGTCAGCTACTGAGTTGCTTCTGGGGAGGGCAGTGCTTCCTTTTTTATTCCCCACCCCAGCCCCCCAACCCCCTGTATCCCATCACAACTTGAAAACCAAGGGGAAGAGATTATGCCCACAGACATGCAGGCTTCCTCAAAGCTGGAGAGACGAGTCTGCGTGTAAGCTCTGGAGAATCTTTCTGAAGCTCACCTTGAGACCTAGATGGTTAGCCTAGGGTCTTAGGATGAGGGTCCGGGTGAATGCTGCCACCCAGAACTTCAAAAGGCAAGGGATGGCAGGGGGCCATGGGAATGAGACCCAAGATGCCATCTCCCAAGCCCTGGACTTGACTGAAAAGGAGCAAGAAATGATTACACGAATCTAAAGTGCTATTGCTTAAGAAGGGCCCCAAATATATGCCTTTTATTAGTCCCCAGTTTGCAGCAAGATTCCTTCAGCTTTGTGTACTGAGACTTGGATGTGGAATGGACAGAACCTTAAGCACGTCATACTTTTTGTCTTTTTTGAGTCATCATTGCTGGTCCGGTCTCAAACATGTACCCTGGAAAGACTGCTGTAGAGGAAAGGCGAACAAGATGGAGGAATGGGGGTTCCTCTGCACCTTGTACACAGAAGTCCCTTTAAAGAAAACACTTACTCAAGCTCAAGACTTATTAGGGAGGACCCTTTGGTAGATCTCCTCTTCCCTATCAGTCTGCCTTTAGTCTTCTCTAACGAAACCAACATGCCGCTACTGAGTTGTCTGTAGAGACACTCTCTTGGGGGGCAAGAGAAGGTCAAAAAACAGGGACCTGCAGCGTCCAAGTTGTTTGAATTGGTGAAGTAGGAATTTTCAGTTTTGCCTTTTCAGTCTAGCTGGACCAGCCCTTGAGAGGACTCACGCACACGTGCCCATGCCCATCAGATTCCTAAGATCTGGCCTCAAGTGCCCAGAGATAGATAGGTAGGTGCCCCAGTGGGCCTCAATAAGGGGGGCAAGAACACAGGTGGCTAGAAGCCTCCTGGCCTTCTAGTTAATATGACTCTTGACCAAGTTCTTGGAAAAACCTGGTCCATGCTTCTAGAGGGAGGTTCTTGTTTGGGACCCTAGTGGGTTTCAGAAGTAGTACAGGTGGCTTGTATAGTTTCAACATTCATAGGAAATCTCTTTGCGTGAACTGTAAATGAAGCTGTTGGCGGGGGGAGGGGGAGAACAGGACCCAGAGATTGGAACCAGCAGAGTCCCTGTTGACAGAAGAAATGTTCAACGGCCAGGGAGTGCTCCCCAGTGTTTCCATTGCATACCAGGCCTAACAGCCTCTCAGGCCTCAAAGCCAGCCTAGCTTCACTGCACACTTGTCAAGCGCTTGCTCAGCAAGCCCCAGACCCAGAGCCCTTTATCCCCAAGGTTGGCAGTGGCCATGACCTTCCTCATAAAGCCTCTCGACACTCCCTGGGGCCTGCTAACAGAAATCCCCCCCTACCTTGGCCTCCTTTCTCCCAGGACTCTCCTCCTGGCTGCTTCAACTGCCTCTTTTTTTCTCTTCGCCTGCATCCGCAATTACTTTTCACCAATGTGTTGGAAATGGCCTTTTTATTTTGCACAAATAGTTGTACATTTATGGAGGAAATTTAGGAGAGTCCACTTTTAACTCTAAAGGGAATTTTTTTCTTTAAAACTCACTAGTAAAGCTACTGATGCAGATGGGCCTCGTGGTTAGTGGGAACCTCCCGTGTGGAAAGAGCATGTTTATTCCTCCTGTACATTTTCCTCTCTTAACTGCTATTAAACAAGAGAGCCTATGTACCTGTTTCAAAAGCCACGGTGTTGTCTCATGGTTTTTTTTGTTCTTCCGCCCCTTTCGCACAGTGCAGCTATGGTTGGTGATCTGGATGACAGCCAATGCACCCCCTCAACTGGACTGAGGACCAGAGCAGGCATTAGCCTGCTGGGGGGAGAAAGCCTGCCTGCCAGACGAGGGCAAGGAGCCTTTGAAACGTCCCGAACTACTGAGTTAGATCTTCCTGTCTGTGTAGTTAACGTTGGCATCATCGCCATCAAGACGAGTAACTTTTGAAATGCCTGATTTACGTGGAGCACCAGGCTAGGCAACTTGAGGCCTGATGTGTTGAACACCAGCCCGGCAACAGAAAGGCTCCCAGTCAGAACGGGAAGAGGGCGGATTATCCAGAACAAAGCCAGGCTGGGAGAAGGGACGAAATGAGCCGATTTTAGAGCTCAGTGTGGGAGAGGGGCAGGCACCACGGCCTGCTATAGGAATGGGTCTGGTCAGGGAAGAGAGCAGAGAGAAAGCAGGACGTTAAGTAGCTGGGCCTTGAAGGACTCAAATTCAAATTGTATTAAGCTGTAGGAGTATCTTAGGCGCAGACCACATTAGAGTAAAAAGTTGGCCTGAGCCTGGCATATGCTGGGAGGTTCCCCACGGAAGCATGGGGAATAAGGCCAGAAATGGTGTAACAGCACCAGTCTGCCTGCCCCCTCAGAAGCCATGAGAATAGGATGGGAAAAATTCCTTCAGTAAAAAGTCTGACTACTGTAGCCAGGTTTCAGTCCCTGCTGTGCCACTTACTAGCCAGCTGGCCTTGACCAGTTACCTCCCTCAGTCTCATAATCCTCATCAGTGAAACAGAAAAGTAATCCTAATTTATAGTGTGGTTGTCAAGTGTGAAGGAGTCATGGATGGTCAGGATGCTTCGCCAGTTCCTAGCCATAGCACGGGCACTGTTTAAGGCCTTCCCCTCCTTCCTCTCCAATTCCACAACATTCCTCATGGCTGAGCGCTGGACAGAAGTGTCCAGAGCTTCTCTGCCTCCTGGCTTCTCCTCTCCAAGCCCAGCGCAGGGTGGATGGTAATGAGGCCTTCGGAGCTCCTGTACACAAAATGGGTGCAAGCCCTTCCAATCAGCCAACTGTGACTCAGGGTACAGCCAGTTCTTCAGCTAGAATCTTCCCCCTCACCACCACTGAGAACATTCTCCGCTCTCTCTTTGGTGCCAAAGTTCACACTTGGTACTAGAATTCAGGAGTTCTTAACCAGGGGTTCATGAACCCGTGGAATATGTGTATGTGTGTGAGTATACACGTATGTGCACGTGTGTGGGTACCAGCTTGCGTTCACCCATTTTTTTCTGGATAGAAAGTGCGTGGCTCTCATCGCTGTCAAAGAAAGATTCGGGACTAAAATACTGAATGATAACCAAATCTCCTGAGGAAAAGCCAGACGCCCTGAGCCTCCTCTCCCTGCCTCATAGAATTCTGGAAGATTTTTCAAGACCTTCAGTTCTGCCTCCTACCTTTTCCAGGAGCCCCCATGTGAACCTCAGGTCATACCTAAAAACCGGTACAGCCACTCCTGGCTTTTTCTACTCAGCCAGGTTATGGTAACTGAGGTCGGCATGAGGACCTTGCACTTCTGAGAATACGGAGCCTCCCAGCTGGTTGGGGAGAGTCCAGTATAGATACATGGACCCTCAAAGCCAAACTGAACCTGACTCACCTCAGAACATTTCCTATAGCTTCCGAGCACTGACTGATGCATGGTTCCACCGCCCCAGGCCTTATCCAGAGAGGGAGCAGCCCTGGTGGGGTGTCCAGGGTGGGGTGCGAGGTGGGGACCTTGGGACAGATGTGAAGCAGGCACCAGCATGCCCCTTTTCTCACAGCTAGGCTTATCTGCGGACCAGGCAGGTGAGGATGGGGAACAGCTAGCGGGAGATAAGGGGAGGGAGAGAAAGTGCCAGGCCCTTTCCCCAGAGGCCTCAGTTTTGAATTTAATGGGCAGTGTGTGCCGGGAATGAGAGAGCCTCACAGCCCAGGGGACCAGAAGACAAAAGCTCTTGAGGAAGTGCAAGGAGGAGGAGGAGAGGAGTGGGGGCCTGGGCATTGTGCGGGAGAGCCACCCCTCTATCTGTTTCAATCACTGCTGGGGTTAGGGTTACCCTGCACTTGGGGCCCCAGCTGCTTTGTGGGGTCTGTGACATCAGCCGTTGTGATGGTAATGGAGGGGCCTCTCTCACGGGGGGCTCCCCTTCACCAGCCAGCCCACATCAACTCCCAGAGAGGATTGAAGCTCCTGTTCCCTCAGGGTGGGGGCAGGATGTGGGCCCAGAACTAGACCCGAGAGAACAGGCCCCCTCCCAGTCTGAACCCACTGCTTAGTGTTATCTTCCAGGCCCAAGCTATGACCTTCCTCTCTCCAAAGCTCCAGAAAAGGAATGGAATCTGAACATTGAGATGCTTTTCTGGCCCTAAACAATCCTTCCATTCTCTAGGCTCAATGATGGGTCTATTTCCTCCTGTAAATGGGTCTCGTAATCTTCAACTTTTACCTTTGCTTCTAAGGGTAATTAATTAGATCTCCCTCTTGTTCTCCCTACACACTCCCCTCTCTGTTACAAGGCTCAGGTTAAGCCGGGTGGATGGCTTTTCTTTCTTTCTATTCCATGGAGTGCTCATTTTTAAAGCTGATGGAGTAAGTCCTTGCCCTCTCCAGTGAACCTCTTCTCCAGAGAAGCCTGCTAGGGAAACACCACTTCCTCGGGCCCAGGAAAGCGGCCTCTGCCCAGCTCAAGGCTTTTCAGGTAGCCAGTTCTGAGCAACCATTTCACTCTTTCTTCCCAGATATGTCTCCAAGGTTTTAGGGAAGGGGCTTTCGGGCTGTCAATCTCAGGAGCAAAGTGAAGGATTAAGTGATGATCTGGACCTTGGAGGTGAAGGGAGGCAAAGATGGGCACGGGAGAAGGAAGATCAAAAACTCAGATTCCTTTTTTTCCGAAGTCTCAGGAGAAACAGGCGTCAGGTGCAGGGCAGCATGAAGGCATCAGGTGGGGAAGAGTGAGGATAGACCCCCATTTGAGCAGCAGGAGGAGAGGCTGCTATGGGGAGGCAGGTCATGGGGGCAGGAAGTTGAGCCCTAGGGACACCGATGATTTCTAGGAACCGTGAGCTTGTCTGATGCTCCGACTCGACAATGAGCTCTTCGGAGGCAGAAATGACTTGGCATGCCTGTCTGAATCCTCTGCGGCACCTTGCCCAGCAAATGGCACCTGGGCACTCCTGACCAAATGAGTCACACCCGCAGTGGGGACAGTTACTACCGAGGGGGGTGCGGCTGGGAAAGCAGCACTCCCTTCTGGGAGGAATATCTTGTGGCCCACACTGGTTTGGAAGGGGATTGAGAATAAAAAGCAAACTAGCTTTTGGTCAGTTTTGTTATGGTTTTAAAATTCTCTACAGCCATGTACTACCCCACTCTTGGTATGCTGTGGAGTAAGGACCAGGTTGAAAACAGACCGCGTCAGGTGAGAAACCAAAACGGCAGTTTAATTCCTGACAGGCAGGGTGTGCTCCTGGTGGTGGTGGTGGTGGTGGTGAAGGAGTGTGTCCGTGCATGTGTGGATGTGGATGTGGGTGTCTAAATACTGAGCCCTAATCCCATTTCCCACATAGGATCACTGTTAACAGTATGGCGATGTTCTTTCAGATCATCTGAATATGTAGATACTTTTTTCACCAAAAAAATTGAATCCTGGTATTTTATATTGCGGGTTTCTTTCCCACTTAACGTATCTTAAACATCTTTCATGGCAATATAATGGGATTTCTTCCTTTCTGAAGCCCATGAATACTCCATTGCATGGATGTACCTGGGGTTTATTTAATTCTGAGTTGGTGAATATCTGGGATGTTTCCAGTGTTTCACTATTGTGAGTAATATCGCAAGACTCTTGTATACATCCTTGCCTTCTTGCATAGTATGAAATTTCAGGAGTGGAATTGATTGGTTAAAGGTCGTTAGTATTACAAATCTTAATAGAAATTGTGTATTACTCTTGAAAATCCCCAATTTACACTCCCTCCAATAGGAGAATGTGGCAGTGACCCAGCTTTCTTCCCCCCACCCCCCCAACCCCCACACCAAATGGCTGACTGGCTGACCAGTTGTCCCACAGAATCACTGATTAATTTGTCAATATCATCTTTATCATATATTAAATTCCCATTTATTCTTGGGCCTATTTCTGGGCTTTATTTACTGTTCCATGATCATTTCTATTTCTGAGCCATTACCATATTGTTTTAATTACCATATCTTTTTAGTCTGTTTTAATACCTACTAATCCCTTCCTACGTCATGCTTTTCTCTTTCAGATTGTTCCAGAATATTTGGATAATTATTCTTCCAGGGTAATTTTATAATTCTCTTTTTCAAGTTTTAAAAGTTCTATTGTGATTTTGATTGGAATTGCATTGAATTTATAGAATAATTTGCAGATAAATAGCATCTGTATAACATTGTCGATGCATTTGTGAAAAATATCTGTCCATTTACTCATCACATCTAGATTCCTCTAACAGTTTTAACATTTTCTGCATTTGGAATCTTCACATTTCTTATTTAGTACAACCACGGATGTTTAGTGTTTTCATTACTGTTGTAAGTGAGATCTCTCCTTCCATATTCTACATTTTCTGGTTTGTTTTGCTTAAAGAAGTAAGGTGTAAACATCTATCAGATTGGCAAAGTCCTGCAGTCTGATATTAACCAATGTTGATGAGGAGAGGGAGAAACGGTGGTGGAAAGATATATTCTTAATACAACTACTTTCTAAAGCAGTTTTGTGCTGCAGATTCAAATCCCTTATCTGCAATTCAGAAATCAAAAAACAAAACAAAACAAAACAAAAAACCCCTGAAAACTGGAAGTTCTTTCTTAACATATTTGATGGCAAAACCTAACTTGATGGGAGGCTATTTATGGTCTTTATCACACTTAATGTGGATATTTTTACCTTTCAGCACAGAAAAAGTAATATATTTGCTTATGGAATACTTCTCCCAAGCCCTGCTAGGGTCTGATACACGGCACATGTACCATACTGCCCTTCTAAGATCCAAACAGTTCTTATTATGAACCACATTTGGCTCCAACAGTTTTGAACAAGGTATTGTGGGTGTGTGTCTGGTAAAGTTAAAGATGTGCATATCCTAAGACTCAGAAACTCTGCTTCTGAGAACATTCCCTAGAGAAACCTAGCCACCAGAAGACATGTTTAAGACTGTACCGTCTAGTATTGTTTATAATGATGAAAGATTAGAAATAACCGAAATGTGGGATGCCTGGGTGGCTCAGTTGATTGAGCATCTGACTTCAGCTCAGGTCATGATCTTGCGGTTTGTGAGTTTGAGCCCTACTTCCGGTTCTGCTGTCAGCACAGAGCCTGCTTAGGATCCTTTGTCCCCCTTCTCTCTGCCCCTCTCCGCTTGCTTCCTGTCTCTCAAAATACATAAACATAAAAAAAGAAATAAATAAATAAAAGAAATAACCTAGATGTCCACCAATGGGAGAATAGATTCATTGTGATATATTCATCTAATAGAGACCATATAGCAGTTAAAATGAACTACAACTACATGTGCCAACACGAACAAACTTTTTTAATTTTCTTGAATAAAAATGCAAGTGGCAGAATGGTAACAGCATGATAGAACTTCAAGTTTGAAAACATGCATGAGAATGACAGACACCAAATCAGTGTGGTAGCCATCTCTGCAGAGTGAGGGGCGGGGGGGGGGATGAGGTTCCCCCAGGATACACAGTAGCCTTTTGATTCATCTATAAAGTCTAATCTCTCTTTTTTTTTTAATGTTTATTTATCTGTGAGAGAACACAAGCGGGGGTGGGGCAGTGAGAGGGGGACAGAAGATCCTAAGCGGGCTCTGCTCTGACAGCAGCAAGCCAGATGTGGGTCTCGAACTCACTAACTGCGAGATCACGACCTGAGCTAAAGTCAGACACTCAACGGAGCCACCCAGGTGCGCCAAAGTCTAATCTCTTTTTCTCAATCTGAAATGAATATCTCAAAATGTTGAGATGTTTTTACAAATACATAGATTTGTACTCTACATAATATTCCCAATCCTAAGAATTCTGGATGGTGAAGCATAAGCATACAGGACTAGAGCAGCCGAACAGCAGAGACCCAGGCATTTTTTGTCTTTCTATTCTATCGTGCTTAGCATGCTGAGCATTTCACAGGCACAGGACAGCTGCGTCACCTGCAGGCATTACATCCACCTTCAGGCGGGAGGAAAGGAACAGGAGGAAGAAGGAAAGGCAAAGAGATAAAGGCCTGTGTGGGCCAAATCTGCTCTGTTCCTTCCTTAGGAGACCATGATTTCTTTCCACCTTTCTGTAGATTTAGAGTTGCTTCCCTAAAATTATGTAAAATGTTCTCAAAATTATTTGAACTTGAATTACTATTCTAAATGATCTCCTTACATTACAACCTCTTATATCTTATTGGGCAGAACTGAACCACATGACCACCTCCCAAAACAATCTCAGCCAAAGGGAGGAAAATGATCACATTTGGTTTAGATCAGCTATGGTTTTTTCCCTGTAAGCTCCATGAAAACAGTGTTTTGTTCACAGTTTTATCCTGAGTGCCTAAAAGAGTTTCTCTTGCATAAAATATGCTTATTAAATTGTATGGAAAGAACCAATGGTACGTATGAATGAGAAGATAAATGGAGCTGGGTTAGGGGCAGGAGACAAGGGATCTGAGCCAATCCGAGTCCTGTCAGCTGTGAATCAGAGGGAAATGAATGTTGTCAGGGTAGTGGGTCTGTCACAATATCCTTGACCCACTGAGCCACGCGATGCAAATTATGTATTTGTTTGTTACAGATGAACAAATATTTTCTCCTAGTCTTTCACTTAATTTTTTAAATAAGCTTTTTATTTTGAAATAATGTTAGGTTTATGGAGAAGTTGCAAATTGATCCAGAGTTCTACAGCCCTCACCCAGTTTCCTCTGCTGTTAACATCTTATATCACCACATACATTTGTGAAAATGTTAAAAACCAACATTGGTACATGAGTATGAACTAAACTCAGATTTCAGTGGGATATCACCAGCTTTTCTGTTCTGGGATTCAATCTAGGATACCATGATGCACTTAGTTGCTATAGCTCCTTAGTTTCCTTTGGTCTTTGACAGTTTTTCTGTCTTTCTTTACTTTTCATGACCTTAACAGTTTTGAGAAGTCTTGGTTAGGCATTTTACGGAATGTTCTCCAATTTGCATTTATCTGATATTTTTCTCTTGAATAGACAGGGATTCTAGGTTTTTTGAAAGAATGCCACAGAGGTGAAACATCCTCATTGTATATCAGAAGTTACATGACATCACTAGTGACGTGAACTTTGAATACTTGGGTGTAACAGCATCTGCCAGGTTTCTCCACTGTAAAGTGACTCTTTATCCTTTCCCTACTCTAGCTAGTAGAAGCAAGTCGCTGGGGCGCCTGGGTGGCTCTGTCAGTTAAGCGTCAGTCTCTGGATTAGGTCATGATCTCATGGTTCGAGTTCGAGCCCCGCGTCAGGCTCTGTGCTGACAGCTCAGAGCCTGGAGCCTGCTTCGGATTCTGTGTCTCCCTCTCTCTCTGCCCTTCCACTGCTTGCGCTCTGTCTGCCTCTCAAAAATGAATAAAACCATTTAAAAAAAAAGGAAGAAGCAAGTCACTAATTGCAGCCCACTGAGATGTGACAGGGAGGGGCGGGAGTTAAGATTTACTTCCTAGAAAATGTATCTACATAAATTATTTGGAATTCTTGTATAGGAAAGCTTTGGCTCCTCAATTTACTTAAATCACTTATTTATCTTGGTATGGACTCATGCACATGTTTTTGCACCTATTTTAGGCTATTTTCTTATTTTTTAAATGCTTTTCTTTCTTTCTTTCTTTCTTTCTTTCTTTCTTTCTTTCTTTCTTTCTTTCCTTCTTTCTTTATTTCTTTCTTCTTTCTTTCTTCTATCTCTCTTTCTTTCTTTCTTTTTGAGAGAGAGAGAGAGAGCATGCAAGCAGAGGAGGTAGACAGAGAGGGAGACAGAGGATCTGGAGTGGGCTCTGTGCTGGCTCAGCACAGACAGAACTCAGGAACATGAGGTCATGACCTGAGCTGAAGTCTGACGCTTAACCGACTGAGCCACCCAGGCGCCTCTGAACTCTTAGTTTTTTATCCCACTCTCAAATCTGTATGCCTATCCTTGGGACTTCTGTATTTATTTTATACTTTGGGTTATAATTCAACACCATGTTATCTATTTCTTTGCTCAGTTTTGGCCATTGTAATGCTCTTTCAGGTTGGTTCCTGGCTACCTTTGAAAAACCTCCATCGTCTCATTTATTTGAACATTTCCTTGATTTATGGAACTACAAGATGCTCCAGGCTTATCTTGTACTTTTCCTGTTCCAGTTCTAGAATTAACTAATTCTTCATGGAGCTCTAGCTCCTTTTATGGTAAAATGATATTTAGAAACCAAGATCTGGGTGCTTAGTGTGCTCATTGCTACTAGGGTGTTGTTTATGGGCTCTCAGCAGACAGAGCTAGATACTTTATTATATAATAACCCGTGTGCACACACATATCTATATTTGTTTCTGTATCTATACATCTCTCTGTGTGTGTATGGTGTGTGTGTTTGTGTGTATAATATATGATGTATGTACATTATATATATATATATATATATATATATATATATATATGTGAGTTTATACAGATGTTTCGAACTCTAATCCAGTACCACAGGGACAATTCTAACCTTTCCTTCTCTCCAGTGATAAGAACCTGGCTCCCACCATCTACCAGCCATTTACATATTCATTCAGGCCCACTGTACAGTTTCAGAATTGCTAACCCATAACTTCCCATTCACCTATTGTTAATTGGTTGTACTAGCTTTGATCATACAGAATTTTGAAATGTAATGCAGTTGAATTGTCAGTCCTTTCCTTTAAGCATCTGAGTTTTGTTTCTTGGTTAGAAAGGCTTTCCCAGCCATCATCAACCCCCAGATTATAAAAATATTTTAGTTTTGTTTTACATTTAGGTATTTAATCTATCTGGATTTTATTTGGGGATTATATGAGATGCAGCTTGAAACTTTTTTTCTCTCAAATGGCCATGTGAAGGTCCTAAACACCTATTATTAGTAGTCAGTCCTTTCCTCACTGATTTGCAATGCATGAGTCTCTTTCTAGACTCCATATCCTACTTGTGTATTTGTTTCTGTGCTAATAGGAGACTGTTTTAATTTTTGATATCTTAAAATATGTTCTGATATCTAGTATGGAAAGTCTCCCATCATTGATCATTTTCAAAAATGTCTTGGCTATTCTTGTATGTTTATTATCACAGATGAGCTTTAGAATTAATTTGTGAAATTTCATTTATAAAATCCCATGGGATTTTGATTGTGATTACATTGAGTTTATCCAATTTTGGAGAAACTGACATCCCAACATGGTAGGTCTCTATTTAGGTCTTCTTTTATGTCTTTCATAAAGTTTTATGCTTTCTTCCCAGATATCTTACATTATTCATGAATTCACAGTATTCGCATTATTCATGTAAATTCACATGAATATTCACATTATTCATTATATATTTTAAATTATATTTTCAAATTTATTAATGCTAACATATAAGAAAGCTGTTGATTATATGTTTGTCATGTATCTGAGCAAGTTATTACATGCTTTTTATAGATCTAATAGGTTTTTAGTTGATTCCCTGAGATATTGTATTGTAGGCAGTCCTAATAGCTGTAATAATGAAAATGTCCTATTCCTTTCTAAATCAAAAAGCTATTTATTGGCGGGGGGATGAAATAGGTAAATCACTAAGCAAACCTAATCAAGGAAAAAGAATGTAAGAAATTATAAATACTTTCCTGATTCCTGGACAAAATTAAGAATCAGAAAATGGAAATAACCACAGACTTGAGGAAATTTTAAAAGATCAGTTTTAAAAAATAACTGAAATATAAGTAAATTTTATGGAAATAAATCCATAAACCTAAGGATGGCTGATGGTTCCAGAAAAGTATATATTGCTAAAGTTGACCCAGAAAGGAAGAGAAAGCCCCAAAACTTTAATAATTGTGAAAGAGATCAAGGAAGTTGTTCAAGAGCTATCTCATATTTATATTTATATTTATATTTATACCATTACTGGTTTATTTTTTGATTCAAGTAACACACAGTGTTACATTAGTTTCAGGTGTACAGTATAATGATTCAACACTTCTATACATGTCTCCATGCTCTTCACAATAAGGGTACTCTTAATCTCCTTTATCTATTTTACCCATCCTTCCCATATCCCTTCTGTCAGCCACCAGTTTGTTCTCTGTATTTGTCTTTTTGTCTCTTTTTTCTTTGTTTGTTCACTTGTTTTGCTTAGATCCATACTTTTGATTTTTCCCTTGCATTTCTGACTTTTTAAAAAAATTTAATTAGCTAAGACAGTCACACAGTGTGGAATAACAGAGGTCATGGTTAGGATTGGTCCCTTTCCTTGCTTGAATTGAAGTGCTTCTAATGTTTAGTTGTGAACCATGAGGTTAAAGTTTCTTCTATTCTTAGCTTATTGCAAGCTTTTATAAGAAATCAGTGTTGATGGGGCGCCTGGGTGGCGCAGTCAGTTGAGCGTCCGACTTCAGCCAGGTCACGATCTCGCGGTCCGTGAGTTCGAGCCCCGCGTCGGGCTCTGGGCTGATGGCTCAGAGCCTGGAGCCTGTTTCCGATTCTGTGTCTCCCTCTCTCTCTGCCCCTCCCCCGTTCATGCTCTGTCTCTCTCTGTCCCAAAAATAAATAAACGTTGAAAAAAAAATTAAAAAAAAAAAAAAAAAGAAATCAGTGTTGAATTTTATTAAATGCTTTTGTTCCAGCATAGACTAAAGTGATCAGTCTTTCCTTTATCTATTAATATAGCAAGTTCTAATGTTGAAATATCTTTTGATTCATTGAGTCCAACCCCACCTGGTTATGATGTCTTATTATTTTGATGAACTTCTGAATGTTATTTAGTAGCATTTGATCAGGATTTTTGTATAAATATAAGTAAGACTTGTCTGTGCCAACACTGCTTTTGTATTGCCTTCAAAAGGTTCTGTGTCGGCACACAGAAAGAATTTTTTTGAGAAATCTTACCTTTATTCTCTGCTCTGGTGTATCAAGGGTTATCTGTTCTTTGACATAACTTATAAAATTATCTTCATCTGGGGCAGGGGTAGGTACCTAGAGTGCTCGTCATTGATAGTTTGCGGTTCCTATAAGTCATCAGGTGATTGTAGGTGAGAGAGAAACAGTAAGGGTGGGAAGTAACTTGAGAAAATAAGTTATAACCACAGATCATCTCTAAACAAACTCTTCCCATCCTGAAGATTCCCCTACTCTGAGGAAGATGGCAGCGGGGATGGAGATGAGGGGTGGATTCAAGAATCAACACGGAAGGTAAATCAATTGACTTTTGGTTAACTAACATCCAGGGACATGCGAGATGTCAAGCTAATGACATCTAGTTTACTAGAAAAACTGACAGAGTTGCCAGAAATAGAGTTGCTAGTTTCCAGGGGAGGGTAGGTTTGAAAGAAGGTGAGGAATTCTGTTTTAGACACTTGAAGAAGGTATCTTTTAGAAGCTTGATGAAGGAAAGAGATTAGGCACAGTGTGCCGCCAAATGGTAAATGTAACCTCACAACTGGCCCATCTCCAATCTACAGATCAGTGACTAGAGGCCCAGAAAGTCTGAGTTCTTCAGTCTTTTGATTCTAACAGTCATGTTTATTTATTTATGTATTTATGTATTTAGAGCACAGGAGGGGCAGAGGAAGAGGAAGAGAGAGAATCCCAAGCAAGCTTCATGCCCAGTGTGGAGTCCGACCGTGGGCTTGACATGGGGCTTGATCTTACAACTGTGAGATCATGACCTGAGCCGTAATCAAAAGTCAGGCACTTAACTGACTGAGCCACCCAGGCGCCCCAGTCATGCTCTTTAATTGCATCCTTTATGAGGTGTCAGCCTAGAGTTCAGTGGCATTAAGGGAAAGCCTTTTCAAGCTAAGAGAGATATTGGTTTGGTTCTGGGCGGAAGGGAAGAAACATTTAGAAATGGCCAGAATAAAGTTGCTTGCGATGGAAGGGAGTGAGGTCTTGGAATACATGAGGGGATTCATTCAGAAAAACACTTACTACGAATGTAGACACGGGGGCTATGAAGAGGAAGAATGCCCAGTTTCTGTACCTGATGTCCTTTTAATCCATCAATAAAATTCCTGATGTCCCAGTTCACACCAATACAACCCACCTCACTCTTTGTCTCTCCTCCTACCTCCTCCTCCCCCACAGTTCCAAGAGGCAGGGACCATATCTGCCTTAATAAGAAAGAGAGGAAGGATTACAAGGATACAATCAGTGCTCAGATGGGATGTACAGAATGTTCTGGAGCACCAGGGAAAGGGTGACAAACTAGAAAACTCCACAAAGAATATGATATTTGAATTGGGTTTTAAAAGATAAGTGGGAGTTTACCAGCCAATGAAAGGAAAATATGTGAAGCAGAAGCACATTGAAGGGAATATAGGAAAGGAAGGATATTCAAAGTAGTGGTAACTGGCATATGTAAAGACTTAGATCACTTCGCATCTATTAGACTGGCAGAATTAGGAAGTGGAGTAAGGCCAGGGCTGTTGACGATGAGGGCAACCAGGCGTCTTTGCGAACTGCCAACGAGTGTGGACTAGTGCAGTCTCTCTCGAGTCCCACAGTGCAACTTAGCGCGAGCACGCACACCCTCCAGGACCTCGCAAGCTCATTCTTGGTCAAACACCCAGACGAAATGGCATCCAGTGAACAACGTTTGTGGTAATAAAGCGTTGGAGGAAGTCTAGGTGTCTGTTACTAGAGTAAAATGCAGTAAATATGGTAAATACGTATTTTACACATGCATTGCCACAGTCAGAAGTCACAAGATAGAAATAACGCAACATAAATCGACCTCAAAAGTCGCATTCACTTTTTTAAAAATCCCAAACCAGACTTATAGTGCAAGATCGTTTATGTAAGTTAAAATTACATACTTACACAAGATAGCATTATTTTCAAAGATAATGGATAGTTCACCAAGGGTGTATACCAACACGGGAGTGTGAGTCTGGGGTTGAAATGGGGGATCCAAAGTAGGGCTGGGGGGAGGAAATAGGAGTGAACCCTGTACTGACGGAAAAACCCAAGAACTGAAGCGTACGACTTGTTTCCCGCCCGTGAGGTCCAAATAAAGGACCTGGAAGCATGAATGCCTATGGAATGGCAGGGGCTGGCTGAGTGGAGGGAGCCCAGGGCTGAGGCTGGGAGGGAGGCTGGAGTCAGAGAGGCAGCCTGGGCCCCAACATGAGGGCAACAGGGAGCTGCTGACAGCAAGGAGAAACATTCTGTTTCAAAGGTTCCCTTCTGGTGACCTAGAAGGTAAGGAAGGACTGGAGATGGTGTAGTGTTCAGGAGACTACTTTAAAATGACAGGAGAAAGACCCAGATCACAGGTGTGTAGGTGGTGGTCTGGAGTAAGGGCTGTATCTAGGGCCAGTGGAGGATGCCACAATAGACCACCTCTTGTTTTCACGGGGGCAGTCATGGGCTTTGCTCATTTCAGTACCTCTCTGGAAGTGTGTGAAGGTTGCCAGCCGCATAGACGCCGGTGACGGGTCTCTCCTCTCCCAGTCGCGTTCCCGTGTCCATCCCTGCCTCCCTGGGCACAGAGAATAGGAGACTCAAGTGCCAATACCAGCTCTTCCCTCAGGTTCCAGAAGTGACCTTGGACAGGTCACACTTCCTCTCTGGGCCTCACTTCCTCTCTCTTCCCTTTCCAGCTTACACTTTCTTTGGCTTCATCTCGTTTCTCTAGCAATAGCCCTCAACAGGGAAATCTTGCCCCCGCCCAAAATCCCCCCCCCCCCGCCCCCCGCCATGTCTCTAAAGTCCTGACATCCTCCTTAATCTTCCAGCTCCACTGCCCCACCCTGGTGAGGAGGAGCAACAAATTGGTATCGTAATGGCCCTGCTGATTGCATTATGGGTGTCTAATGCAATATGCCCTCATGAGGACCATCCATCAGAGCGGGGCCCCTCCCCAAGTCCCTGCCACCCCAGTCACATTAGTCAGGCAGCCCATTCATCACTACCACACACCTCCATGGACACTGGCCTAGACGGATGAGGGGCCAAATCAGATTTATGGGGAGGAATCGTGGAAAAAATCAGCCCCATCCATCTCCCAGACACTGAGGAGGGAGCCCTGTGTCCCCATTCCCTCCAAGGCTCCTTAGGGAAACGGGTGCTAATGGAGAAGCCAGCCAAGTTGCTTTTGTTTTCCTGAAGGTCCATTCCTGAGCCCCCGTGTTGCCTAGCACAGCCCTACAACTAGCTTCTCTAGGGGTTCATAATTTTTGGAGCAAAGCCCCTGCCAGACTGGGACACAGTGCCCAGAGTCGGCTACAACTTCTGAGAGCGCAGGGAATTCATTTGACCAGATCCCTGGGTCGGGCCCGCTGCTGTGAGTGGAGCATGGGAAGGAGCAGGCACCAAGCCCAGTTCAGCAGTGGGACCTAGGGCAGCCTGCTTGGGAAAGCTGATTTCACCCCGGCCTTCCATCTGGATGACACTTGGCCCAGGGCTCATTTTAGCTCTGTTGGCCAGACGGGGCAAGTCTCCTCCTGTGCATGGAATATACTTGGAGAGGACTGAGAATGAGATGGAATGAGAAGGGGAAAAGCTACCTTTCAGGTCCTTTCAGGATGTATGAGAACTGAAGCCTGTATGATCTGGGGGACCCTGTTTAAGAAAATAATACAAAAGTATGAATTGCTGGGGCTACTGTCAGGTTTTCAGAAGGAGCCTGTACAAGTGAGAGACCCCAAAGCTCCAGCTTCCCCAGCCTTACCTCGAATCTTCCCCTGCTATGAGTCCACCACTGTGTCAAATATTTACACGGATTGCCTTTTTTTATAAGCCTCACAACTGCCAACTTCCCAGGAAGGCAAGAACTTATTCTCCCCATTTGTATTAAAAAAAAAAAAAAAAATTGAGTCTCAGTGAAGCGACTTGGCCAAGACTCTACAGCTATGGATGGTAGAACCGAGCCCCTGGCTTGCTCTCGGCCCACCGCCTCTTGGCCTGAGTTGCGTCGGCTGGTCGTGTGGTGGGCAGAGGGGGGCCTCTGACTCAAACGTCTGCTTTCCAGACAACTCTCTGTGGATGCAGTGTCCTCTCCTCCAGCTGTTGCTCTGTACCCAAGTGCTGCGGCTGCTTTAGGGGCTCTGGGAGGGACCAGTCAGCCACAGGATGAGGAGGGTGGAAGCTCTGGATCGATGATGGATCCGCTGTCTTACAGTGGTTAATCTTGCTTCCCCCAAACTGACCATGGCCCCATCTGAGCTGGGTCCTGCGGGGGAGGGAGCTCAGCAGCTGAGCAGAGCTGGGGGCCCATATCTGCTTAGGCAGAGCGCCATGCAAGATCCTTTTTTGTTTTTTCCTCAACTGTTTATTTTTGAGAGAAGGGGAGAGAGCACGTAGGGGAGGGGCAGAGAGAGAGTGGGACAGAGGATCTGAAGCAGGCTCTGTGCTGACAGCAGAGAGCCTGATGCCGGGCTTGAACTCACGGACCGTGAGATCGTGACCTGAGCCAAAGCCAGACGCTCTACCGGCTGAGCCCCCCAGGCGCCCCCACGCAAGATCCGTTTAATGTGACTGCAGCCGCCTGTGAGAAGCCTGCCCACCCCTACTCCCACCCTCATCCCCAGCAGGCCTTCCTCACTCTGCCCAGGCTCTTGTGAGGTGTCTCTCACACTGCAGGCCAAGCCAGTCACTGCTCATCTGGGCACAAAGCTGCAGGGAATAGCGGGCGGTTGTCCTCCTGCCAGGCCTGAGGCTGCGAGGCCATACAGTCCAGCCCCCCTCCCGGCGTGCGGAGAATGGGAAGCAGGTGGAGCACGTGTGGTGTGAAGGAAAGACACACGAATGTCCTTGAGCGTGTGTGAGTGCAATAAGAGCATCTTATTGAGAATCAGAATGTGAGCATCCCACCCGGTAGAGGAAGCATTAGACACCCTTCCCTGTTCACTTGCTTCTCCATGTGATGGTTGGGTCTGGTCTCTTCCCCACCGTTGCCTCTTGCCCCTGATGGCAGTGCCCCCTCCCCACGGAGGGCATGCCCCCTCCCCCACCCCTTCCCTCACCTGTCTTCCACCCTTCTCTTCTGCCTTCCTCCAGGCCCTGGCCCCTCTGGGCCAAGTCGCCACCCCTGCTTGCTCCTCTGGCACCTGAGCTCTCCTGCAGTGGAGAAGAGAGTGTGCGGAGCGATCGCACCCCTCTCTGTTATTGGTCTGCTGCTCTTCCCATGCTTTCCCCACCCCCCACTCCCACACGGGGTTTGTGTAGAAGCACTACCTATTGGGTGTGGTCCTTCTTCTGAGCTCACTGGGTGCTGTCATCCCCACTCCTCCAGAGGTCCCCTTCCTGTCTCAACCCCGAGCACACGGCAGATGGCTAGGAAGTCTGGTTGTGTTCTCCAGGAAGCCACAGCCTGGGGAGAGCATAGTGCAACGGGGGGTCTCTACCTGATGAAAGACAGGCAGCTTGCATGGAGTCTTAGCCTGGGGACAGACAAGACCATACTCACTTAGGAGGTGCCCCTAAAATGGTTATGTCACTATGTAATGTGGCAAAATACCTCAGTGAAATAGATGGTTCTATATACAATTATAAGTTACAAAAATTAACTCCTAAAAAGGCAGCTGGATAAAAAGTCCTACTAATGGGTGTCCCTAGGTCCGGAAGCTGTGTGTGCATGTGCGTGCGTCTGTGCAGGTGTGCGCGGATGTGGATGTGTGTCCCTAGGTTGAGTAGGGCTGAAATTGCTAAGGGGCGTTTCTCGATAACCCTGAGATTTCAGGTGCTGAAGAGAAACAAATAAGGTTATCAGTCTCAAGTGAAGTTAACGAGGACGTGTGCCATGAGCACGGAAAAGATGTCCCTCGTTCCCAGATTCCTTTTCCTCCACTTGTACCTGGTGTTCCCTGGGACTCTCTCCTAGGCCTGCTCCTCGTTCTTTGTAGCCTTCTCTATCCCCACGTCTTCCATTAGCATCTAAATACAGATGATGTTCAAATCTCTCTCCAGTCCAGATCTCTCCTCTGTGCCCCAGAATTCCATATCCAACAGCCCACCAGACAGCTCCATTTGAATAATGCTTCATCACCTGGAAACTTCCAGGGCAAAACCAAACTCATCTTGTGCCCCAAGCTTCACCCTTCTTCGGAGATCCTTAGCTTAGTAGATAAGATCACCATCACCTGAAATCCTAAGCCCCTCTCCCTCATCCCTCCACCCCTGGTCACTTGCCAAATCTGTCCACTTTTTGATTGAAACTCTAAATATTTCTAAAGTCTGCCCATGTTTCTCTATCCTCGCTACTAGTGAGGTTTAGTCCTCAGTGTGCTGGCTAACAGCTCAGACTAATCCAAATTCCCAGGGTTTGAATTCCAGGAGTGATTAAGTCTAACTCCCCAAAATACAGCAACGTTCACTTGGGCAAGTTTTTGAACTGCTTGGTACCTCAGATTCCTCCTCTGTAAAGTGGGAGATAATAGTATCCACTTCCTGGGGTCACTGTGAGGATTCAATGAAATAATATATCCGAAACACTTAAAAAAGTGCCAGGCACATAGGAAATGTTTAACCAAGTGTTACCTATTACTACCGTGCTATTGTTATCACAATCGTTAGAACTATTACTATGCCCTGAGTTATCCCCAGCCTCCTGATAGGTCTCCCTGGCCCTGCTCTCATTCCCTTCTAACCCAGTCGCCCCCCTGGGGCGAGCAGAGTGCTCTGTGAATAAGCGGCAGAGCAGATTTGGTGCCTGTAGGTTTAATGGACTCCAGAACCCTTGTTCTTAGCTACTAAGCCCCTCTGCCTATTCGCCAGCACAAAGAACGAATGGATCTGGAAAGCAGGATTGCGAGGAAAGAATGAAACCAGTGTGGGGGGGGGGGGGGACTAAGAAAGGCAGAGATTTTCCATATGGGCGGCCATCTAGTTGCAGGAGGTGGGACGCCAGGGCCTGGTGCTGAGGCTTGACTGGAAGAGGAAGCAGAGAGTTTTGGGGGGGACGCTTATGGACAGAGTGTGTTAGAGGGCCAAAGTCCTCCCAGGAACTTCCCGGTACCTCCCGAGTGGTCAGGCCCGGGCACGGGGACGAAGTGAGAGCCTGGAGGGACCGCAGGCATGGGCTAGAACAGCCTTGGCCATCAGAACAGTTAGACCAGGGCCATCTCTTCTCTTCGGCCACCCTATCAGCGTCTGGGGAGGAAACTAAGGAAAGCTGCAGCACCCGAGACCCCAGTCAGCACGGAGCTGGGGTGGGATGGCGCCGGTGTAAGTGTGAGGAGAGAGTGGGGGGTGCTTAGTGGGACAAACCACACAGCCTCCCCACTCTGCCTCTCTGTCTCCTTCTGGCAGAGAGTCAGCAGGAGCCATGGCTCGTGCGAGTGGACGTGCTTTGGGGTGGAGGGCTCTGCCAGCGAGATTCTCAGATTAGCTCTCTCTCTGTCTGAGCTCTCTGGACAAGGTGGCTGGTCAGTCAGCCTCCCCGCCTGCTGTCTGACTCCTGAACAAAAGCCAGCCGGGAATGGGAAGGCAGGGTAGGGGGTGGGCTCGTTTCGGGCACTGTCTCCAAGCTCTGGATGAGGGCGTATTTTCTGTCAGGCGTGCTGCTCTGCGTCCAAGGCTGGTGCCTTGGGTTGCTGCCCTTTGCCCCCAAAGAATGGAAACAAGTGTTCCAGTGCCCCCGTGTGCCCTGCTTCGGGCCTGAGGCTGCCTCCACAGTCCATCCTCCATCGAGCCATCCTCAGTGTTCAGGTGCAGGACAGCACTTTGGCGAGGAAAAGCGCGCCCGTCCCTCTCCTAACCAGACCCCTAAAGAGAAGCTGGCTGCACAGGCTGAGCCGGGGGTGGGGTGGGGTGGGGTGGGCTACAAAGGGCACTGCGCCTCTCTGAGCAGCGAAGGTTTCCCTGGCAGGGGGGCTGGGAGGAGAGTCCTGGAGGGAGGAAGCTGCGCTCCAGCTTGTCTGACTCAGCCCATGTGAAAATGAACAGTGTTCCTTTTAAAAATCAACAATCTTGCAATTTCTGGGATCCGTGGGATTTGTGCAATTTAGGTTGAGGGTGGGGGGGAGCAGTTTTTAACACCAAACCACATGAAGGCAAATTCACTGAGAGCCACCCAACCACATCCCCTGCCTTTCATATCGGTGTTCTACCTTCCACAAAAGCTCTGGGTTCTCTGTCATGCTTTCTTTTCTCTTCCTGGATCCCAATTGTCAAGCCTTCAAGAAAATGCACTTCAGTCCTTTGTCACTGAGTGTAATTTGATAAACTGAGCAGAAACACACTGCTCTCCCCATCCTTTCAAAAACTGTTACTGCCAGAGAAAGAGGCTGAGGGAAAGAGATCTGAGGTCTTTGAATGGACGTTTAAGCACGAGCGCACGCACACACACACACACACACACACACACAGTCTCATGCACATACCAGGACATAGAGTTGCCTGGGATGGGAGGGGAGGTTGAATCCCAGAGACTGTGAGTGGGGGCCTGGCCCTGGGGTCCTGGGGCGGATGCCCTCCCAGCTCCCAGCGACTCCCCTAGTTGCAGGCCTGGTTGCAACCGCCCAGTGGGCGGTGCCAGGGCAGGTCCCAGGCTATAAAGGGCTCTTGGCTCCCAGGGCCAGAGGGAACGCCATCGCTGCGGCAGTGTCCCTGCCAGCCACAGCCAGCTTGGGGCACTGCCGGTGTCCCATCGCCACCAGGCAGGCTACACTTTTCCAGGCAGTGCCGATTTGGACACAGCTATCAGCTGCGTTCCTCGTACCTACCCCGTTCTCTCCATCGGCAAGTCCCTTTTTGGGTTGCTTTCTTCTGGGTTGGGTGTGGGGCGGAAGGAAAAGGACTGGGTATGGGGGCTCTAACAGGGGAGGATGGGGGTATTTCCATTTCTTTTTAAAATTCCTTCTGGGGCACGTCTCTGAAGCTGAGATTTCTGGGATGAGGCTCGTTCCTTATTCAGGGAAAGGAGAAAGCAGCAAACTTCTTTCCCAAGGGCTTCCCCTTCCCAGGGCGGCAAGAGGGTGGGTGAGGGGCGCTCTCCTAGCCGGTGGTCTCTGGGAGGTTGGGAGTAAGGAGCCAGGCTGTGCCTGCATCGGACACTGGCAGGTAGAGACCCTTGGACGGGGGTCGTTATCTGTAAAACAAATCTGAAATTAAAAAATAAAATAAAAAATCTAGACAGCCAATGACGACGGGATACCTGGGGGTGGGATGGGAGCAATCACACTAAAGGACAAAGAAGAAGAGAGAAACCCTTAAGAAATAAATAACTGGAGTCCAGAATCAGCTCGGCTCCCACAGCATCACGAGTAGCAGGATGGCGCCTCCAAAGAGGTGGCTGGGCCGGGTGGGACTCCGGCAGGTGGTGGTGGTTTGGAAGGGGTCTGTTAGTGTTCTAAACAACAGCCTCAGAGCCTCTGAAACTGAGAGGAAGGGGGACGGACGAGGATTCTCTTCCCCGGGGTCTCTAGAAAGGCAGCATTCATGGCACCGAGGTGATTTTCAAGCAGAGCTGGGTTGACTCCCCACCCCTAACCAGCCTGGACAGGAGGGTTCTCCACGCCCGCCCCCCTTCCAAATAGCTGGGCCACAGTCTGGGAGCGTCCTCTAAACTGTCCTTGAGGACTGGGCACTGGAGGGGCACTGCCGGCCTTGCCGGAAGGAGGGCATAGAGTGGGAGAAGGTGGACAAACAGGCCTCGGGGATGAGTATCTGGGGCCACAAGTTGGGATCCAGGGCCAAAAGGGCACCGCTGGAGTAGCTGTTTCTGCTGCAATTCTGGAGAGGCAGTGGAGGAACATATCTGAGCTGGAGCCGGTGTCCCGGGGTGGGACCTCTCCTACGCAGGAAACAGAAGGTTGCTGCCCCGCTGGACTTGAGGTTTCTCAGGAAAGGGGCCTTGCCACAGGCAGCCATGTACTAAGAGGTCTTAGGATGAAATGAGGACCAGCCTGAGGCCTGGAGAGGGGGATGGGAGTGGAAAGCTGATTTCCCAGGACTCCTGGTTGCCAGTAAGACAGGATGGGGCAAAGAGCAGACAGAACCCCCTGAGGTGAAATTCTGAGCTTTATCCCTCCGGCTAGACTACTGTGGTCTGAGTGGGAGACCTACAAGACTTTGCATAAACTCTGTAGACCCCTGAATACCAGCTCTGCTTCCTGTCCACCGCCCCCTGGTCTCTGCTTTCTGGTCACTGTTAGCTTTTGGCTCTGGTTGGAGGAAGCAGAGGTAGTTTTAGGGAAAAGAAAGTAATTAAGTGTAAGTTTCTAAAAATTCAGGCCCAAACTATGCAAAATTGAATGTAAAATTGACAACTCCCTCTTTTGTCAGCTTGAACGGTCAGAATGGACATTAAAACAAAGGGGCAGCTGCCCTGAGGACAGGATCTCAAGTCTCACAGGGCTGTGTGCTTCCTTGGGGGAGGACTGAGTAGGACAGCACAATGGGGATTGCGGGGGGGGGGGGGGGGAGCACTCTGGGCCTCAGTTTTCTTATCAGTACGAAAAGTAATATATATATATATATATATATATATATCTAATATCTAAAATCAGCTTTATTTCATGGGGCTACATGGAGGTGAAATAAAAGAGCAGAAGAGATTTGTGGACTCTTATGGACTGCACACATATAAAAGGGATTTGAAAGGTACAATGCCTCCATTCCTTTGGGCATAGAAAGTCCTGGACACTCCTGGGGAGCTCTGTGCTCTGATGAGGAGCAGGCCTTGGGGCAGACTTTCCCCTGTGAATGGGTGGTTTCTGAGCCCAGGAAGAAGGTGTAGAGGTTGCCTCTTGCCCATTGTCTGCATATTCCAAGAGTGCCTGCAGCCTGCCCTCCATATTCTCCCCGCCCCTTCTGCCAAGCATTGCAAAGTTCATCCATGCAGAACTCCATCTGAACCAGCATCGCCATGACTGATCCCCAGTCTTTTCTGACTGATTTCCAGGTGCCTGAAAGCCTACGGGGATATGAGACACAAGCTGTGAGCCAAGGCTTCAGAGCACTGCAGGCAATAGCTGGAGCCCTGGATGTGCCCTGGGGAAAGGATTGTAGATGGGGGTCAGGGAGAGAGAGAGTCTGCAGGAGTTCCTGTGAACTCCTCCAGCCAGCCTGGAGGGAGAGGGATGCTTTTGGGGAAAGGGCAGATCATATGCAGGCCAGAATGAGAAAAATATTCTGTCTGATAGCCCACTCTTGCTCCCTGAGCCTCATGGGTTGAGCTGTGACCCACCTTTGGGGCAGTCCACAAGGGGCCAGCCGCATTCCTTCGGCCAAAGGAGGGGTTGGGTGATGTTTGAGAGGACAGGGGTTCAGTCTGGGGCCAGGGGCAGGGTGAATCTGTGACCAGGATTAAAGGTCAATTTGGAATTAGGCTCAGGGGCTTGTTTTAGGTCAGGATGATGGGTCAGACTGAGGTCTGGGGCCAGGGTCAGAAGTCCATCCGAGGTGGATGAAGGAATGTCCTCTGATGGAATCTGACTGGCGAAGATGGTTGCTGACCCTTCTCTGTCCTGGCCACTCCCAGCAAGCCTACTGCACAGACCTAGCATTCCTACTTCCCCAGCATCTCTGGCACATCTTAGAAAATCACACCACCGTGGCTTTTCTTCTCTTTTGTCCTAAGTGCTTGTTGGGATTTCAGCAAGGATGGTTCCAATTAGGAAATCCAGCAACTATTGTTGTGGGGCCGTGCTGTCCCTGTGGACATTCCCCACGACCCCACTTGGTGCCTGAGCAGAAAGGAGTCGGAATGACTTCCCCAGGCCCCCTCCTGACTCCCGCTCTGCTGCTGAATGGGAGGAGAGGATGAAAATGCACAAAAGCCATCTCCAGGAGTATGGGCAGGGAAGGGGAAGACAATGGCTTCTGGGACTGTGATCCCAGCAAAGTCCTTTGTGGACTTTTGAAGTTGGTGGCTGGGAGGTGGGTGTTGTGTGAATTTGTTGACGATGATTCTCTGAGTGTGTGTGCCTTCCTACATATGTGTGTGCGCTCACATTTGCCTGTGCATCTCTTTGTATCTCGGTAAGACTATGTGTCCACCGTTTCACAGATGTGTATGTGTGTGTGTGTGTGTGTGTGTGTGTCCATCTTTCAGAGACAGATGCCTCTAGGGTGGGTTCCCCAAGGTCATCTTGCCCATTTTACCACCTTGAGGCCAGTGCTGTGTCTGGGGGTCAGGCTACATTGTTAGGGGTCTCCAAAATAGTGGGGTCTCAACAATTCCCCAAGCCCCAGTATCGCCGAACTTCAGCCCCACATGGGGAGCGAGGTGGGGCTGGCCTCACCACTCCTGGGTGCCCACTCCAGTTGACTGTCCTGTGAAATCTTCCTATTGTGAGGGCATGCCCCAGCTCTATATTTCTGGGGCTACAGTGGTCCCGACAGGAGCTTTGTGAATATCTGGGCCCCAAGCCGTCTGAGGTAGAAGCCTGAGGGCACTAGGGTGGGAGAGGAGCCCTCTGGGAGCCTACACGCAGGCTCTTCAAGGCTGATCTTCCACTAGGAAGGGAGATTGAGGGCCAGAGGAACAGGAATTGCTTCCCCCTGAATCTGTAGTACCATAACTGTCCACCAGGTGGAGTTCCAAGGCAGAGAGTGAGAATCGAGATGCCAGAGCTCTAGAAGCCAGAGATTAGCTTTCAAATCTCCGCCGCCACTTCAACCTCCGAAGCGCTCTTACAGGGAGGGACAGCACATATGCTCGCACCTTAGACGCTCACACACATTTTCTTCAAGTGAACTCTAAAATAGAACACGTATTGGGTGCAGGGGAGGTGTTAAGAGGGGAGTCTAGTTTCGTTTACACACACACCACCCTAAACTGAAGGTGGGATATCAAGACTTCTGCTCTGGGAGTGCGAGAGTGAACGGCAGAGACGAGGGGGCTGTGGGGGGAAAGGACCTACGGGAGAGGGCGAGCCAGGCACTAGCTAGATGATGCCGGGCTTGGCACGCGTAGCTCCATGTATCACAGACACGCAGGAGGAGAGGCCAGATGACAGACGGATGCACAGACACACATATAGCTCCACAGAGAACACACGAACCCGCAGACACACCACCCAGCTCCACAGATGTCGAGCCGACCCAAGGACACACAGGCGCACACACAGGTGCGGCCCCGGGCCACACGCACACCTCGCGCAGGCACGCGCGCCGGGCCCTCTGCGGCCGGCTCTGAGAAGGTGGCCGCGCTCACCCAGCTTGTTTATTTACTCATTTGTATCAATGAACGTTTGTACCCGACTCCTCCCGCCTCCGGGTGCCGGGTGCCGGGTGCCGGGGCTGCCGCATTTGTCCTCGGCGCGGGACACTCACCCGGATCGGCACCCGGGGGGTTCCTCCGACGCTGCGGGGGGCGGAGGGCACTATAAAGTTAGGGGGTCCGAGAGGAAGGGCTGCGTAGTGAGCAGCCCAGGACGCGGTCGGGGAAAGGGGGAACATTGGCGTCTTGTGGGATGAGAGATATATGCGGGTGGTGGTGCGGGCGGGGGGGGGGGGAGAGACCTCTGCATCGGAGGTTTGGGATGCCCGGATGGGAGATGGGGGACCCCGGCTAAGGAGAATTGGGAGGAGAAATGTTGGCGGGGACGTTGAAGGGTCCCGGGAGATAGGAGCCGGCGGGATTCCGCGGGATTGGAGCTTGGGACCCCGATCACAGGTTCAGGGGCTTTCAGCGGCCCTCCATCGAGGGGCAGTCCGGCAGAGACCTCAGCCACTGGGGCGACAGCACACACGGGACTGCCCGGGGCGGGAGGAGGGGGCCAGGGACCGGGAGGGAGGAAAAGAGGGAGGGAAGTAGCTTAGCAGCCAAGCGGGCACGAAGCGAGCGCGCACCGTGTGTGTGTGTGTGTGTGTGTGTGTGTGTGTGTGTGTGTGTGTCTCCTCTCGTCCGTCTGTAGGTGCCGGGCTCAGCGAGACGCCGGCGAGAAGGAAGAGGAGGCGAGAGGTGAACTGAGTTTGATCCTGCGGCGGCTACAAGTGGGTCCCGGGCGGGCGGCGGGCGGCGGGCGGCCGGGGCGGGGCGGGAGGCCGGCGGGCGCTCACACGCTCCGGCCGCCGGCCTTTCACCACGCCTCCGGCTTTGTGAGCGCAGGGGTGGGGGGGAGTGTGGGGGGTGGAGTGGGGTGGGGGTAGGGTGGGGGTGGGGTGGGGGGGGCGGGCTGGCGGAGCGCCCACGGCGCAGCCTCCCGCCTCTATATAAACACACGCATCGCCTCGCTTTGGACTCAAATTCACATTGAGAGAAGCTTTTAAAACCACCAGCCCTGAAATCCTGCCTCCTGCTTTTCCCCCTCTTTCATTCCTTTTGCCTTCCTTTCTTTTTTCCCCCTTTCTTCCCCCAGCAGCAACTCCAGAGCCGAGAGACTGCGTCCCGGGACGGATTGCCTTTTCTTAATTGATACAATAGCCCAGCTCGGGTTTTCACCTCCTCCCCCAACCCCACCCCGCCTCACCCCGCCCGCCGCCGCCGCCGCCGCCGCCGCCGCCCCAGCGCCCGCCCGGGGCTCTGTCGTCGGCCGCGTCCCGTCCCGGTCGCGGCCCGCCGGCTCCGCACCCGCGCTCCGGCTGCCGCGCCCGCCGCGCCGCCTCGCCAGCCGCGCCCGCCTCGGGGGTGCGCGGCGGCGGCTCTGCGGCTCGGGCGCGCCGCCGGGGGCAGCCCGCGGACGCTGGGCTCGGGCCTCTCGACTCGCCTCAGCCGGGGAGCCTTCCCCTTCGCCCCCAAAGTTTCTGGGTTCGTTGGAATTTTTGGATTCAGAGTTTTTTCCCTTTTTTTTTCCACCTAGGAATTTGAGGGGAAAACTTTTGACAAATCGATCGCACTTTCTCTCCGCTAGCTCTTACGAGAGAGGCTCCCGCTGGACAAAGTTTTCCAAAGTTTTCCGAGTGTGATGGTTGCGGGGAGAGCTAACCCACCAGCTTGATTCACGGCTTCATCTCACCACCCTCGAGCAGTCCCCAAGCCCGCTATAAGGGAACAAACAAACAAACAAACAAACAAAGTTACACTCCGAGTCTCCTCGAGTCTCCTCTCTCTCTTCTTGTAGGCAATTTTTTTCCTCCCTCTCTCCGCTCCCCTCGCAGCCTCCACTCCCCTTCCCGCGGCCCCTTCCTCCTTCTCTGTTTCGGCTGGAGGTACCAGGACCCCCGGCCGCAGCCTCCCCTCCCCCGCCGTTCGTGTCCCTTCTCATCCGGCCTTCCCCTCCCCCGCCGCGGCCGGCACAGCCAATCCCCCGAGCGGCCGCCAACATGCTCTTTGAGGGCTTGGAGCTGGTGTCGGCGCTGGCCACCCTCGCCGCGTGCCTGGTGTCGGTGACGCTGCTGCTGGCCGTGTCGCAGCAGCTGTGGCAGCTGCGCTGGGCTGCCACCCGCGACAAGAGCTGCAAGCTGCCCATCCCCAAGGGCTCCATGGGCTTCCCGCTCATCGGAGAGACCGGCCACTGGCTGCTACAGGTAAGGGCGCACTCGCTCGGATGCTCTCCGGGGTCCGCTAGCGGCGAGCGCCGGGAGGAGGGAGCCGAGGGCTGGCCAGGGGGCGCCCGGAGCTTGAAGGCACGGGTCCCCGCCCCGCCCCTTCCCTCCTCTTTGCGGGTGCCGTCCGGGCTTCTCCTGCCCGCCTGCGGCGTGGTTTGGAGCCCACTGGCGCCCGGTGCGCAAATTCTGGGAGTTGATACGAGAGGTCCCAGGACCCCAGAGGGCTCCCAAGATTGACTTTCCCCCGTCGCTGGCGACCCAGCAGGGGTCTAAGTGGGCTCCCCGCGCGGTGCGGGCCAGAGGGGGCGTCAGGTCGTGAGCCGCTTTCGTCTCCCCTTCGCGTTCCAGGCCCCGGTCGCCGTCGGCTTCCGGGGCTTTGGCGGTGTCCTTGGGACCCGAAAACTGAGTCGGGGAGACGAAGGAGCCAATGGCACCCAGAAGTGCCCCTTTAAGACCCTCGGCTGTGTTCCCGCCGCGTGGTCGGCTGCGCTAGGTACAACTGCCTTGGTCCAAGGTCGGAGAGAGCGTGTGTATTTTGTGGTGGGGAGGGAAGGAGGTACCCCAAAGAAGATGAAAAGCCTGAGACTCGAGGGTTCTTGGCTTTTAAGGAAAAGGGTCTATTTGCTTATTGGGTGGGGACACTGTAGCAAGGGAGAGAAACCTGGGATTGGTGTGTGAGATCCATAGAGTGTGTGCATGTTTGTTGCCAGACGCCTCACGACCGCACGCTGCTGGTGATAATGGGGGTGGGCGCGTCGGGGACCAGACTCAGGTAAGGTAATGGGGAGATTAACCTGGAATTAACCTCGTCAAGTGCTAGACAAACGCGTTTGCAAGTGGATACACACAGAATTTTTTCTTTTGGGGGTGGGGGACGCCTCTGGTTAACCGCGGGAAGTGTGTCGTGTTCGCGTGTGCACCGGTGTTTGTCCGGAGGATGCTGATGGCGGTTAAGAGAAGGATGAATGTCCTGAAGACAACCCGGGCAAGGGAGAGGTGGGGCGGGAGGCGAACGCAGAGACCTGTGGGTTTAGAAGTGCGAAAGCAAGGCTTGAAACTAACAGACGCGTGCAAACCGCGCGCGCACCACACTTACACCCTGCCGGCCCCGCCCCGCGCCAAGTGACAGCGGAGCGGGGGCGAGGAGGGTGACGCGCGTTTCCTCCGCGGTGTGGTCTTCCCAAGTCCCAGAATCGGCCCATCTCTTTTGGGGTTGTTCAGGCAGTGGGGAGGGGTTCGCTTTCACCAATAGGGCTACCCTCCGTAGAGAAATCCCCAGAGCCTCTCCCTTGCCGCCACACTTAAAGAGTTAACTGCGGCGGTGGTCTAGGCTTTTGGCCGAGAATTTAGGAAATAAAATACCTCTTACGGGCATCAGCTCCTGTCTTGTTAGAGCCAATCTGCGGAATGCATGGTCTGTCCCCACCTCCTTTTCCTGACCTTTCTCTGCCATCCAATGTCCCCCTGACCTTTTCTCTGAATCCCACAAGGGCCCCTTGGGGCTCCGTGTCCAACCCGCACAGAAGATGGGAAAAGGGAAGCAGGCCTACACCTCCCCTTCCATCAGCCCGCAGGGCCCTAGACTCCGCCGTGGGAGGGACATGGGGGATGCCTGTAGGAGACCGCTGAAGGGGTTAATGGGAGCCCTCTGAATCCCAGCTTTATTTTTTTGGAGTCATTTATCAGATTTTACGGGGAGACCTCCAAGGGCTCTCCGTTTCCACCGTGCGCCATCTAAACAGAGCCTAGGGCTAAAAATACAACATTTTTGTATAAATTGGACTCGCGGCCCGAGCGGCCGCCCCTATGAAAGTCCTCTTTGTGAAGACCGTGGAAACGGCGGACAAATAACTCTTTATTAATGCCACAAAAAACGCACTTTAATTATAGTTAGGCAGATCAGAGGCGGGAGGGGGGCGGCGGGAGAGAGGCGGCGGCGACCTCGGAAAATTCACAACCCAACTTTTGTGTCGAAAGAAAAGAAAAACAGAGGAAAAGAAGGAGCGGAGAGACGGAGAGTCAGACGGAGCAAGCGAGACGGGTATAGCAGACGGAGGGAGGGAATCCCGCTCCTCAACCCCCCTTGGTCGCACCTCCATCCTCGCCTAGAATTCTCTTAAAGGGATAGACGCCGTCTACAACCGCGGCAGGGTCGGAGAGCTCTCTCCTCCCCCACAACCTGGGAGTGGGGTGGCGTCCCCCCGCGACCCAGCCCCCCTCCTGGAGGCGCGGGCGCTCTGGGCTCTCTCCCTGTCGCGCGCCCGGGCCGGGGCCGGAGGCGCATGTGGAAAAGTGATTAGGGATCCGGGTTCTGCAGAGTCACTTTTCGGCTGTGCTGGGGTGTGTACACATCTAGTTGGAGAATACTTTTCCGTAGAAGAAAGGAAAGTGAGGAGAGAGACCAACCTAGGAAAAGGGGACCGCCGAGGTGTCCCTTCGGGGGTGCGTGACTCGGTAGGTCTGGAGTCCGCATCCGCACTTCGTTGGCGGCCGAGAGCTACGGCCGGACAGGTGGCGCCCCTCCCCTTCCCACCCGGTGCCGCCCCGGCGGGATAAGGGTTAACGTGGGGTGGGGTGGCGAGTGCCTACGTCAAAGGTGAGCGGGACGCCCCTGCCCCCGCCCCTCGGAGGTCCCCTCGGTTTCCGGTACCCGCGCGGGGGCCCGCTCAGCCAGCTCCTCTGAGAGCCGGGCCGGGGCCGGGGCTGGGGCCTAGGCGTCCTGGGCTCGCGCCGCCGCAGCCGCCGCCGGGGATCCGGTTACCTGCGACAGCCGCCCCGCCCTGCCCCGCCCCGCGGGAAGCGCCTTCCTCGGAGCTCCCGTTCCAAACTCCTGGGCGGCGACGAAAATCCTTCTCAGTTATTCCCAGGGCACATTGCATTAGGAAAATCGCGGCTCTCGGCCCGTGACCCTACCTTGCAGATCCCTCAGAGGGCCGCCGGGTCCCTTCGCGGCCCACCCCTGAGAACGGAGGAAACCCCAACCCCCTTCTGTAGTGACTGCCTCCGGGCACCGACCGCTCACCGCTATAAATAATCTTTGGCCTGCGGCCACCCCGCGGGGTCTCGCCAGCCCGTGGCCGGGAGCCTGGAAATATTTATTCCGAGAGGCTCCGGAGCGTGGGGCGGGGGAGCGAGGGGGAGGGGGGCGAAGGCTCTAGCTTTGGGTCCCGCGGTCCGGGATACCTTTTTCCTCCCGCAAGTCATTACTAAACACCCTCCCGAGGGGTGCCCCGGGCCCCCCGCCTCCTCGCATTATTTATTATCCTCTAGGCCCTACTTCCCAGTTCTTGTGCATGCTATGAAAAATAAAACCTTCGTGCGTGTTTGTGTGTGTGTGGGGGGGGTGGGGGAGCAGGGGACTGGTGGCCTGAGCGGGGTCCTCCGCCCCTCCCCCGCGAGCCCTTCAGGCTGGGCCTCCCGGACATCTCATCTGGAGATATACGCTCTGAGAGAGGTTTTTTTTTTTTCCGTGGCTCCCGCAGGGTTCCGGCTTCCAGTCCTCAAGGAGGGAGAAGTATGGCAACGTGTTCAAGACGCACTTGCTGGGGCGGCCGCTGATCCGTGTGACCGGCGCAGAAAACGTGCGCAAGATCCTCATGGGCGAGCACCACCTCGTGAGCACTGAGTGGCCACGCAGCACGCGCATGCTGCTGGGCCCAAACACAGTGGCCAACTCCATCGGCGACATCCACCGCAACAAGCGCAAGGTAAGCTCTCTGGGTTAAGAACCCGCAACCCTGCTCCGACCCTCTTCTTCTCTGTACCAGCCTCGGGTGTAAGGAGTTCGCAGAGCCCGGGAGACGCCCCCACTCGAATCTGAGACCCCATCTGTACACCATGCCAGAGGACCCCGCAGTTCCGTGCCTCGAAGTCTGCGGTCTAGGTTCCAGAGCTTGCAGGCCTCCTCTGGGTCTGCCCGTTTGTTGGCTAGCTGTGCCTTTCCCACTACCAGGCCCAGCGGGGGGCTGGCTGTTCGGGGTGAGGGAAGTGGTTTAGAGGGAGCTTGAACGTGCAGGGACTAGGGCGTCCAACGCCTGTCCTCGCGGTGCTCCACAAAATTAAAAAGAGAAAAGGGCAGATGGTGGTCCATGCTCCCAAGGCCTGGAAACGGATCTTTGTAAAACCAAACCTAGCCTTTCTGCCACCGGTTGCTTATTCAGGTAGACGCGGCAAGCGCTGGGAGCCGAGCACCCTGTGCGAGACGGTCGCGGAGCCTCGCCCGGGAGGGGTGAGATGAAATCTGGGCCACTGCTGCGAGAACCAGTCTGGATGGCGGAGGAAGGGCGAGGGGTGGGAGAGCAGCGGCGGCGCTGCAGGGGATCAAAGTGCACCTACCCCCTCCCATAAAGAGGAAGAGAAAGTGGGTGTTTATCCTGTGGATTTCCCGAGCGCCTGCAAGAGGCGCGGAGGAGGCGAGCCAGCGCGCACGGAGCGAGCCTCCCCGCCCCCTCACAGGGCTGCGCCGCCGCCGCCGCGGCTCAGAGCGCGGGCGGCACGTGCTGTTTGAACTGCAGTAACCCGAAAGCTGAGCTGCCGGCGGGCGGGGCGGCGGCCCGCGGGCTTAAAGCCGCCAGTGAGGGGGCGCTGCACGACCTCCCCTCCCTCGGTGTTTTCCATTAGGTCAGAGGACTCATCCAGGTTTGAAACCTGAAGGGAAGAGAGGCAGCCTCTGATCTTCCCGGAGGAGTGGCAGAGTCTGGGAGGGGGGCGGGTAACGGTGAGCAGCCCTCTCGGCCAGAAGGCCATGTGAAGTGGTCTTTGTGAACGTAGGAATTAATCTTGTAGTATTTGGTGTCTTCTGCACTGCTTGCGACGAGTAGTTCTCCATTGCAGACAAGCAGACAAAAGGCGGCAAAATCTGATGGAAGAGACAACTCCCCCCACCCCCCACCCCACCCCCGCCCCACGATAAAGCACGTACTGGAAGGGGCTCCTGAAGTAGTCTTCCCCATCTGCCTCACTAGAGCAGAAAGCAGCTAACAATTCCAGGGGGCAGATGAGGAGTGGCTGGGAGGGGGCTATAGGCTCAGGAATGGGGGGCTTATAAAATGTGCTGGCCATTATTTTTTTCCTAGTCTTTATGACTCCACCCAAAGCCTGTTCCAAAGAGTGAGGAGACAGCCTGAGATTCAGAAACCCAGCTCCGGGGAATACGTCTGCTTCCTCATTTTATTTTTATAGAGGCTTTGACAAGGAAAGTTATCATCCCCTTCTCACAGAAGGGGACATAGAGGCTTGGAGAGTTTGAGGGACTTGAACCAGGTCAGGAAGCAAAGAAAGGGCAGGACAGGGCATGCAACACAGGCATCGGTGAGATGAGTTGTTTCTGGGCCACCAAGCAGAGCCCTACTTAGTCCTGCCCACCTGGGCTTGCCAGAAACTGGTGGTTGGGGGTGGGGAGGAAGGAGAAGGCTGGATCAGGACCAGAGTGTGAGACCCTGGGGGTGCAGAGGGCTTGCTATTGCCTTGTGGTTCCACCCACCCGGTGCCCAACTTGGCTGTCGGCCTCCAGGTGGGGAGGGCTCCCTGGAAAGCCCCCAGGTTTGGCCCACATTGTCCATTTGGGAGGAGGGAAGGAGAAGGCATAATGAATGCTGCCAGAGGAATGCACGGGGAAGGAAGGGGGAGGGAAGGATAGGGATAGAGCAGGGGTGGGGCCTGACACTGAGAGCCACATTGATGGTCTCCCTCTTTGGGGTACCCTATTCTCTAGTTCCTTGGGGATAGGAGGTGGCCAGAAAGCAGTTCATCCTGACAGAGGCTTGAGAACCCAGGGCAGGGTGCTCCCAGTGTGTGTACTACTTGATGCTTGCTATGTGACATTTATATGGGTCCTATGGTAAATGGGTGGGCGAAAGGGTCTCTCCCCCTGACCCCAATCTCTCTAATTCAATTTTCCATAGACTTAGGTTTGCTGAACCAAATTGAAGGCTTTGGACGAGGTAGACACAGAAGTGGGAATCTCGGTCTTTGCCTCAAGAAGTAGGATCTAGCTGGAGGGACGAGAAGAGAATGAATATTCAGGGGCATATTGTTGGTCCTGGAGAAAATGGCTAGTCTGCAGGACCCCAGTGCCCAGTGGACCCAGCCTGGGCAAGGTCGGGGGTGTGCCACGCACGATGCCTTATCCAGTCCACTCTGTAGTCAGGGACCTGGCTGGTGAGCAGGCCGCTGGGCCGGGCCCAGGCCTGGTTAGGATGTCCTCACAGGAAGTACAGCCCAGGTGTGCTGGGGCCCGGCTGGCTGGCGGGGAACTAGGAGCGTCACTGTTTCCATTGGGGCTGGTGGCCCACCCCTGCTCTGGGAGGTCCGACCAGATGTGCTGGGAAGGGGCTCCTTATAGCCATCGCTGCACTCCAGGTGTTTGCCCTGCTGTCCTGGTGGTCTAGGGCCAAGATGGGCGGGGTTGTTAGGGAGAAAGTCCGGAAAGTCTTGCCCAGTCTAACAAAATCCTCTCTTGGAGAGCCAGGCCTGTGTCCCTATAGCCACTACCTCAGACTCTGTCCCTTCTCTTTTGTAACTTCCCTTCCCCCAGGGGTCTGGGGTGTCTCTGATGATGGGGGAGGGATGTCATCCTTCTTTGTGTGCAGAGGCTGGGGTAATTACCCTGGAAGGGTGGATGGAGTGTGGTAGGGGAGATTGGGGAGAGAGTTGTCAGACACACAGAGGAGGAGTTGGGGGTAATTACAGAAGCTCCAGCGCACAGCCCCACACACCAGAATCAGGCATTTCCTCTTTTCCTTTGGAGATAGGGCCGAGCCTTTTGGCACCAGAGGGTCAGCAGTTTCAGGGCGCCTCAGACAGCAGTAGCCCTCCCCAAACTTGGAGAGCATCCCAGGGAATGCACTTAATCCTGGATTTCTGGTGTCCTGGAGATGGCAGGCATGGCTTTCCCTTCATCTCAGACTCCTGGCTACGGGGACTTCTGTACCCAAGGCTGAGGTGGGGGAGCAGCTCCCCAGGCTTTGGAGGTAAGGATTAAGAAGCTCTGCCTCCCCGCACACCATCCCTCAATGACCTGGCCTTTGGGCCCTGTCTTGGGTAGGAGTGGAGGTCAGGCTCAGGATCACTGCACCCCTCTCAGAGACTCTGTGCACCCTGCAGTCTGTGTTGGGGTAGAGAGTCCAGGAAGTGCTTCAGCAGGAGGGCAGAGCCAGGAGGGTTTGGGGGTCTTTAGGGAAGCCAGCCCAGACCTGCTCTAGATGGCCTTTGGACCAGTGCACAACCTCTGGCTGCAAAGTCTCCTCAGGCTCAGCTCGGGGCAGAAGTTCCCACCTGTACTGGATAGGAGGGTGGGTGGCGCGGCCAGGCAGCCCCGCTACTGAGAGCTCTGCGCCAGCCCCTTGGCAGAGGCACACAGCCTTTGTTCTGCCAGCCCCAGAAGTCCTTCACTCAAAAGTTACTGTAGCAGTAGCTGGTGGGTGCAGGGCCGCCGAGGGCGCGGGTGGCAGGAGCGGATCTCTCTGAAGGTCAACAGGGGAGGGAGCCCATGGCCAGCCAGCCGCCAGGGCGCCTGGGAGTGGGTGCCTCCCTCCAATTGCCCTGTGCCAGGCAGTGGGCGGGTGGGCTGGCTGGGTGTAGGGTTCACCCTCTCCCGTTTCCCTCCTTTCTCTGTCCTCCCAGGGCAGGGAGGGGTCCAAGGCTATGATGCTGGGGTGTCTGCTCACTTTCCAGCCTTGGGAGACAATTCTGGCCTTGACAGGGAGGGGAGGCTTGGCTGGGGTCTGCTCTGGCCCTGAGCCCCCTGTGCCAGCCATTGTCTCTGTTCAGGATGGCCCAGGCTGAAAGACCGGGGTTAAGAGCATGCCTCTAGGGGAAGAGAAATGCTGAGAGCAGGAATATAGTAACCAGAACAGCTGGCCTTTTCCTTAGAATAAACTTGGCCATAAAGAAGCGGCCCCTTAGGGCTCCTTAGATAGATAAATTCAGAGCTCCCGGGATTGGTAAGAGGGTGGCTCGTGGGGTTTGGAGTGGTGGGAGATGGGGTTCCCTGCCGTTGGTGAGTGTGGCCAGTCATGGTCTGGACTGTGACATTGGGAGAACCCTTCCCCCCTCGGGCCTCAGCTTTCTGAGGGGGTTTTGCTATGGCTGGAAGAAGGATGAGTGTCTCGGCAAACCTAAACCTTCAGGTTCTGTGGCTTAGATATCTGCCAAGGGCTGCTCTCCCTCCCCCACCATGTGCTTTTGTCCTGGGGACAGAATTAGAGCTAGAGTCAACTGGGGGACAGACCCTCTGTTCCCATAGGTGCTGCCCAGAAGCATGCCCAGGCTGGGGGGTCTGGGCTGGCCCCTCCCAACCAGAGGGGCTGAGACGGGATTGGCTCAGGAGGCCGCCAAGGTGAAGTCCAGGCCCAGTGGAAATGCCAGGCATCTGGGAAGATGACGTCCTCTCTTGTCCTCCCCCTTACTTGAGTTTAAAGTACACACCTTGGCGTCACCCCTGTGCTGTGCGGACAGCTGCCTCGGAGGCTGCCTGCCCTCTGTTATTCTTTCCACTCCGCAGGCTGTGGCTCCGGTGGCTTGGCTTGGCGGGGTGGCCTGCCCAGGCCCCCACCCTCCTGGGCAGCCGCTTCCATTCCTCCCAGTCTGAGTCACTGGCCCAAGGAGTAGGTTCGCTCTCTGACTCTTCCCGCTCCCGAGGCTGCCTGTCCAGAGGCTGTCTGTCTGTCTGTGCATTCATGGCCACCAGCTGAGAAGGGGGAGGCTATCTGGCTGAGCAGGTCAGCAAGCAGGGCTCTGGGGCTCCAGTGTGCCACTCCTCTCCCAGGGGCTCTATGTGAGAGGCAGGAGGGGGAAGCATGTATAGAAACAATTATGGAGGATTTGAACCTTGACAAGCCCCCTGGTGTCCCACCCCTACCCCCTCCCATTCAGGGGAGAGAGCGAGAACAAGGATGTAGACCCTTGAGCCAGTTGCTTTGCTGGAGAAACTGATGGGGGTGATGGAGGGTTTCCAGGCACGCCCTCCAAGGCGAGAGCCCATCCTGCGCCGCGCCGCGTCTGTGCCTGGGAGTGCTCGGGTCTCCCGTGACACTCTGCTTTCTCTGTCCCGGCACCAACCCTGGTGGGAAGTCCATACCTGCTGTTCCCTCTGCAGGGCTTTGCCTGGGCCACAGCTGGTTCCCGATGACCTTTGTCCAACATTCTTGGCTCACTTTTGGGAATTCCTAGGGAAGCCCCAGAGGGAAACAAAGCAGCTGTGGCTCCTGTTACAACTGTGGTCAGGGCAGTCGGCTCTGGGGGCTGGGAACCCTTCCTCTCTTCACACCGCGCAGCTCCGCTGGGCGCCTTCCCGTGTGCCCGAGTCCTGACCCCGCCCGCCCGACGTGGCCCAGGCCTCCCTGTGCCCTGGCCAGCACCTCCGCCTCCTCCTGGCCTTTGTGGTGGGTGGTGGTTTCTGGGCTGCCTCGGCTGTGGGAAGTGCCCTCGTTGTTAATCCTGGGCACCAACCCAGAGATGAGGCCCAGGAGTTTTCCTGGTGCCTGGGAGGCCCTGATGTCTGTGGAGCCGCTGGGCTGGAAGCAGGGGCATGGACTGGATGACCTCTGAGCAAAGTCCTCTGGGCTCAGAGCGCCTGCAATCTCCCTTTGCTTCACTTCTCGGTTGGCCGTTTTCTCCGCCTCGGGGGGTTCTGAGAGGAATCATGGGTGAGATGGCTAGGTGGAAAGGGACCCAAGAACATCCAGTTAAACTTCTCATGAAACCAGTGGGGAAACTAATCCCTAGAGAGGACAGTGATCTGCTGGCTGCCACTGATGAGTCAGGGTCAAGAAAAGAACCCTGGACCTGGCTGTAATTCCCTTTTCAGAAGCCCCAGCCCAGAGGCTTGCAGGTTCAGGGTGGCAGAGGGTTTCCTGGGGATCGTTCCCAGCTCCCCATAAGGACCCCTGTCTTCCTAGAGGTGACGTGTGGACCTCTTACCCTCGGAGTCCATCTGCTTAGTCCCAAATCCCCCTTGGTCCTCCTGCCCTCTTTGGACCCCAAGGTTTGAGAAGGAGCAGTTCATCTGGCCATCACTAGAGGGCGCAGGGAATGTAACCTTTGGGGCAGGGCAGGGCAGGGCAGGGCAGGGCAGGGTTCCTCAATGGGTCACATCTGGCCAGTCCTTAAAGTGCAGTGGGGGTCCTCAGAGCGCCTCCTTTGGTAACCCTGGGATGGCCCCTCCTGGGCCACTGTAGCCTGCTTGGAGTGCGTGCATGGGGGCCTGGTAGGCCCTTACCAGGTGACTCATGCAGTGCCAGATTCTGGACTCTTTCAAGGGGACGGCATCTACTTTGGGACACATAGATACTGGCATTTATGTGCTCTGTACATTGAAAGGAACCACAGAGCTCACGTCTTTCAACCTCACCATTTTATAGATGAGGAAACTGAGGCTGGGGGGCGTGATTAGGTCATGGTCACACAGTAAGTTGGTAAGTTAAAACTCAGGTCTCTGGATGCCCAGTCTGCCTTTGCAGAGTCACCACCCCACTGCATATTAGAGCGTAGCTGGCTTTGACACTGACCAGTCTAGGTCTGCATGGCCTCTGTCCTGTTATCCACCGCCACATGCCCACCTTTGGGCTCAGGTCTCCTGGTGCTGGGAGCCTGGCCAGCCCTTGCCCCCATCCCCTCCATGACAGTACTCAGTTGGCCCTGGACTGGCTGGTCCTAGGCCAGGTGTAGCCTCCCTCTCCCTGCCTGCCCCCACCTCCAGTCTCCTCACTGAGGCCTGGTAACCACAGAGTATCTTTCTGCCTCCCTGATGAGCATTTTGCTGTTTTGTAAGGGCCCTTAGTTGGCCAGCACTGGGCTTTGGGGACTGGGCCCCATTCCTACCCCATAAGAGCCAAACTTCGAATCCTAAGGACACGGGGTGTGTGTGGGGGGGGGGGGGGTGGGTACTGAGGCAGAGAGCACACTGCCTTTATCCATAGCCCTCTGAAGAGAGTAGCAGCTGAAGTCTCCCTTGTATATTCCTGGGACCCCCACAACTGAGCAAGGTGTGAGTGACCCATTCAGGCCCGGGCTGCCCTTGGCCACTTCCCATCATCCTTTTACATTTCAGCTGTCCCTTAATAGCAAGAGCAGCCCCGAACAGTGCTGGCTTCTCTGCCCCTCACTGGCCTCCTTCCCTCCCTCCGTCTGCCCACCGGGAATTTCGGAATGAAAGTGCTATTGTGAATGCCTGGCTGGGCCACTGAAGGGCCAGCACTGTTATTTCTGCAAACCAGCCCTCCCATTAGCCATGCAGGGCTGAGGCCAGGAAAATGTTACCTTTTCCTCCTCAAGCTGACTGCAGGGGAAATTCTCACATTTACAGTTTGTGCGGTGGTTGTGTTTGGGGGACAGGAGGGGAGGGTGAGCGCGTGTGTGTGGTTTGCGTGGGTCAGGGTAGGGGGGCTAGAGGAATATTTGTCTCCTTCTCCTGTGCTGTCCCTCCCCTCTCTGCCTTCCCCAGTGACCTTTCCCTCGCTGTTGGTGGGGGTACCCCCTTCTGCTCTGGACTCTTGGAAGGGGTAGAAGATGTTGGTTATGAGTGGGACACACAGGCGATCAGTAAATAAACTAACGTTGTCCCCTCTCCGGTACACTGTGGTCACCAGTGTGAAAACTGTGCTGGGGCATTTGGGTAAGGAGGGGGCAGAGGGTGTTACTGAGGAAGCAGGAGGATGGAAAGCAGAGAAGGTGGAAATAGGGACTCACTGGCTACTTAAAATGGACCAGGAAGATGCAGGGCACTAAAAGAGCTTCTGTTTGGCTTAGTGATCTTTTGGGGTGGAAAATCTTGTCCCCATTCCCCTGCCTCTAGGCCTGGCCACATTGAAGACATTTTTTGTGGCACAGCTATTAACAGATGGCCTGGGATCTGCACCCAGTAGGTGTTTCCCAGGGAATAAGAGCAATTTGGTCTCAGGAAGTCCTGCCTGTGGTCTAACCTCAGACTCTCTTGTCCTCCCATCAGTGGAGAAGAAGAGCCACCTAGTGCTTTCCATCTCTTCCTCGACCAGTCCTCGCACCTGTGTTCCACTCCTCCTGGGCGCTTCTGCCCCTGTGGCGGGGGAGTTTGGGAATGGGTTCCTGTCGCGGAGGGGCCAGCTCCTCCGCAGCCCTGCCCAACACCCCGTTGCGTGCTCCCCAAAGCTGATACAGCCACATGGCCTGCAGACCTGCTGGCGGCTAGACTGCCCAGTCCGCAGGGCTTTGCCACTGTTCGGAGCTCATGCTTTTCTGGGCGTCAGGAAAGGAGACGACAGCTCACATCTCCGTGTGATGACATGGAAGGTCCTGACTTTGAATAAAAGTGCCCACGAATGGTGTTTTAAGCCTGTCCTTCCCCTGGTTCTGTCTCAAGGCACAGGCAGCAGGAGGGGCTTTGGAGGTAGGCAAGCCAGCAGGTGTTTGTGTCTAGAGCTGGAAAGCAGAGCTCGATTGGAGTAGGGACCCAGAGTCTCTGTGGCCACCGTCCTGGCTGCATGCTTCAGTGGGGCCCCCTGGGAGCTGAGAGGGCCGGCACGAGCACCTCTTGCCACTGTCCCCTGCCCTCCAGGTCTTCTCCAAGATCTTCAGTCATGAGGCCCTGCAGAACTACCTGCCTAAGATCCGGCTGGTGATCCAGGACACGCTTCGCGCCTGGAGCAGCTGCCCTGAGGCCATCAACGTGTACCAGGAGGCGCAGAAGCTCACCTTCCGCATGGCCATCCGTGTGCTGCTGGGCTTCAGCATCCCCGAAGAGGACCTTGGCCACCTCTTTGAAGTCTACCAGCAGTTTGTTGAGAACGTCTTCTCCCTGCCTGTTGACTTGCCTTTTAGCGGCTACCGACGGGTGAGCACCCAGGGCCTGGGAGGAGAGGAGATGGGGCATCCATGAACCCACTTGGAATGAGATGGTGGCTGACCACTAAGACGCTCACTGGTCACACAGAGAGAGGGGAGGTGTCAGCAGAAGGGTGGGGGTGGAGCCTTCACCTGCTGGTCTCTGCAGTTTAGGTGGGAAGTTCTCAGAGGAGTCCTTTCCCCGTGGCCCTCCCGGCCGTGGGAGGGGGCCCTTCCTCTTTGGTGACCAGGTGGCCTCCTTCTCCCCTCAGGGCATTCAGGCACGGCAGATCCTGCAGAAGGGCCTAGAAAAGGCGATCCGGGAGAAGCTGCAGTGCACCCAGGGCAAGGACTACTCAGACGCACTGGACATCCTCATTGAAAGCAGCAAGGAGCATGGGAAGGAGATGACCATGCAGGAACTGAAGGTGGGGGCGGCCTCCCCAGTGGTCAGCGCGAGCGCCCCATGCTCTGTTTCTACCTCTTCTGCTCCCGGCCCACAGGGACTGTCCCTGACCAGCTGTGGTGGCCATCACTGCTTGGGGCTGGGGCACTTGACCAGAAAAGAGACCGTGTCCCCGTCGGCTTAGTGTGCAGACTGATGGGGATAGACGAGAAGCATCCGCAGTGGGTGGTACCGCCCCCCCACCACAGCTTCTGTGCACCCACACTCTCCATCCCACCCACAATCCCATCCACCATTTAGGAAAAGGTACTGAAAATTGGCCCCTAGAAACCCCGCACACATTTGGTGTCGGTGGCTTCATTGACCCCCTCGACCCCTCGACCCCCTCTACCTCCCGGTATTCACCATTTCAGTGCATCATGGTCCGCAGAAGGGAAGCCACTTGCGTGAGGGCAGCCTCAGTCCTTGGGGAGGAGCAGGGAGATTTGGACCTGACTCGGGTCTCCTCCCATCCTACCAGCCTTTTCAAACTGGTGGCACTCAATACCGTCTCCCAGCCCGTCTGGTACTCGCTAAGCCCAGTCAGGCTGCCAACACCAAGACTGTCCACACTGGCCTCCAAGAAGGGCTTCCTGCCCGCCCCTTTTTAGGGTGGGTGTACCACCTGAGGAGGGATTCATCAACTCATCCTGGTCTCGACTCTGCCACCCGCATGCCTGCCAGGTGCCCACGGAGACTTCCTGAAGACTCCGCCATCCCCACTGTCTGTGCTCACCCTTAGTCTGGCTCCTGCTTTCCCCCTGGCGAGCCATTAGGAGCTCCAGTGACCTTCCCGTTTGACAAGAAGTGTTGTGCCTCGTAGGTGGTGCCACGGCGAGTCAGAAACCCAGGTCCCTTCCCTCTCCTCTCTAGGCCTTCACGTGTAAAATACAGGGTTCGGGATGAGGTGACCCGCTGAGACCTTTCCCTAGGGTACCCAGTGCCCAGGTGTCTTGCTCCCCTGAGAACCCTGGTGGGGTCTGAGGCTTCTGGGGGCCACCTCCGCTCAGCCCAGCACACGTCCCCGTGGGTGTGGTCCCAGGTCACCTCCCCAACCCCGTCAGTACTCCTGACCGCCTACTAGATGTCCTGGGGATGGAGGAAGGGGCTGCGGCTGCCAGCTGGAAAGCCCCAGTGTAGACCCACCTTGCTCGCCACGCCGGGCCTGGCTCCTTGAGATTTGTCCTTTTTCTTCTGTGAGCTCACTGCGCTGATTAGGCCTGCTGGGGCTGGCTCTGGAATCCAGCAGTGAGGGAGAAGCAGCCCTGCCCCAAAGGACTTCCAGGCTCGTGCCTCTGCCCTGGACTGTAGCAGCTAATTCTCCTGCCCAGCCGGGGGACTGGCCCTGTGACCTGTGTCTGTTGTGGCCCGGATGCCGCAGCAACGTGAGGCTCAGAGGCAGGCCCAGCTAGACGAGCCTGGGGCACGGGGGATGCCGGTGGAGCGGGGCTGCCGCCGCGCTGGATCATCGACGATGCCTCTCTCCTTGCCGCTGCAGGACGGGACCCTGGAGCTGATCTTTGCAGCCTACGCCACCACTGCCAGTGCCAGCACCTCGCTCATCATGCAGCTGCTGAAGCACCCAGCCGTGCTGGAGAAGCTGCGAGAGGAGCTGCGGGCCCAGGGCATCCTGCACAGTGGCGGCTGCCCTTGTGAGGGCACACTGCGCCTCGACACCCTCAGCGGGCTACACTATCTGGACTGTGTCATCAAGGAGGTTATGCGCCTTTTCACACCCATTTCTGGTGGCTACCGTACCGTGCTGCAGACCTTCGAGCTTGATGTGAGGCTGGGCCCTGCGGGGCTGGGGCTTTGGGGATCTTTGGGAACATTGCTTTGGGGGTGGGGGCTGGCTGCTGGGAAAGAACAGCCTTTTTGTCAGGGTACTTCAGTACCCAGATGCTGGGTCAGATGAAGCTAACCCGGGTATCATAATGGAAGTTGCATGTGGACATCTGTAAACAAGAGACAGGACTAACATGCTGAGGGGGGAGCTGTGGGGGGAGGGGGTGCCACAGTGGGGGGCCTCTAGAAACATCTGGACCTGTGGGGCTGGCAGGCCGAAAGTCCACCTGCCCTCTCTCAGACCTCCTCCGGCTTTCACCACCATACCTCACCCCTGCCCCTGTCTTGCCTCCAGGGTTTTCAGATTCCCAAAGGCTGGAGTGTCATGTACAGCATCCGGGATACCCACGACACGGCACCTGTGTTCAAAGACGTGAACGTATTCGATCCAGACCGCTTTGGTCAGGCACGGAGTGAAGACAAGGATGGCCGCTTCCATTACCTCCCGTTCGGCGGCGGCGTCCGCACCTGCCTGGGCAAGCATCTGGCCAAGCTGTTCCTGAAGGTGCTGGCGGTGGAGCTGGCTAGCACGAGCCGCTTTGAGCTGGCCACCCGGACCTTCCCCCGCATCACCTTGGTCCCTGTCCTGCACCCCGTGGATGGCCTCAGTGTCAAGTTTTTTGGCCTGGACTCTAACCAGAACAAGATCTTGCCAGAGACGGAGGCCATGCTGAGCGCCACAGTCTAAACGCGCCTGGCCCATACCCCCACCTCCGCCCAGCCAGGCGGGGTGGGGTGGGGTGGTGGTGGTGGGAGGCACCAGAAGGGTCGAAACCTGTGTGTGGGAGGGGGCGGGAGCGTGGGGAAGGGGGAGCGGCCCCCCATACCTTACCCTCCCCTGTTTCCTCTCCCTGGCAAACCCTACCCAAAGCCACAAGGGCCCCGTCCTTCCAGGGGAAAGGCTCTTCTCCTGGCTCCTACTTCTCTCCAGTCCCTCCAGTTCCCACCAGCTTAGCTTCTGGGAAGGGGCATGGCGGGGCACTCTGTATGCCCATTACAGTGTTAAAAGTCAGTGGCTTGGCTGTCGCATTTGCTTGTCATGTTCTGAACTGGTCCCACCTCTCCCATTTCTTTTGGGCCCCTTTAGTCTGAGGACGGGTGGTTGAGGGGGAGGGAGGAAAAGAGGTGCCCCGTTTGGGGCTCTCTTCAGCACCCCCTCCCTTCCTGCTTTGACTCAGACTGGTAGCGTGCCCCTCCTGGTGTGGCTGCCCCGGAATAGCATACTGGGTAAGAGAACACGAGTCACCCTTGGTAGAGTGGGGGGCTGCAAGCAGCCTGCAGGGGCCCCACCCTGTTGCCAGTTTGGACATTTGAAATTACCTATTGCTGCTACTTTTTCTCTCTCTGACCTTGGGGCAAAGGAGCCCCAGGCCCTGTCCTCCCAGCACCCTCCCTGGTGGCCCTGGGCATGCGCACTGACATCCTCACCTTCCTGCCAGGCAGCCTTGAGCCCATCCTACTTCCCTGTTACACACATGCCCAAGGCCTTTGGCTCATGGGCTGCCCACTGCCCCTCACCCAGGACCCTCCTCACTCCCCCCATATTTATTCACTTATACAACCGAATCTTGGCGTTCCCGGGGACTGGAACAAGCATCTCTTCTGTCCCCAGCCTCCTTCCCAGCTGTCCAGGGCAGGGCTTCTGCGAATGATGCGGTCCTCCCACCCACGGGCTCCAGACCTTCTGTGGGTTCAACCTCAGAGCCTCACTCTCCGGGTGAAGTCCAGTGCCTCCACCTTTGCCCCCTGGCGGTGGTGGGGAAATGGCCCCCTGCCTCCCTCCCCGCTCTGTCAAAAACCCTGTTCACATGGGGATTTGGAGGCTGCCACAAGCTCTTGGCCACTGTTCACCCCGGTGCCCCCCACTCCTCCTAGTGAGCATGGGGAAGTATACGGGTTCTTTCTTCTGACAGGGAGCGAGGGCCCCTGTTGTCCGTCCCTTGACCTTCACCCTTGGCCCTTTGCCCTTGGAAAGATGTCCTTGAAGTCCCACCCACCTCTATGCCACTGTCTACTTAGCCCAGCTCAGAGGTGTGGGGACAAGACGAAAGCAAGGGGAGGTGAGCGAAGGAGGCGGCCCGTTCGCTGCGCTGACTCAGGTCCTCTGCCGTGGTCTGGAGGCAGCTGCAGTGGGGGGTGCTGCAGAGCTGAGGAGGAGGGTACGTGCGATTTGTCAGAAGTGATTTGGCTGAAAACTGGCCAGTCAGGGGATGACTGGGGGACAGAGGAGTGGTTCCTGCCACTGGCATTTTGAGTGTTGGAAATTTGGGATGCCTCCCGGGATGGTTTTGGGGGTCTCTGGTGAGTCTCTAAGTGATTTTGTCTGTTTTCAGATTTTTCTTGGCTTTCTGTGTTTCTCTATTGGATTTTGATGTTATATAAAATCGACGAATCATCTTTACAAGAAAATCAAAAGCACACAGAAGAGACAGAAGAGTGCAGGATTCCATTCCCTCCAGTTCCCTCTCTGTAGCAGTGGCTACTGTGGCCGCCGAGTGGCCCCCTCATGGTGCTTGCAGACCCCCACCCGCCCCCACTCACATCCCTGTGTGGTAGGCTTTAGGGCAATGGGTTCATGCCTGGTGGACCGCGCTATAACCCCTGTTCTCAAGTGTTTCATTTGGCTCCTACATTTTCGCTACTAAAAAACAGTGCAGAACAGGGGCATCATTGGCAAAGAGACATTTTAAAAATATTAGCAAAATCTCTCAATCCACCCCCCCCCCACACACACATTCTGAAAAACAGGCAAAAATGTGTCAAGACTCATCAACGCTTGCAAAATATCTGCATGGTGCACCAGAATTTCATACCCATAAAAAAGCCCAGTGTCTGCAATGTTCCTGGTCCATTAAGCTGACCCAGCTTGTCCTGAACCAGTCGCTTTTGACTGAACATCTAGGAAGGCAGTAAGTGCTACTTCAGACAGGAAGCCCACCAGGCCTGGCCCTTGTAAGGGGGTGGGGGGCCTGGAGGGCTCTGGGAGACATCAGTGGCCTTCTCTTGGGGTGGCCAGCCTGGGAGGGGCAGAGGGGAAGTCGGAGGGGGCCCCCGTGAGGAGGAAGGAAGGCTTATTTACCCCGCTGGGTCTCAAAGGCAACAAGAAGGGAACCGAAAGAAGCTCTTGACTGGCTGACAGGAGGGTCCCAGTGTCCAAATTCAGCCGTCTCTCCTCTCTGTGTCCATCCGTGTCCGTGTGTTTCTTGTATAGGCTCTATAGAGGTAGCGCTAGATGGGTGATGTTTCCTCACTTACCATTCCTAACTATTGTAACTTGACATTAAAAAGACAAAACCCCACAACCCTCTTCCTGCCACGGGCTTGCAGATTGAAGCACTTTCGATGTTGGGCGCTGGCGTTTGTGTTCTGGGTACCATCCTGACCCTGCCCGGATCACTATAATATTATTTTATACACAAAACTTTTTTTTTCATAAATGTTATAATTTTGTGTCTGTCTTTATAAACTATTATAAGTACTATTTTTGTTATAATTCAAAATAGATATTTAGTATAAAGTTTTTGCTGTTAAATATTTGTTATTTAGTAAAATATGAATTTTTTTCTCTATTGTAAACATGGTTCAAAATATTAATATGTTTTTATCACAGTTGTTTTAATATTGAAAAAGCACTTGTGTGTTTTGTTTTGATATGAAACTGGTGCCGTGTGAGTGTTTTTGCTGTCATGTGGTTTTAATCTGTATATAATATTCCATGTTGCATATTAAAAAAAAATGAATGTTGTGCATTTTGTGATTTTGGAAATACTCAACCTGGCTCTTTTATAGGCTTCCATAATAAACCGTGGGGACTCACCCTTGTTTGCCTGTCTGGTCTCTGCATTCTCAGCATTGCTGTAAGGGTCCTCCCGGCCACCCACATGCCCTTCCCCTATGCCCACCTGCCAGGCAGGAATTTCTTCCCCACAACCAAGCTCACCATTCCTTGTGCATAGGCGAAGAGAGGTCCGTGCCAGTGCCCTGGGAGTAGTGGGATCCCCTGGGTGGGGAGACATGTAAATGTACGGCCACTGGTCCCCATACATTGGGGGATGGGGCAGCTGGGAGTTGTCTCTGCTGGCCGACTGTGGCCATGACCAGCTCGGCCGGGAGTCTCATTGCTGGACGAGGCAACCCACAGCCGAGGCCCCGTCCTCAGCATCCGTCTTGAACAAGGACACTGATGTCCATGGCCACACGGCAAATTGGGGAGCAGAGTTCAGTTCTCCTGACTTCCAACCTCGTGCCCTAGAGCACTTCTCAAAGCCTATTTCATGGGTGTTGTAGGAGCAAACGGGTTCCCTGATTAAATACGTTTGGGGAAAGGGTCAAAAAGGGTTGGGCAGATTCCTCCCTGCAGGACCTCCCGGGCCCTTGAACCTGAGGGCGGGCGTGCTAAGCGACTGCGTGGGTCACAGGGCTCCCCAAGCCCGTTTGACCACGGAAACCGTGTCCTCTTTCACGTTCCTCACACTCAGATAAAAGGCGCTCTGCAACCTGACTCCCAGAGGGCAAAGGTGAGGCCAGCAAAGGGCGAGACGTCCAGTGCTGGGACAAGGAACTCTGAGGGTGGTTTTCAGGACTGAGGGGCTGGGGTGGGGAGAGAGGGCCTGGTACTGTCACAGGCAGGGCCTCATAGTACCCAGGCTGGTCCCATCCTCTACCTTGCCCAGTCCCCTCCCCACAGCCTGGGGAGGGTATTCTCGCCCCCCCACACCCCCAAAAAGCTAGCCTGAAAAAGGCGCTTTTTTTTGTGGCTGCAGCGTTCTTTGTTTGTTTTGACACCGTTAGGTCCAACCTCAGTTCAGAGTCCCCAGATCCAGAGAGGGATGCAGGGCCTCTCCCCACCTGGCCACCTGGACCCAGAGCCTGGCCACCCAGAAGAGAACCACCAACATCTTGTGAACAATGCCACCAGGGCAGGACACTCAGCCAGCCTTGTCCACCGCATCCTCGGCCCTGTGCCATCTTTCTGCTTCACCGGCCCCTCCCCACCGCCCTTAGGTCTGCTCTCCCTGAGCCCTAACCTCCACCTGGGGAGGGGGACAGCAAGGGGGACTCCCTCGCTTTCCATAAGATAAACCAGAGTCTTAGAGTGGCGGGGACTTTCTTATGGCTACACAGAAGCAAAGGATGGTCCTTGAACCAGAACTGGGCTACCTGCCCCACCCAGCACGTGCCCCTGTGGGACTCCCTCACCCGGAGGCCTCCAGGGTCAGTGAGAAGCAGCAGTGAACACCCCTCAACTTCCACCAGGAACCACGCCAGCAGAAGGTAGTAGTTTTTCAAAGTGTGAATTCCAGTCTCCTGGCGGAATGTCCTGTGTGGCAGCAGAGGTGAAGGCAGCATGGTCCCTGGGCTGCCCTCAGTCTGACCGCCCTGCCACGGAGTGGGAGGGCCCAGCCAGGCGGCTGCCTGGCCTGTCATCACCCAGTCTGTCTGTGCCTCTCCCCCGTGGGCCCTGCGGGTCACCAATGTCCCCCACACGGCTGCCTGCCCCGGGAATCTCCTGGCCTGGAAGGAGAACACAGGCTGTTGTGGACAGGCAAACATGGCCACTGTTTGTTCAGGGATTGGGGCGCCAGTTTGGAGGGAACTCACAGACCGCACATTCTGCCACCTCCCAGCATTTTTCCAAAACAGCCTGGTCTTGGCTGGGCCCGGCTGACCAGGGTGGCCGGGGACTGGGAGCCAGGAACAGGGCAGCGAGAGCAGAGCCTTGGGGCCAGCCGGGTGAGGTAAGCAGGTGAGGGCAGAGACCGCACTCCGTCAGAGCCAGCCTGTGCAGCTTTGACGTGCCTTGGAGGAGAAGAGAGAGAGAGGGAGAATGACTCTGTGTGTCCGTGGTGGGGCCTAAAGGAGAAACAAAGCAGACTTGTCTGAGTCTTTGGGCTGAGCCAGCCAGGCTCTGCTCCTCGTAGAGACTCTGGAGCACTGAGCATGGCATAGCGGCTCTGATGACGAAACAGCAGGCTGGAACTTGGGTTCAGCTTCTCATCTCTTACCTGACGTCCCTTTCTCCAGAAGCAATTGGTCTGCCCCCTGTTGCCCCCTAGGGACCCTGGCCTCCCTGAAGATACTTACTCTAGCCTTTTTGGCCTTTGCCCCCTCTGGGTAATGAGAATGCCTCCCCTCTACCCAGCAAGCTCTGGTGCTCTGACTCCAGCTCCCTTCAACTGAGCCTCCTTCTGCACAGCAGACCAATGATGGGTGAGCCCACAAAGACTTGCATGGGACTGTGGTGCTGCGACACCCCTGCAGGGAGCTGGGTCCATCTTGGAGATCGTCTGAGGCACAGAGAGGGTTTCTTGGCTGACAGTAGCCTCGTGGCCGGGCTCCTGGCTCACCCAAGGGGATCAGGCTCCCTGGGAGAGTATATAGGTAGTTTGGGAGACAGATGCGCCTGGGCGGTGCCCATCTGCTTGGCTATAGGCCGCTTTCTTCCTGCCTCATCTGCACCACAGAGGCCCTTCTTGCCTTGCCTGGTGTAGACTTGACATTTTGGTAAGGGCTTCTTTTCCACGGCTTCTTCTTCTTCTGGGACTCAGGCTTCGATCCTCTCTGAGCGAAACGTTATGTCGAGCATATTGTGATCAGTGCCCACTGACGGTGTGCAGCAAGAAAACCTCACCCTGAGCCTGTAACTGCAGTGGTCAGTCACATAGCAGCCCTCAGCAAGGACTCTGGCCCAATTTGTGACTTGTGCTCATTCCTTGGGAAGGAGGGTGGTCACTTCTGACGGGTTGCCCTGGGATGGGGGTGGGGAAGATGGCGCCCAACCCAATCCATCACCACCGCCAATCCCAACTACACTTCAAGACCACCAGGTCCTACCCAAAGGCACATACATCCCAAGCAAAACTCCATGAGGCCAAATTCTAGTTCCATAATAAAAATTGGGATATCCTCTGGAGTTGGTAGCAAACAAGAAAATCATCCTCAAGTTTTAACCTGCTTACGCTGTTTCCCCCCTGTGTGGAGGTGGGAAGACCCATCAACCCTCTCTGTGAGGGGCGTCACCCGGTGACACCTCCCAAGGTGTTCATACCGACAGATGCTGAACTTGCAGTGTAGACCCAAGACATGACCTATACACTTTCGCCTGTCGTGAGCCAGATGCCTCTTCTTTATTAAGTTCATAATGCAAGTCTTGATTAAGTTCCACAACTCATGAATAACTCCATATGCCAGTTAGGGTAGAGGTTAGTTTTAAAATCCACATGGGGGTGCCTGGGTGGCTCAGTCGGTTAAGCGTCCGGCTTCGGCTCAGGTCATGATCTCACGGTCCGTGAGTTCGAGCCCCGTGTCGGGCTCTGTGCTGACAGCTCAGAGCCTGGAGCCTGCTTCGGATTCTGTGTCTCCCTCTCTCTCTGACCCTCCCTTGTTCATGCTCTGTCTCTCTCTGTCTCAAAAAAAAAAAATAAATAAATAAAAATTTTTTTTAAATGCACTGAAAATTTCTAAGGACAAATACAGACTCCATGCTGCACTTGACTATCACCCACCTCTTCCTCTGATCTCCCCCGCACCATGTCCCTTTCATTTCCCTAACGCATTTCCCACTGCGAGCTATCTCCTCTGGGGGAGGCAGGTGTCGGGAGGCCTGCTGTGATTCTCAGAGTTGACACTGTGCACATTAGCCTGTGCATGGGGAGTGTGGGACTGAGGTCTGGTCCATTCTCTATCCTCTGCCTGTGACAGATGCGGGTCCATCAACTTCCCCTCTTTGGGCTTCTGTTCTTCCACCAGTAGATGAAGAACTGGATGTTGGGATTCCTTCCAGCTCTCATGTTAGATGAGTTCAGATTCTTTCTATTGCAAGTAGCTTCGGCACAAAGAGGGATTTATTGAGAAAACACCGGATTGGGTCATGGACTCCAAGGAAGAACTGAACCCCCAGTCATCGGAAGAGCAAAGCATGACCGTCTAGGAGATGCCAGAAATGGGGAGTTGTGGAACTGCCCTCTTGTTTCAGTTTCTTAGAAGACAGAGTCTAATTGGTCCAGCTTGTATCCCCCTTCTGGGCCAACGATCTATGTTCAGGGAGCCAGGGTCACCCAGCACAGGCGAGGCAGCTGAGAAGTGGGGTGGGCCAGAGAGGCAGATAATGCCTCAAGAGTTCACTCCAGATATCATTGTATTTCTAAAACTCAATCTAAATGGTTTTGTAATGAACAGAGTGCTAAGGGAAGGTTTAACCAGAGAAGGCAAAGCAGAAAAATTGATGCAGGATGGAGTAAATCAGGGAAGGCTTCCTAGAGGAAGGGGTTCCATTTTTCCATGCGGTAGATGGACTGTCTGGAAGGGCACCAGCCCTGGTACTCAAGTACTCAAGTACCAGGTCAGGGCCTGATATCTAACCAGGAGGCCCCTCATTGTCTTGTTGCAGACATGGCCTTGGTGTCTGATGGGACCTCAAGCCCAGTTCTCCTACTGAGCAAAGAACTGAGGGTGTCTCAGCCTTAGTTTTTTAATCCACAAAGCAGCAGGATCGTATTAGTATTGCACGTGACTGATTAGTATTGCACATGGGCTTAGGTGACACGCCAAGCACACCCTCATCGGAGAGGCGCTAACTCCAGATGGAGGTCTCAAGGAGCTGGCAGAGTGTTGGCCCTTCCCTCCTGGGGTCCACCTGGTCACTGTGCCTGGGTCTACAGTCTGCCCCTGGCCCTCGGTGAGAAGAGCGTGGGAACACACCAGAGCTGGTGAGACAGTGAAGCAACAGGAATTCTCACACACGGTGAGGGGAGCGTAAGTTGGTGAACTGCTCTGGAAAATGGGTTGGCAGGAGCTCCTCGAGCTGACTGGCTACTTCATCCTGGGATTACTCTCGAGCTTCTCTGAACGTGGGCCTTGAAGACGGATGTCAGAGTCTGACAGTTTCCATGGGTCAGGAGCCTAGGCATCACTTAGCTGAGTTCTGTACCCAGGCTCTCAGGAGGCTGCATTTTCATCTGGAGCTTGGGTCTCTCTCCCCAGCTCACTGTTGGCAGAATTCAGATCCTCAAAGCTGTAGAACTGAGGCCCTCAGCTCCCAAAAGTCACCTGCTATTCTTGCCATATGGCCCTCTGACCACATGGCGGCTTGCTTGTTCAAGGCCAACAGGACGGCATCTCTTTGGCTTCTTCTGTCTCTGACTTCTATACCTCTGATTAGGTCAGGCCCACCCAGGATCATCTTTTGATTAATTTAAGGTCAGTGGATCCGGAGAACCTTAATTACATTTACAAAAATCCTTTCACCTTTGCATGTAACATAGCCTAACCGCCAGGGTGAAACAGCATTGCGTTCACTCAGGGAAGGGACCACGCGCAGTGGATATAGCAGGGGCAGGAAGCTTGGAGTCATTTTGGAGCTCCACCTGTACAATCACGAAGCAACACAGATCAACAAACTGCAGCGCACAAATGGGATGGACCCGTCTCCCAAATAAAAAGTTGATCGAGCGAAGTCAGACATCAAACTAGAGGTACATCTATATCTGTATGTTTCAAAATGGCAAAATCAAGGCCATTGCTAGGGATGCATCTGTACATGCAGAACTATAATGACGAGCAAGGCGGTGATTACAAGGACCAGTCGGTCCCCTCCAGGCCAGAGTATTCTCTTTCGACCTCTATGACACAGGTAGTAGTTATGCTAGTATCTGGTTTACAAAACATTTTCTGTACTACACATCGATGTATTTGTATGCACTGCTTCCGTAGACCCCTTGTATTTCATGCGTGCAAAACTTAAACACAAAAGTGAACGTGAGATTTGTCTTAGGGAATAGATGCAAGGGGGTGAGGAGCCTTGCATGGGACCACGTCCTTCTGAGGACATCTACACCGCCAAGAGGTGCCAGATGCTGCGGGGGAGTGGGGGGGAGGGAGGCAGCGTGTGGGAAACCCCAGCTGTAGGGGGGCGTGTGGGGGAGCTGTGCACCCCACAGGCCTCCCTTGACTCTGCCAGGAGAGCTGTCTCCCTCTCCAGGCCCTGGCGAGGCTAGAGACTGAAGCCACATGAGAACTCCTTCTGCCTTGCACAAACTGACGGCACTGCTCCCAAATGGACAGTGACGCTTGAGCCCCGAGGCCCGAGCCTGACACCAGACTGCATTTGTGGAACAGGTTTCCAACCTGAGATCCGTGGAAGGCTGTGGGGGTCTTGACACCCCCTAGTGTTGTATTTACAATGTTTGTGTGCTATGCCTTCTTGGAGGTGAGGGTTCACAGCTTCCAGAGCTTTCCAAAGGGGTCCAGGGATGTACAGAGAGATTGGGAATCGGTGCTGTGCATTTGGGTCAGCAATAGTAGAACAAGAAGGACTAGTCTTTATGCATCTTTGTCTGGGTCCCAGGCCCCACTTACCCCTTTTTACAGATGAGGAAACTGAAGCCCAGAGTGCTAAGTAACGTATCCCGGTTCTCACAGCTAGAAGTTGGAATCCTCAAACAGATGCTGTTTCTTGGGGTTTTCTCCTGGCAAGAGGAGGGGCGGGGAGGGCCTCTGTGTGCAGCTTGCAGGATTCCTGTGTCTCTCCGGGCTCAGCACACAGACAGCGGAGAGACGCCTGCCCGGTGAGCCTGGGGCACTGGTGCCCAGTCTGTCAGGCGTGGCCTCCTCCATTCCCTGCTGTCAGGTGGCAGAGAAGGAGCTGAACAAAAGGACAAGCAGTCCCTTCCTGGGGCTCTGACATAGCCGGAGGAGGAACAACTCCATGCAGCCCCTTCTCTGGCTTTTGGGTGGCCCTGAGGCTGGGGGTGACCCTGGGGGGCTCCCTGGCAGTGGCAGGCTGGCATCTGCACCTGGGAGGCTGGGTGGAGGGACGTGAACCTAAGAAGAGTCAGGGCATGTGTGGGCTCAAACTAGAGAAGTGAGCATAAGGTGTGTCCTGAGGGGCCAAACCAGCAGCATTAATACAGGGTGGGGGAAGCCGATGAGGCACGCATGCTTAAGAAAACGACCTGGGGGTCAGGGCAGGCCCCACATTGGTGGTGAGCAGCACCTAGGGAACTGGTGGTGGGGTGGGGCCCATGACAGGGTGTGGAAGGGTTGAGGGCCAGGAAGTGATCTTTGCTCAGCCCTCAGCATCAACCCTCCCCTCCCCGGAGTGGCCTGTCCTTTGAAGGCCAGACTGATGTCTTCCCTGGAGATGGGGGACCACTGGGAAGGGGGTCCCTTTCTCTGTCCATCAGCCTTCACCCATATGTTTGGCCTCTCAGGCTGAGGAGGGAGGTGAGGGGTAGGAGCAAGATGAAGCTGGATGGGGAGCACCCCACAGGGCTGGGCCTAGCGGGGCGCCTAACACAGGCTTTCTGGGGAAGCTGGGAGCATAGTCTGCCCTCGGTGCCGCCCTTTCCCGGCACTTTCACTGTCTCCTGTCTGTCAGTCCCCTGTCTGTCAGTCAGCAGGCTGAGTCAGAGATGCCCCGGGGTTGGGGGCCGCCTGCCAAAGGCCTGACTCACTAAGAATGGCTGACTGGTTTCCCCAGTCTCCGTCCCTCCCTGTCACAACACGCTGAGGTGCTGAGGCGGTGGGGGCTGGGGAAGCACACGGGCATCTCTCTCCTGAGCGGCCCCTCCCATAGCAAGGGGCACAGGGGCTTCTGTCCGGGACAGGCTGATTCCTGGGACTGGGGCCCCAAACTGCCTGGAAGGTTCTCTGATGTGGGCCTCTTTCTGCTCCCGAGCCTCACACGAATCAGGACACACGCGGTGGCCGGATGAGTGAATTCCATCCTCACTGCTGGCTGAAAATGACACTCTAGCTCCCCCCAGCCCACACAGGACCATGTAGACCCCTGGCTTCCTCAGTTCCGCAAGACTGGAAATGCGCTACTTTATGGGCCATGGTTCAAAAACATTTAGTCCCATCGTTAGTTCCGATTTCACATTTTCTTTTATTCTATATTTTGTATTTTATTTTTAAAGTTTATTTCTGTTGAGAGAGTGCATGAGCAGGGGAAGGGAAGAGAGAGGAGGAGAGAGAGAAAATCCCAAGCAGGCCCTGCTCGGTCAGCGCTGTCAGCAGGAGCCCAATGCAGGGCTTGATCCCACCAACCATGAGATCACCGCCTGAGCTGAAGAGTCAGATGCTTAACCGACTGAGCCACCCAGGCACCCCATTTCACATTTTATTTGAATGAGAACTAATTCACACACTTTCAAGCTAAGGAGTGAGCTTTTGAGTCAACGTGCTGTGGAGGAACTGTTCAGAGAAATCTGCGTTCCCAAGATGGTCTCGGGGCCCGCCGAGTCCCTGGAGCCGAGCTCGAGCGCCATCCAGCCCAGGGCGTGGGAGACACCGCAGCCTGGGTCTGTGCCTCTGCTTCTGGGCTACAGAGTGGCTGGTCTAGGGCCTCAGGCCTCAGGATGTTGGAGCCATAGGTGAGGCATGGTGGACTGCCGTGGGGGAGGCACGGAGGTCCGGTTGGCACATAGTATCACGGTAAGATGTTTGCTTACAGGCAACAGAAAGCACGACCCACTGGCTCTTGGAGCTGCCCAAATCAGAAGGGGCCCTGGCTTTAGGTCCCTTGGTTCCCGGGTTTCCCCCAGGTGCTCTCTCCAACTTTATCTCTTGGTCCCTCGTTGTCTGTGTCTGGGTCCATTCTGAGTGAGTCAGAGGCAGGTTGGCCAAGGGCCGGCCCAGTCCCTGCAATCCTAGGGGAAAGAGAACTCTCCCTCGCGGTTCAGACGACAATCCCAAGGAAGGCTCTGGCTGTGGGCAGGGACCTGAGTGCATCATGGCCAGTGAGGTCATATGCCTGCCCCCACGGGGTGACGGTGGGTTGTGTGACAGTTGACTCTACTGTGAGCACCTGGAGTGAGACAGGAGCTTCCCCAAATGACCAGGAAGTGGGTGAGAATGTGTACCTCCTCCAGCCCCCACCTGGAATGCGTAGCCTGCTGTGTTTGTGGGTATTTGCAGCTCTGACCCTTTCCGGCTGTTGTAAGGCTAATGGCTCAGGGAGATAACAGACCTGTGGGAACTTAGGTGGGAAGCTGTCTCAATAACAGAGAGGATTTCAATCCAATCTGGGGCAGCGAGCTCCCACGGGGAAGCGTCTTTTCCCCTTGTGTCCAGCAAACAAAGACACTGACCAGGTCACCCACACTTGCCGGGCCTTCTGGGGCAGTTGAATATGGGGAACTTCCAGACATGGGGCCAGCAGGGGTGTCTGGGTCCTTGAAGCCCACCTCATCTGGGGGCTGTACTCAAGGATCCGTCAGGGCCAGGCATGGCATCTGGGAGAAGGACCAAAGTCTGTGGGGCTCCTTGGTTAGGTCAGGATAGCCCCTGTCCATCCCCACTGGATGGTGTAGCTCTTCACCCCCTCCCCTCCTACCGGAACTGGTAACCCTGAGCACTGGGCTGAGGCTAGTTTTAGGGGGCTGTGCAGGAGGCCAGCTCCCTCTCTGGGAGGCCAGGCAGCAGGGAATCTGTTTTGAACAAGTTAACTGCCATTTTTTTTTTTTTAATTTATTTTTGAGAGACACACAGAGAAAGAGAAAGCGCACAAGCAGGGGAGGGGCAGAGAGAGAGAGGGAGACACAGAATCTGAAGGAAGCTCCAGGCCCTGAGTTGTCAGCACAGAGCCCGATGCGGGGCTCAAACTCATGAACTGTGAGACAATGACCTGAGCCGAAGTCAGAGGCTTAAACTGAGCCACCCAGGCCCCCCTGAACAAGTTAACTCTTACCTCCCTTGGCTCAGCCACAAACCACCAGCTCCTGTATCTTCTAAATACCCGTTGGAATGGGTCCGGGGGCACAGAGCTGCGGGTGTGGACCCCAGCTGGGTCCAACCCAGCACAGCCGCTGGAGGCCTGTTGTGAGGACATCCCTAAGCTTCTCTCCAGACTGAACATTTGGCACTGGAGAGGGTCTGATGGTGACCCTTACTCCTGCATCCAGCAAGAGAGCTTCACGCCTGAGGAGTGGGCACAGCACACGTTACAGACAGCTGACCTGCTTCACAAACTCCTCTCTCCTGCAGCTCCACACATTGCCCCATCCCCTGCTGGAGACGGCACGCAGCCTGCCCGTGTTCTTCCCCATCTGAACTCCCGAGTCTTGCCTCTCCCCAGCTCGTCCTTGGTTCTAGGTGAGACTTCCAGGCCTGTGCCCGAAACAGACCGGGAGAACCTTCTCTGAATCCACAAGACATTTGGCTCCAGGGGACATTCTCTTCTCCTACCCCCTCGGTGGGTGACTTCTCTCAGTGCCTGTGTATAGCGACCTCTGTGCAGAGGAACTTGGCCTCCCCTAGTACTGCCTTCTGTGTGCCATGTGGCCCTGTTTTCTCAAGGAGAGTACAGTCTCTTTAGTGACCCTTGTCACTAAAGTTACCTTGTCACTCATCAGTGACCCTCACACTCTGTACATGTTTCACAAGTAGGAATCTAGGGACCATGACATTAAAATGGATGTGAGCTGCATTTGATCCAAACTTTCCATTTAACAGGTGAAGGAAGCATCTGAGGTCCAGGAAGGAAAACCAACTGGGCTGTAACCGGCCGGCTTGGTAAGGCTCGAAGCATTTGGAGACCTGGCTGTTTGACTCTCGGGCCGGCTTCTGCCCAGCTGCCCATGCTGTCCTAAATACCGAGTGAGTGAATGAGTCCCCTACTCAGAAACCAGCCCCTCGAAGGATCTAGAAAAAATTCTCAGACCTTCTTATACATGTCAGAATAGATCCTGTACCTTTTAAGAAATGATCAGTTAACAAGCTCGCTGTATCATTCAGGATTCTTTCAGTTGCAAGTGACAGAATTCCCACTCAAACTAGCTCGTGCCCAAGAAGGAATTTATTGCCCTGTGTTTAAGGCAGTCCAGGTTGGAGCTGAGCATGGGCCCACGAGTTGTCGGTCTGGGGCCGGTCTGGCCAACAGAGGGGTTTCTTGATACTGAGGATCCTGGGGAAGAGGTGAGTCTCCAGGTAGGGGTTGGGGCCACTGCCTTTGAGGCTCTAAGGGAGTGGAGGAGGGGAGCGGATATCTAGGCTAGAAGGACCCTCCATTGGAAAGACCTGAGTCATGAAGTAGAACTAGAATCTTTTCTTCCTGATTTGTCACATTGTAAAGTATTTCTTACATGTCGAAGAGCATGTAAGTATGTGTACAGGTTTAAAGGATAATAATAAAGCAAATACCCTGGAACCACCCCTGAGGATGAGAAAACAAAGTCAGCCAGATCTGGCACCAACCCAGTGACACTCGCCTCCATTGCACCTTCCTTTCTTCCCATCCTCCTCCATTTTGACTATTCTGGTTCCCGCCTTGAAATGTAGCCCTTAGAAAAATAATATTTCACGTTGCCTGCCATTTTGTAAATGGAATCATCCTTCTTTCGCCTGCTACACATTATGAATTTTGAGATTCCACAAAATTATGTTGATGTGTGGAGTTGTGGTTCATTCTCTCACTACTATATAATATCTCATTATATGTAATAAACATACCTTGATTTGTCTATCCCTCCTGCAGTGAACGAACGTGTGATTGTTTCCAGGTTTTTTTCTACCATAAGCGGGGCTGCTATGAATGTTCTTTCGTCGTGATGAATCCATTTCAGAGCTCTTTAGAAGTTAGTCATAGGATACATGAGTGTGAAGGTTCAGCTTTATCACACGATGCCAGACTGTTTCCCAAAGGTTGCTCTTCCTGTGTGGCTATTCATTCCTTATCTTGCCCTAATGTTTCAGTTGAGAATGCAGCCCAACTCTGTGGTCTGGAGAGCTAATGTGATGGAAATGGTTGGTTTTCATGGCAGAAAAGGGGGCGTTTGGTTCTTGAATGCCCTGTAGTGTGAAGTCACCAAGTCAGCAGTTACTGGGAGACTCGATGTAAAAGCTGGGGAGACTTTTCTACAAGAAGATCAACACTGTGGCCTCATGGCTGGCAGAGATGGAGAAAAGGAAGACTGGTGAGCTTGCTGGTTGTAATCATTGGGAGCGGAGAGAAGTCCCTGCTACCACTAGCCTTCAGATATGCCCATACAGAAAACCCTTGCACACGGGGAGGAAACACTTGGAATCAGACGTACCAAGCTGTAGCAAACTCTGTGCTCATCATGAACGAATAGACCTCTGCACAGGGAGAGTAAAGTTATAGCACAGGTCAGCCTTTCTCTCGTTCCGCCCCTAGGGATGAAAGAGTTGAACAGAGACCCACACGCTCTCTGGAAGAACCTGTCTTAAATCTCAATACAGTAAAACCTTGGTTTGTGAGCATAATTCATCTCGGAAACATGCTTGTGACCCAAAGCACTTGTGTATCAAAGCAAATTTCCCATAAGAAATAATAGAAACTCAGATGATTTGTTCCACAACCCCAAGATACTCATATAAAATGATTACAAAGCTGTAATACAATACAAAATAGTAACATACAAAATATAAAGAAAAATAAACAAATTAACCTGCACTTAATCTTTGAAAACCTTCGTGGCTGGTGTGAGGGAGACAAAAGAGAGGAGGGTTATTGTGTAGGACGACTTTCACTATCACTAACGGAATCACTGATGTCTATGGGCTGAATGGAATCTTTTTCTGCCTGGGGGCCAATGTATATGCTCACACGGATGTTGACTACAGTACAGTATTAATAAATTCTTGTCATATACTGTATTTAATGTAACTGGCAATAAAGCAGCCGAGGAAAGGTCTATATCTGCAGGCAGCCTGACCTAGAATGAAGCAAAGCATTCCTAAGCTTACTCTTGTATGGAAAAGCAAAGGACTGTCCCCAGGTGCTTTGAAGCGACAAAAAATACACTAGTGCCAGCTGTGGGCCCCTCCCAACGTTCTGAAAAATCACTGATTTCTGCCAAACACCACGGCCTGAGACTGAGCATCTGAGCATGGGAGACGATCACTCACAATCCCGCAGTGAGAGAGAGAGAGAGAGAGAGAGAGAGAGAGAGAGAGAACTACTGGCTCAGTTGTGATCATGTGACGTCTGGCGTCATGTACTACTCCTATTGCAAGACATCGCTCGTTTATCAAGTTAAAATTTATTAGAAATGTTTGTTCGCCTTGTGGAACACTCACAGAACAACTTATCCACCATCCCAGGTTTTACTGTACTAGGTATACAGAGGGAAAAGTAACATTTATTGGAATGGGCAAATAGTTCAAAAGAAAGGGACTGTACCAGTTTTCTCTTGCCGCCTAACAAGTTGCCCCAAAACTTAGTGGCCTAAGACAATAATAAGCACTTACAATCTCTCACAGTTTGTGTGGCTCAGGAATTTAGTAGGAGATGAATGGTAGGGTGAGACTCTCACGAGGCTGCTGTCATCTGAAAGCTTGACAGGTTGGGACCATCTGTTTCCAAGGTGGTTCACTCACGCAGCTGGAAAGTTGGCACTGGCTGTTGGCAGGACCCCTTATTTCTTCCCCAGGTGGACCCTTCCACACAGCTGCTTGAACATCCTTGGGACATAACGCTGGGCTTCCCCCAGAGTGAGAGATCCCAGAGCACAAGGAGAAAGCCATGGTGCCTTTTATACTCTAGCCTCAAAAGTCATATGCCATCACGTCTGCACAGTTGTGCAGTTGTAAGGCTGCATTGGTCTCACAGGTTGTCTCTGGCTCACTGTGGGAGGACCCAGAAGGGCAGGGGTAGGAAGAGGTGGGGTTTTTGGGGAGACATTTTGGAGGCTAGCTACCCAAGGACAGCTACCCCAAGGAAACTGAACAGATGTTCCACTGTGGAACAGAGTTACTGTGAGAAACAGCCCAATGTGGGGTTTGAACTCACGACCCTGAGATCAAGAGTCATATAATCTACCAACTGAGACAGCCAGGTGCCCTCAGAGTTACTGCAAGAAACAAGAGAAACTAAAACAAAACAAAATGAAATACTGTATCTTTCTTTGTAGTTTCTACAAGTTTAATTGCATCTACAAGAAAAGAATCATCTCAGTTACAAAAATTCCTTTAAATGAAAAATCACGATTACAAAATTTAAAAAGTATAAACCATGAATAGCATGAAACCAAACAGTATTAGAAAACCAGCTTGAAAATTTTTACTAGATATGTACTAGGAAAACACTAAAGAGAAGAGAGCAAATGTAAGAGACATAGAGAATCCAGGTGACACAACCTTTGTTTACGAGGAGGATGAAGACAACCACAATGGAGAAAAAAAGATGCATTTATATGGGGCGCCTGGATGGCTCAGTCGGTTAAGCGTCCAACTTTGGCTCAGGTCACGATCTCTTGGTTTGTGACTTTGAGCCCTGTGTCAGGCTCTGAGCTGTCAGCACAGGAGCTGGAGCCTCCTTCAGATTCTGTGTCTCCCCCTCTCTCTGCTCCTCCCCTGCTAATGTTCTGTCTCTCTCTGTCTCTCAATAATAAGTAGACGTTAGAATTTTTTTTTAAAAAATGCATTTATTCATTCATTTGTTATTCATTCAATATATATTTATTGAGCCTATTACGAGCCAACCACTAGCGGAGATTTTATATACTCATTTAAAGTTTCTAGTTAAGACAGAGAAATGCTGCATGATCTCACTTATAGGTAGAATCTTAACAACAAACTCATAGAAAAAGAGGTCAGATTTATGGTTACCAGAGGTGGGGGTGGGAGAGGGGGGATTGGATGAAGGCAGTAAAAAAGTACAAACATCCAGTTATAAATAAGTGCTGGGGACGTAACGTGCAACATGGTGATTATAGTTAGCACTGCTGTATATTATACTGAAAAGTTGCAAAGAGAGTAGATCTTAAAAGTTCTCATCACAAGGAAAACAATCTTTTTTCTCTCTTTCTGTCTTTTCTTGTAACGATAGGAGGTGACGGGTTTTAACTAAACTTACTGTGGTAACCATTTCACACAATATCCAGATCAAGTCATTACGCTGCACACTTTAAACTTAAACAGTGCTGCATGTCAATTACATTTCAATCGAACGAAACAAAAAAATTCAAAAGGAAAGTTTCTAGTTAAAGATTTTGTTAGTTATTTTCTGTAATCTACTACTTCTATAATCAAAGAAACAATAGAAGTAAAATTTCTCTAATGCCAAGAAAGATGTGAGCCTTCAGATTTAAGGGGCAAAATTAAAATAAAGGGGCCTATGCATACCTTTATCTTTATAAAATCTCAAGTTCCAAGGATAAAATAAAAATACTTTCAGTATATAGGTAGGGTAGAAACACAAAGAGAAAAAAACGGACTTGTCCCAAACTCTGCTCATGTTTATGTAACTCTAAATTCTAGAAGAGAGCAAAACAATTTCTGTAGAATTTTCAGCAGCGGTGTTTGCAAAGAATTCTGTACTTAGCTAAGATGTCATTCACATATGGGTCAAAAGAAAGGTATTCTTAGACATGTAAGGACTCACGTAATCTGCCTGAAAAACAATCCCCAAAAGGTCCAGCGATCAACTGAGAAATGAGTCAAAATAAAGAACCCCAAAATGGAAGGAGTGGCATAAAAGAAACAACCATGAGTAATTAAGCCAGTAAAGAATAATGTCTACATCATTGTTTGGAACATGGTTATGTTCCATGGTTATGTTTTGGAACATGGTTAATTCTTTAAGGAGAAAAGAAATGTAAGTTCTGAATATGTAACTATTCCTAACAAAAATTTAAGATGAGGGGAAGGCCAAGAAGGAAATAAAAGTGCCCTAAATTTCTCATGTAACTAGAGTGAAGTATATACCAATTCTGGAAATTGGTAGTTTTTTTTGCTTTAAATATTTTGTTTTATTCTATAGGTACATAACTTTCAAATTATCACAGAAAAGGAAGTCAAGAAAAATTGATCAACTAAACACAATTCAGAAAGAGAAAACAGCAAGGAAACATGAAACAAAGCAGAAAATATTACAAGAACAATGCCAAACATACAAGTTTCATTCAAATATGAGCATATGAAATTCTACTGTTAATAGATGAAAACTTTTACATTGTATAAGCATAATCAAAGTATATTTTGTTTATCAGAAACATACTGTATTAGAGAAGAGTGAGAAATAAATGAATGGGAAATTCTTTTTTTAAAATGTCTGTTTATCTTAGGAGAGAGAGCACGTACGCACGTGCACGTGTGAGTTGGGGCGGGGGGGGGGTGGGTGGTGGAGAAGAGAGTGAGGCAGAGAGAATCCCAAGCACAGAGCCTGATGCAGAGCTCAGTCTCATAAACCATGCAATCATAACCTGAGCTGAAATCAAGAGTCAGACGCTTAACCAACTGAGCCACCCAGGGGCCCTGTGAATGGGAAATCATAATCCTCAGGAAATGCAAACAGAGAGGAAGCAGAAGGAGCAGTATCAGAAGTATACAAAGTGGAATTTAAGGGAAAATGCAAGTAAGAGTGTTATTTTATATTGATCAAGATGCCGATCCACAATAAAGATACATCATAAACTTTTATGAACCAAATAACATCTCATTAAAAAACAGAAAACAACAACTATTCTAGACAAAAGAAGAAATTCACGAATCCATGGTATTAGTGAGGATTTCAAACATATGAATCTCTCTCTTGGACAAATCAAGGATTCTTAAAAAAGTTATAGAGAAGTGGAGACTCCTGAGGTTTCACCTGAACAGGGCAGAACCACCTGCTGAGACCCTGTTCCCTTCGAAGTCTGCTGGGGAAGAAAGGAGCACGAACACTTCATCCTCAGCCCAGCCTAAGATTTGGTTTTGGGATTAAATCACACTCTCACCTCCAGGCCTTTGCACCAACTTTTTCCTTAGCCTGGAACAACCTGGCTTCTGCCCTCACCCGTGTTTACTTGGCCCATCCTCACTGCATTTACTGGAAAGCTCAAAAGTCACCTCCTCAAGGAGGCCTTCCTTGCCTCTTCCTGAGGGGATTTTCCCTGCTAGCTGGTCTCCCTCCCCCTGCCTCATCTGGGCCATCAGTATTCCCTCATCCTGCTTTATCCATTTTTTAAATTTATTTGTTTGCACATCATTCTCACTACTTGATATTACTATATAAGCATTCAGTTTGTTCATCTTTGTATCCTCACTACTAACACTCTGCTTGGCACACAATAGTATTGGCTCAAGAGTATGTATAATGGGAGGGGCCTGCGTGGCTCAGTCGGTTAAGTGTCCAGCTTCGGCTCAGATCATGATCTCTTGGTCCATGGGTTTGAGTCCCGCGTTGGGCTCCATGCCGACAGCACGGAGCCTGGAGCCTGCTTCAGATTCTGTGTCTCCCTCTTTCTCTCTGTCCCTCCCCTGCTCGTGCTCTGTCTCTCTCTGTCTCTTCAAAACAAACATTAATAAAAAAAAGATGAAAAAAAAGTATAATGCATACATGAATGAAATTTTAAATATAAGCGTTTTTAAACTTCAGCAAGTTCTTTGCGTTGCTGTAAATCTGTGGTTCTGGATTGGGAGTGGTTTGGGCCCCGTGGGAAAGTCTGATAATGTCTAGACACATTTTTGGTTGTCACAACCTGGTGGAGGGTTCACTGCTGGCAGCTGGCGGGTAGAAGAAGCTGGTGTGGTGTTAAATATCCTGCAGCGTGCAAGACGATCCCCACAGCAGAGACGACCTGTCCCCAAGTAATAGTGCTGAGGAAACTGCCGAAGAGCCATTGCTGCCTTCTTTGTTTAGGAAGATGCTTTCTTAGGGTTTTAAAACAAGAAATATACAAGAAGATGTTAGAAGTCAGTTTTCAGTGGTTGTGAGGTGACCCTCGGGTAGGGAGGGAGGGGTCGGTGGAGCATAGAGGAGTGACAGAGCAGTGAAGTTACTCTGTGGGCTGGTCGGTGGAGCATAGAGGAGTGACAGAGCAGTGAAATTACTCTGTGGGCTTGTGTAGCAGTGGATACGTGTGGTTATATGTTTGTCAGTGCCCGTAGAGCAAACACCACCCAGAGGGAACCTTAAGGTAAACTTGAACAGATGGTGGGGAACACTGATAACAGGGGAGGCTGTGCATGTGTGGGGGCAGGGGACAGAGGAGGAATCTTTGTACCTTCCACTCAACTTTACGGTGAACCCCAAATTCTCTGCAAAATAATGTCTAGTAAAAAAACCCAAAAAGCAGAGTTTCACCAAGTCACGTAGATGTTCTAGCTCTTTGACGCTCAAAATGGTCCTTGGTTCAGATGCATCGAAACGTGGACTCTCAGGGTGCCTGGGCGGCTCAGTCGGTTAAGCGTCCAACTCTTGATTTCCGCTCAGGTCATGATCTCACAGCTGGAGAGATAAAGCCCTCACGTCAGCACAGAGCCTGCTTGAGATTCTCTCTCTCCCTCTCTCTTTCTGCCCCTTCCCGCACTCTCTCTTTCTCTCTCAAAATAAATAAACGTCAAAAAAAAAAGAGAGAGAGAGAGAGAGAAATATAGACTCTTGACCCCGTGCCAGGCCTGGTGAGTGGGAAAATGCAGCTTTATGATACCCCAGGCAGTTCATAACCACATTTAAGTTTGAGAAGTCCTGGGCTAAGACACGAGTTCTCAGCGTTGGTTGCTCACTGGAATCATCTCGGAAATGTTTAAAAATCCCAATGCCCATGCCACACCCCAGGCCAACGAATGAGAACCTGGGGACTGGGGCCCTCTTATTACCCTTTTTAAAACACCTCAAATGACTTCTGTGTGTGCCCAGGTTGTGAACCACTGTTTGAGGCCATGTGTGGAAGTCGCAAAAGGCTTAGTAAAAAACTAGTTCTGTGACTCTTGGGCCCTTTATCCAGATCAAGGGCATAAACCACTGTGAGAGGGCCAGGCTGTGGGCATAGAGAGGACTTGAGAGGGAGGGTCCCTTTGGAGAATGTAGGCGTGAGCCTTGGACTCCCTCTTACCTCATGGCCACTGAGCAGGCCCCTGAGCAAACTTGGTCTGCGTGGCCCGCAATGAGGGATGCGGTGGACCGGGGTCCGATGCCTGCCTGAGAAGAGGCTGTGGTTGCCAGGTGAGGTAGCAGGGCAGAGGGAGACTGGATGCTTTTTTCTACCAAAAAGGCCTGGCCTGGGGGCAACTGTTTCTCATCGGCCAGAGAATGAGAATTCATCAACTGGCCCAGAGCTGTGAAAAAATTTTGCTCAACCTATTGGGATGAGCACTGGTGTTGTATGGAAACCAATTTGACAATAAATTATATTTAATATAAAAAAATAAAATAAAACCCAGATACCCAGGTCTGTCAATTTTTTTTTTTTTTTTTCTCAAGAGGATCCTGCCAGAGACCAGGAAATTGGGAAAGGGCCATGGCAGAAAATGCGTCACTCCATTTACAGCAAGGACAGCCACATGTTCCCTGTGTGGCCTCTGAAGTTTCCATGAAAATGCACCCTAAGACAGTCATCTTTAAATCACGGAGCATAAAGCCATCTTATCGCAGTACCTGTCAGCTGAGAACCCACCTTGTACTTACTTTTTTCTCTCTCCCTGGAGGGGCAGATGCCACAGCTAATGACTGGTGGAGGTAGAGAAGTGCCAGGCAATGACAGAAAAAGACTCATGCCGGGTGCCCCCCACCTACTCCTCCCTATGGACCCCCCCTCCTCAGGGTAGGTGGCTGCCCATGCCGAGGTAGGAGAGAAAATCAAAATCAGGTTTGAGGATTTTATTACCACACAGGCTTGAACGCTTTCTTTCTTTTTTTTTTTTTTTTATACCATTTTTTTTTTTTAACGTTTATTTATTTTTGAGACAGAGACAGAACATGAACGGGGAAGGGGCAGAGAGAGAGGGAGACACAGAATCGGAAACAGGCTCCAGGCTCCGAGCTGTCAGCCCAGAGCCCGACGCGGGGCTCGAACTCACAGACCGTGAGATCGTTACCTGAGCTGAAGTCGGACGCTTAACCAACTGAGCCACCCAGGCGCCCCTCTTTCTTTTTTTTTAAGTTTATTTATTTTGAGAGAGAGATAGAGAGTGCATGGGAGGGGCAGAGAGAGAGAAAGAGAGAGAGAATCCCAAGCAAGTTCTGTGCTGTCAGCAAGGAGCCTGACTCAGGGCTCAATCCCATGAACTGTGAGATCATGATCTGAAAATGAGAGAGAGAAAAAACACTGTTCCAATTTTCAGCCTAAGGGTTGGGGACTGAACAATGTCTCTCGTTGAACAAAGTTTGAAGGGACAACAAGGGAGACAGAGGTAAAGAGCCTCTGAGGCCATCCTGTGAGCCAGCGCCAGCATGCGGCTGCAGAAGGAAGGCCCAGAGCTCAGTCTGGAAAGGGATCTTCACCAAAGGGACTAGACCTTTCTGTGTAACCTAGTCCTGGAGAAGACAGAGGAGGGGCCGTGGAGGAGGGACAGAAAGAGAGAGAGGTGGGGAGGGGACTTGGAGTGCTGGGAAAGGGCAAGTGGCTGGCCCCAGAGAGGCGTGGATGAGGGGACGACCGGGGGCGCGTGGGGCACAGTTTGGAACAGGCTGGGATGTGCGGCTCTGAGACTGATGAGAGAATTCCTCCATACTGGCCACACACGCGCACGTTTTGATTTCTGGAACTGTGTTCCTGCACTTTGTCTTTTTCAAAGCAAACGGAGCCAACAATAACTAGGTTTTCTTCTCTCTGAGTTTGTGTCAGGACCGAATGACTCCCCCCTCCTCTCCCAGCTCTAATGCCACACCTGGGAGAGGAGGGCCAGTGAAGAGCAGAACAGCAGTTCTGGCTGGTTCAGATGCCACCGTGAGGTGCTACTTGGCCCCTTTGCCTTTTCCTGTTTAATAAGCAGGGAAACAACGCTCCTGAGGGGTCCCCGTGCCCCCTTCCACTGTCTGCCACAGGTGTCCCAAGGGAGAACTTCCATGCCACCCTCGGGTCCTGCCTCAGGATGGACAGGAGGATGGGGTGGGGTGGTCTTTCCACTCCCTTCTCTGCCTTTGCCATCTGTGGGCCCCAACCTCAGTCTCTTTTCCTCCCTCTGGTGTTGAGAAAGCTGGATTTGACTGGCCACGGGGACAGTTTAAAGTCAGGCTGCTTTCCATCTTTCCAGCTTGCAAGGGTCACCTCAGAGAATTCTAGAGAGGATAGAAATGCGTTTCAATCACTGCTGAGAATCGTTTTAAAAATTATTCTTATGCCAGGTCACAAAGACATTATCAATAGCCTCTAAATGTACAAACTGTGCAGGTCACATTCTCTGACCAGAATTCAAGAAAACTAGAAATTAAAAACCAAAGGATAAGCAAAGAATAACAACACAGAGCCACTGGGGAAATTAAAAATCACTTTTCGAAGTCATTCTTGGGTCTGAGAAGGAGTGCAAACTTCAATAACAGGCTGCACGGAACAGAATGCTAATGATAACAACACAGAAAAATAAATGAGCCAGGCATTTATTTTCAGATGCCAGAAACAAACCACCATCATCACCACCAACATAACCCAAGGAAACAAGGAGAAGCTAATAATGAAAAACCCCAGAAATTAATGGATTAGAAAATAGGAAATGTAAATTGATAAATACAGCCAGAGTCTGGCTCTTTAAACAGACCAATGACTTCAAGAAACCATTGGCAAGCTTAATCAAAAAAAAAAAAAAAAAAAAAAAAGGAAATATGAGGGTACAGAAATGAGAAATGATAGGGAGTTAACGAAAAATATAAAGAAATAGGCTTTATAACTTTATGCTAAGAAACTTGAATATCTCAATGAAGCGGATAGTTTTCTGGGAAAATACACACGACCAAATTTGACTCAAGAAGCAGTAGAAAACCTGAATTCGATTAATAATCCCAGATGAAGCTGAAAAAAACTGTCGAAAAAGTATGAAGCCTAGACCGTTTCAGAGGCGAATTCTTCCAGGCCTTCAGGGAACGAATCATCTCTGTGCTGTGTAAATAGAGTCAGTGCATGGAGATAGATGGGCTGCTTCCCAAGTCATTGTACTGAGCCAGCGCTGCCCCAGTGACACGGAAGCCGATGAGACAGCCGTGCAGAAGAGGAACTGAAACCCAATTCACCAATACATACACAAAATATTAGAAAATTGAATGCAGCCATATGTGTGAAATAACAATAGGCGATACATAAGCAGGGCTGATGCCAGCAATGCAAATGTTGTTCAATATCAAGAAATCGCTTAGTGTGATTAATGACATTAATAGATCAAGGTGAAAAACCGCATTATCACTGTTTTAAGAGCTTAGGTTTGGAAGGCAGAAAGCCCGAGTACAAATCCTACCCTTTTCACATCTTCACTGTGGACTTTTAGGCATTTTCTCTACCTCCACATTGGGAAAATAATGTCTCAAGTCAAGGTCATGTGTGGACACACAGAACTCTTGGTACAGAGCTTGGCACATTGTCAAAACTCAATAGGTGAGAATTTTGGAAAAATTCCAAGATATTAGCATTCATTCCAGGTAATGTTTTTGTAAATAAAGCAAGAATTGAAGAACACTCCTTTAATATTACAAAGGTTATCTCTCTCAAACCAAAACAACATCATAATTAACTGTGAAAACATTAGTGACATCCCAATTAAGTTAAGGAACAAGATAAGGATGCCTCTATCTATCCACTATTACTTACAATGTTCCAGAAGTTCTAGCAATGAAATTAAACAAAACAGATAAAATAAGGGTCATAAATATTCCCAAGGAGAAAATATTATCATCATCGTTTTCAAGGGATATGGTTTGGGTTTTTTTTGTTGGTTTTGTTTTTTGTTTTTGTAATTTGAACATGGCAAAAAATCAACTGAAAACTTCATGGAGCTAACAAATGAGTTTAGTAGGGTAACAGTCACAAACTATAGAGATATAGATATAAAAACCAATATGTTTCCTACAATAATGAGCAGGTCATTAGAACACATCATGGAAATATATTACATTCACAACAGCAACAAAATTCATGGGAATTAACAAGAAATGGGAAAGGTTTACGTATAGAAAACCTAAAATCTTTACAGAGGAAATCAAGATGGGACAAACAAAAGGAGAGACAAACACTCTTCTAAGAAGAATCAAAATACAAGTTTTCAGTTGTTCCAATTAATCCATACATGAACAAATTCCAATCAAAATTTCAATGAGATTTGTTTTCTTTAGGAAACCTTGACAAAATTATCGCAAATTTCTCTGGAAGACGAGAAGTGTGTAAAGGAAAATTATGAAGAAAAGCAGGTGGATGAACTTGCCCTGCTAGATATTAAACATAATTAAAGACTCCAACAATTAAAACAGATTCGCTGGTACATAAAAACAGATGGATTCACAAGACAGACTAGGAAGGCAGGAAGGGATCCAAGTGTATGTGGGAATTTATTCTTGATTATGGAGGTATTTCGTAGAGCAGTCAATAAGTAATGGCTAAGTTAGATTCCTTCCTCAAAATGCACAGAAAAGCAAATCTCAGTTTCTAATTACATACATATTTTTATTTTTAACTTTTTGTTATGGAAAGATTTCAAATTTTCAGAAAAGTTGTATGAATAATACAATAAATTTCATCATATCCTTTGTAATGATTCACCAATAACTAACATTGTACAATGGCTTATTATAGATATGTGTGTATCATCTATCTTTTTATCTATCTACCTACCTACCTGTCTATTGTATATGCATTCAAATCTGGCTTTTTCTGCTTTCCTAACTGTAGAAACTATAGTTTTGTTTTGTTTTGTTTCTCCTGTAACAATCGAGAGTGAGTTTCAAGCAACATGTACCCTTTTATCCTTAAATACTTCAGTGAGATTCTCTAAAGAACAAGGCCATTAATACAATGTTCCAATTAAAATATTTAACGTTGATATAATACTCTTTTTTTTTTTTTTTTTTTTAATTTTTTTTTTTTTCAACGTTTATTTATTTTTGGGACAGAGAGAGACAGAGCATGAACGGGGGAGGGGCAGAGAGAGAGGGAGACACAGAATCGGAAACAGGCTCCAGGCTCTGAGCCATCAGCCCAGAGCCCGACGCGGGGCTCGAACTCACGGACCGCGAGATCGTGACCTGGCTGAAGTCGGACGCCCAACCGACTGCGCCACCCAGGGGCCCCTGATATAATACTCTTAATCTAATGCTTAGCCCCTCTTCAAATTTTGCCAGGTTTCTCACTAAATAACCTTTATAGGCATTCCCCTTGGATTCAATCCATCTAGGATTCAATGTAGGTTCATTCACCGCATTTAATTGTTATGTCTTTAGTTCCCTTTAATCTGGCATAATCCCTTAGTGTCCCTTTGTTTTTCATGTTACTGGTATTTTTTTTAAATATACAGGCCAGCAGTTTCGAAGACTCTCCCTGCATTTGTGTATATCTGGTACTTCATAATTAGTTAGAATCAGGTTACGCATTTTGTAGGACACGTTGTGTCCTCAGTGCATCACTTTGGGAGGTACAGGGTGTAGGTTTTTTCCATCTTGGATGATGTCAACTTTGAGCCACCACTTGGTTAAGTAGTGTTTAACAGATTTCTCCACTGTGAAGTTACTCTGTGTGTGTGTATGATTAATACAAAATTTGTAGGGGGTTGGATACTTCAAGGCTGTGTAAATATCTGTCACTTATTTTTACCTAAATTAATTATTGCTAGGGTTGCTGCAGGATGGTAATTTTCTAACTCTACCATTCTTTCTGTGTTTATTATCTGGCAAGAGCTTTCTCTCCCTCTCTTTCTCCTTCCCCTCTTCTCTCTGCCTTCTTCCCTCTTTCTCCTTCTTTCCTGTCAGTGTGGACTCATGGATTTTATGTTATTCACTGGGCCATCATCCATTACTGTCATTATTCATTTTGATGCTCAGATTGTTCCCATTTGGCCAGTGGGTCCTGTGCCCTTTGACCTGTTCCTATCAGTTTTTGAGTACTTCTTTACTTTCTGGCACAATAAGATGTCCCAGGATCATTTTGTACTTTCTCTGTTGCAGACTTGGAATCAGCCATTTCTCTAAGGAATTCTGGTTTCTTTGATTGGGAGATGTGGAGGAAGAAAGATTTGGGCATAATTAAATATAAAAAAATTAAATCATGAAAGAACCATAGATGAATAGCTATATAATCTTTGGGTGAGAAAGAACTTTTAAATATAACATCAAAGACAAACCCCATAGATTTTAACTGTACACAAATTTAGGACCTTCTCTAGGAAATCATCATAAATAAAATGTTGAGAGGTCTCAAGGCTCATTCCTTGGATTTCTTCTCTCTATCCACAGTTCTTTTCTTTGTTATCTCATTCACTATTATGGCGTTAAGGACCATCTGTGTTCTGATGATTAGCAAAATTATGTACCCAGCCTGAACTTCTCTTCTGGATCCCAGACTAGTGTGCTCAACTGCCCGTTCAACATCTTCACTTAGATACCCACTATGAATCCCAAACGTCTCTCTCCCTCCACAGCTTAGTCAGATCACACCATTTCTCCATCAGGATCACCCCTACCCCATCCCATTCTTTCATATATCTTGGAAAAGAAGCCCATGTCCTTATAACAGCTTCCATAGCTCAACATCATTGGTTCTTCACTCTGGTTTCACATTAGAATCATCTGGAAACTTTAAAAGAAGTAGAGATGCCTGGAACTGGGCCAATTAGATGGCAATCTCTGGGAGTGGAGGAAGGCTCCCGGGGGTCCTAAGTCATGGACAGAGTGGAGAACTCCTGCCCTACACGATCCACCCCATTACCTCTCTGTCCTCATCTACAATCTTCTCCTTCCTTCCTTGTTTACTCCATTCCAAGTGAGCTGGCCTTTTCGCTATTCTCGAACACATCAGGCATGCTTTTGCCTCAGGGCCTTTGCACATGCTGCTTCCTCCTGACCAGAACCTCTTTCCTAAGACATCTGAATGGCTTGGCTCCCTCACTTCCTTCAAGTCTTGCTATGATGGCCCTTTCTCAGTAAGGTTTTTCTTGTTTAGAGTTACAATTCTTATCTAGCTACCAGCATTTTTTGTCTCTGTTTCTTGTTTTATATATATATATATATTTTTTCCTGTAGCACCTCAATAATCTGACATTTTATATATGTATGTATGTATGCATGCATGCATGTGTGTATGCATGCATGCCTGTATGTATGTATTGTATGTGTTACTCTTCTAGAGCAGGGGTAGGCGAACTGCAGCACGTGGGTCAAATCCAGCCCACAGCCTGTGTGTGTACTAGTTAGTGCAATAAACTACAGAGGTCTGGCTGGAACACCCTCCTGCACCTCTGTTTTCTCCTCAGCTCTCAGTGTCTGCTTCCTCTGTCCCACCTCCCAGCCTCCCAGGACCCACTGGCTGTCACCTACATGCTTTTGGCAACCGCTCAGCACCCAGCGGTGGAATCTCCATCTGGGAGACAGTGACTAGGCAGGTGGCCACCCCACTAACCAGCTGCTCTAGCCTAGATGGCCAGGACGTCCTAGAAGAGCAAAGTCAGTTTTCATCAGGTGTGGCTGTCACTGGGGCAGAGAGTGAAGCTGACCATTGCCACTGCTCCCCCTCCTGCCTGCCACCCCCCACCCCTTCCTGGGGATGATTGCTCCTGTTCCCAAGAATGTCTACAGTGGACAACCACCAGCACAAATTGTGCTCAGTGCTCAGAAACTGGAGTAGGGTGGAGAGGAACAAGTTTTGTCTCTTTTACATAAGTATCTACATTGAATTGGTCTGTGGTGGAAAGTAGTATCCGGTCCTTTTATAGGAAAAGCTCATGGACTCCTACTTAGGAGTATAAGCTCCATGAGGGCATGTTTTTTTTCTAATGCTTATTTATTTATTTTGAGAGAGAAGATGAGAGAGAGGAAGAGCAAGCAAGCAGGGGAGGGGCAGAGAGAGAGGGAGAGAGAGAATCCCAAACAGGTTCTCTACTATCAACATAGAACCCGATGTGAGACTCCATCTCACGAAGCATGAGATCATAACTTGAGCCAAAATAAAAATTTGGACGCTTAACTGACTAAGCCACTGAGGGCATGGTTTTTAAATCTTATTTTGTTCACTGATGGTTCTTTTGTATCTCACAAGGTGTCTGGTACTCACATAATTATAAAGCAAACGATAAACTAGGTAAATATTTGTATCACATATAACAAAATCCTTACAATACAAAGAGCCTGCAAAGATTACTAAGAAAAACATGGACATTTTAAGAGAAAATCAGAGAAAGACAAGAAGATAAAGATTCACAAAGTAGCAATACAATGACTGATAAACATATGAATTTTTAATACCAATCAAATAAACCCCAAATAGAAAAAGATAAGGTTCACTTATCAGACTGGCAAAGACTAACACAATAAGAATTGTTTTTGAGGGGGACTATCTGAAATGGAGCCTTGTAAACCCCTGGTTTGTGTATTAAATTCTGGATAGTGAGATCATGGGTGATTTTTTTTTCTTTTTGTCCTGTATGAACTTTTGAATTTTCTACACTGAGAACATGTTACTTAAGTACAAATCATTTTGAAAATTATTTCTAGAAAATGGAAAAACAGTAGGAAGGACATTCAAAGAAGAGCGAACCGCCAAAAGATTTCTTGCGCATCTTAAAGTGGGATGAGGAAACCTCAGGGTCACGGGAAATAGGGATATTGTGACCCTAGACAGAGAATATGGTGCTTTTGGTGAGGATCTGGTCTTAGAGTCATGCCTAAATTCTAGCCGTCAGCTGTCCTGGAGCAGTCTTCCATATCTTCACAACACAATTCTCAAGAAAAATCCTGGCTGAAGAAAAACTTTCCCCACAGATGAGTAATAAACAGAAAGGAATCATTAAGAACCCTGTTACAATAGAGAAAGGAGAAAAGAAATATAACAACTAAGGAGCTGATGAAGAACTCATACCAGAAAAGCAATTACTTCAGGAAACAGAGGAACATTTTGGAAAAATACTCTGTCCATGATCACAAAGAGATTAATGAGAATATGAACTCTCCAAGGGACAATGGAAGAGCTCAGAGGAGGGAGAAAAGGTTGAAGAAGAAACATTAAGACAATGTAGAGAGATAAAAAGTGAACTGATAAAGATAAAAAAATAGAAATATAGGGTAATCATACATGTGTTGGGAAGACAGAAACCTTATTGGTAATCAGAAAAATAGAGCAGGTTTTTTTAAGCACAGTAAGATGCATAATAGATAAGTATGAGAAAAATCTTATAAAATGTATTGGAGAGCAGATAGAAAAAAGAGGTGGTGTTCAAGACAGATTAAAGCACTCCAGCATCTATGTAATTGTTGTTTCAATAGAAGGAGACCAAATAGATGGAGTAGAAAAAAAAAAATAAAAAAGAAAAGAAAACTGCCCAATAAAGGGAGACCTGAATGTAAAGTTCCAAAGGACACATTATGTTCTGGAAAGAACACATCCCAGTCAAGTAATTATGAGAGCTAAAGAAAGAATCATATGGGCATCCATGCAGAAAAAGCATCACTCACAAGGGAGAAAACAGTATCAACTGGCCTGAGGCTCATCCCTAGTAATATTCAGTAGCCAAAGTTAGTGGAGTATTGTCTACCGAGTTCTGAGAGACGTGGAACATAGCAAGCTCTCACTCAGGCAAAGTGTCACTCAAGTCTAAAGGCAATAGTCATTCCCAAAGATAAAAATATGCCAAGACTTGACACCCCTAAGTGTTTCTTGAGAAACTATCCAGTCATGGAATCCAATTGATCAAGAGATGAATCTAAATAAAGAACTGTGGAATGGAGAAACCATCATATTAAAGGGTGGGTTATGAATCTTGAATAAATTTACATATGGAACCATCATGTTTATTTTACAGATATAATGTTGAAAATATGAAAATTCTTGTTGTTGCAAGCCACTGAGATTTGCAAAGTCCTGCAGCCTAAACTAGTACAAGCTAATTGATATACCAATATTGGCCTAATAAACCAAAGTGTATTTCAGTGAGAGACTCAGAGACCTTCTGGGAAGGAATGTGCTCTAAGATTAGAAAGCTTCTGGTTGGCCTTGGAGAGCCTAAGGGAGCCTAATATAGGGTGTTATCTATTACTTAAATATGCCCTTGGCCATGTCCCATGAACTCATCTCTTGTCCTTGGGAGAGAGCTGCAATACAAATAAAAGCAAAATATCTATTTTATTAAAACTGAGCAATTTTGTGGATAGAGCAATGAGCTTTGAGATCCTCTCCCAGAACGTAACACAAAGGGGAGAGAGAGATTCTATCTCTGTCTGCTCTGGACTTGCTGATGGCTTTGCATCTTGGGGGTTCAGTGCCCACAGGAGTACTGCATACAGAAGCCACGCTCAGGGTGACATCAGAGCCCAGTGGGAAATGGCAAGTGGTTGTGCAGAGCCTTGTGTTAGACCGTGGATCTGGCCTGAGCAAGCAATGTAGCAATGATGGTTTCAGTTGCAAGTATGGAATTACGAAATATCTAGCAATGCAGTGAGCTTCAGGTAGCTTAATCTAGGGGCCCAAGGATGTCACTCAGGACTTGATTTCTCTTCATCTCTTTTTTATTTCCACGAGATTAGCTTCATCCTACAGCTGGCTCCCTTCGGGTTTGTAAGATGGCTGCCTTCAATCCTAAACTACATCAAGCAGGTGAACAAACAAAAGCACTGAGCACAGAACACAGTTCCTCAACTTCATTCTAATTGGGCCAGTTTGGGTCATATATCCAAACCCGTAACTGTGGAAGTGAATGACATTATGTAATTCGCTTAGACCAGCCGTTCGCAACCGGGGACAGTTTTGCCTCACGGGGGACGTCTGGCAATGCCTGAAGACATTTTATCACGGTAGGTGAGTGTGTGTGACAGGCAGGTAGTGAATAAAGGCTAGAGATGCTGCTAAATATTCCACAATACACAGGAGAGCCCCATTCCCCACTCCCAACAAAGAATTATCCAGCCCCAAAAGTCCATAGTGCTGAGGCTGAGAAACCCTGGCTTGAACCAATCAGGAGCCCCCCCTTACAATTGAGATGAGTCGGGACAATTCAAACTGTTTGACTAGTACACATGCAGAAAGGGTGAAGTGGATGCTAAGAAGGCAACATGATCCTCTCCACAAGTGCCCAGCAGACCACTAGGTGGCAACTGGACTTGTGTGTGAGCATAGGTGAGACACTCCTGGGGACTACCAGAAGTTCTTGCAGTGGAGACGTAAGATGCCAAATTCTTGCATGACACAGACCGCAGAAGTCAGGGGTATTATCAAGAGGGCTGTCTCCTTTGTTCCTAGAGGTCAGTGAGGCTTTGGCCAGCCCAGGGTACACAGTTGTAGGATTTTGGAATAAGACCTGGAGGCTTGGGTATCATTACCTGCCTGAGTTGGGGAGGATGGTCTAGGCTGGGCAGGAGCTGGAGAGGGGGGCAGCTATCATCAAAACATGAGGGCTGCAGGCTGGGCCAGGGATGGCTATCTGCTCCCAAAGGTGATATGGATCCTTTGATCCAGCAGGGGACTGATATCATCAGATTTGCATTTCATAAAAATCACTCCTGTGTGGAGGATGGGTTGGAGCGGGGCTGGGGACGGGGTGGGGGGGAGGCAGCGGTGGGACGGCCGGTAGGAAGACCAGGTAGGAGACTACAATGGGGCCCTGGTTGAGGACTAAGAAGGGAGTGGAGAAGAGGGCGTGGGTTAGAGAGCTCCTAAGGAGGAGGCACTCAGATGATTCAGAGATGGGTTGAATGAGGAAGGTAAAGGAAAGGAAGGAGTGTGAATACTTCCCACATTTCTAACCCTAACTGCTGATTGGTGGAACCACCCAAAGAGATGAACCTCAAAGGGAGGGGGTGCTGGGGCAGTGGCCTGGGGAGGAAACAATAAGGTGGGGTTTCAATCTGGACCTTAGGAGGGTCATCATCTGATTAATGGAATTGAATCAGTGAAAGGTCTACATGGAAAGGGAAAAGAAAGTTGAGGAATGCCAACATCTGGGGACATCTGGGTGTGGCGGCAGAGGGGCGGGCAGTGGCCAAGAGGAGAATCCAAGAGACAGCAACTCAGGGGAAGTAGGGCTTTCTGTATATGGGATAGTATGAAGAAATCGAATAAGACGACGGGGCGGGGGAGGGGAGGGAAGCAGCTATTGAATTCAGCACTGGGAGGTCATGGTGACCTTGGGGAACACTTCTTGCACTGACGTCCCAGAGGTCAGATTGCCAAGCACAGGGACACAGTGGGAGATGGGGAGAGGGAAGAAGCCAGTCCAGACCCTCTGGGGAGAAGCTCGGAAGGGAAGGGAGCAAAACAAGACAGTGGCAGGCTGGAGGGAAAATTGGACAGACAGGATTCAGGCGTATCTGAAAGCTACTTCTATTACATTTTAAAACCAATTAATCAGGAGTTAGATGGTTACATTAACACAGGGCTTCCCCCGAGGGAAAAGAAAGTGAGTGTTAACGGAGACTTGTAAAAACTTAGTGCTTTTGGGGTGCCTGGGTGGCTCAGTTGGTTGAGCGTCTGACTGTTGATTTTGGCTCAGACGTGACATCGATCCCCACGTTGGGCTCTGAGCTGGGCCTGGAGTCTTCTTGGGATTCTCTCTCTCTCTCTCTCTCTCTCTCTCTCTCTGCCCCTTCCCTGCTCTCACGCTGTCTCTCTCAAAATGAATAAACTTAAAAAAAAAAAAAGAAGAAAGTTATACGAAAAAATTCAGTGCTTTTAAACCAATGTTTTTAGCTTTTGTATAGTAATCTGGCATTTTTTATGTAAAAGCAGTACATGTTACTTAAAACTCAAGCCTTAATTTTGACAGCAGGACAAAATGATGATGTTTTATGTTAAATATAGTTTATAAATGTATTTTTAATTTTTTTTAATGTGTATTTATTTTTGAGAGAGAGAGAGAGAGACAGAGCATGAGTGGGGGAGGGGCAGAGAGAGAGGGAGACACAGAATCCGACGCAGGCTCCATGCTCCAGGCTGTCAGTACAGAGCCCGACTCGGGGCTCGAACCCACCAACCGCGAGGACCTGAGCGGAAGTCGGACGCTTAACCAACCGAGCCACCCAGGCGCCCTATAATTTATAGATGTATTAAATGCACATAAGTTTAGTATATATTAAATTATTTTAAAATTTATTCCACTATTTCTCTGTTGGTGAAATTATTTTATTGTGTTTATTAAGATGGTCAGAACTTTCGGGGCGCCTGGGTGGCGCAGTCGGTTAAGCGTCCGACTTCAGCCAGGTCACGATCTCGCGGTCTGTGAGTTCCAGCCCCGCGTCGGGCTCTGGGCTGATGGCTCAGAGCCTGGAGCCTGTTTCCGATTCTGTGTCTCCCTCTCTCTCTGCCCCTCCCCCGTTCATGCTCTGTCTCTCTCTGTCTCAAAAATAAATAAACGTTAAAAAAAAAAATTAAAAAAAAAAAAAAGATGGTCAGAACTTTCATGCCAAGGGAAAGAGTGCCGGGGAGAAGAGGAGGGTCCAGGAGAGAATGAGATGCTCTGCTCCAAGTTCACGGTCCTCCCGGGACCGTGGAGCCCCCTCTTCAAGCCCAGGGAACCTTCTAAATTTCCCGCACATTTGGAGGAAGAGGTGCCTAAGGCCAAAAGATGAGCAAGTCCTTCCAGCTGAAGCCAGTCATCTCCAAGCCCAGGGCCTCCCTCTCACCCTTCACGTGAGATCATTTTTAGGAATCTTATCACTAACTGTTTCATATTCATGTTTCAAAATGTGCAGTGGCAATACATTAAGAATTCTTGGCCTATAGTAGAGTCGTTTCCTCATATGAGGCTGAGGAGTTTGGACTTGATCTTACAAAATGAGTGAGAAATTGGCTGCCGTGCTAACAGTGCAAGCAGGCCTCCTCCTGCTGTTCTTGGGCCGAATCTTCCCTTCCCTCGGGTGAATGATCCAGAACCAGTGCAGATGTTCAATTCCACCATTGACCTTTTGAACTTGATTACTCAGACAATACCCAACAACTGCCCCAGGGTAATCAATGATGTGCTGATATCCTGTTGGGAAGTTGCCGTCGTGAACGGCAGGCCTGGAGACAACTGTGCATTGCACAATGCCGGGTCATCATGGAAGCTGGGAGAGGATCAGGAAACTGGGGCAAATGTCACTCTGAACTTCAAAACTGGAGAGAAGATGGATTATGGCAGAAGGTATCATGCCCAAGGAGGCTCCTTGATTGGATGGGTAAAAACGCAGTTTGCAAATCTGTAGAAAGAAGAGTGGCCACTCCTGGGAAGACTTGTGAGATTCCCTCATGTTCATTTTTGATGGTTTGTGAAGTAGGAGGTGTGGGAGGGGATGTGTCCATTGCACTCAAAGTCTTTCAAGTCACCCCGGTGGTGCCAGGTGGAGACCTGGGGGCTGAGATGACCTGGCCCTTCTCTGACCCTGTTTCTTTCCACTGCTTACAATTGAGACCAGGTGGATGTCTAGCTACCTGGAAGGTTGATTCAGGAGTCAATCCCAACCAGGGTTTTGGAAAATGTAAGGAGTCTGGTTGGTTTGTAATTGGATAAGGCAGCACGGTTATCTCTCGTTTTTTGGCTTACCTAAAGCCCCAGATCTAGAGATTAGGGCTTGCCTTGAACCCAGTCTAACATAAGGTCCCTCTTGTCTCTGAGCCCTTTCAGGAACTCCATTCCATCCAAGTGTTGGGCCTGTGTCTTGTCTTTACCAGTAAGCTGCATCCCTTTTCCCAGTGAGCCCCATGCTGTGCAGTCTGGCCTGCCAGGATTGTCACAGACATCTGTGGCTTAGTCCTCTTTGGCCGCTCCCCTGGGCCTCTCCAAGGCTGGCCTGCCTGGGCAGTCTCTGCCGCCTGTCTTGCCCTCTTTACTGGCCCAACTGTACTTCCTGCCTCTGATGACCACTGGTTTCTCCCTAGCAAATGGCTGCCCCAGAGTCATCTCTAGTTCCAGATCCCAGACCTCCCATAGCCTATAAGCCTCTAGCCCCTGTTGTCACAGGTTGGGGCCAGAGGGCTAGTCTGTGGAACTCTAGGTGCCTGCCATCCCCGTCCCCTCTTCTGAGGAAAGCAGCCTGGGGCAGTTCCTTGCAAGTGAATGCTGGGCATTATGGTCTGGGACCCAGCTCCTCTCTGGCCACAAAGGGTTGGCCCAGGAATCAGTACTTGCATCCATAGAGGCCATCTATTGGCTGGATGCAGGGGAGATGAGCTGCCCATGAACTACCCTGGTGGTAAGATTTTGCCCACAAGGGTGTTGCATATTGGATAGTGACAACCTGGTCCAATCAGATCTTCTCTATTGGGAATTTCAAAAGTGAGGTAACTCATAAAAGTCAGGCAGTGAAAAGGAGAAACAAAGGCAGAGGAAGGGGCAGGTGGGATGCCTGGCTCCAGAGATGGGGAGACACAACTCTGCAGCCATGTTGAGTCTTCTGGGGATCAGTCTGGTGCCCCCTCCCCCATCCCCCCACCCCCACCCCAGGCTTGGCCGAGGCAGGTTTTTCTCACTTCCACATCTCCCAAGGTTACCTCGAGCCAGGCTTTGTTCCTACTCAGCCTCTCCAGGAGTGAATGGCCACACCCAAAGGGTGCTGATTTAGGAAAAATTGAGGTCAGATGGAGGGAGGTTTCAACAGAATGTCTCGGCCTGTTTAATGATTTAGTAGCTAAGGAGATGAAGACATAGATGGCAGGCTTATCACACGAGGGTGTGACCAGGATTGAGAGGGATAAAAAAAAAATGGGTATCAAGGTCAAAGGTCAAAGAGACCTAATGTCAGGCTGGAGAAATGGGCCAAATCCAGTGTGATGACTCTCAAAAGACAGATGGGAAATGCTCCCTCCAACCATACCGCAGCACTACTGCTCTTAAAAAATATTTGGCGTGTCTCATTGAGCACAGGAAAATAGTCCACAGGGTGAGGAAGTTGCCCCAAAGGGAAAAAGCCAAAACGTTTGAATCTTACAAGAATAAGAATATGGCCTCTAGTTCAACCTCCACCAATGGCCTGGGACAAAATGGCATGGCCCAGGAGGCTTCACGGAGCTGCTCTAGTAGTGGGTACTTATGGGACAGCTAAGGGGCCAATGGTGCCCAGGGTGTCATCCTAATTCTTCCCTCTCTCCTAATCCTTCCTTCCTTTCTAATCCATCTACCCATCCTTCCTCCCTTCCTTCCTAATCCTTCCTTCTTCCCTCCCTTTCTCCTTAACTCTCTTCCTTCTTTCCTTCCTTCCTTCCTAATCCATCCTTTCTCCCTCCCTCTTTCCCTTCCTCCCTTCCTTCCTTCCTCCTTTCCTCCCTCCATTCCTTCCCTAACTCCCTTCCTTCCTTCCTTCCCTCCTTCCTCCCTCACTCCCTCCCTCCTTCCCTTCCTCCCTTCCTTCCTCCCTGACTCTTTTCTTTTCTTTCCTCCCTTTCTTCCTAATCCTTCCTTTCTCCCTCCCTCTTTCCCTTCTTCCCTTCTTTCCTTCCTTCCTCCTTTCCTCCCTCCATTCCTTCCCTAACTCTCTTCCTTCCTTCCTTCTTTCGTTCCTAATCCTCCCTCCCACCCTTCCTTCCTTCCTTCCTTCCTCCCCTTATCAAACACTGATTGAGAGCACCTCCAGTCTGGCACCATGGTAGGTAAGTGGCCTCACAAGGGAACAAGGAGGCCAAAGAAGTTTCACAGAGAAGTTTGTGTCCAGAGGAATGAGTAGGAGTTTAGTTTTTGAGGCAGATTTAGGAGAGTGGGAGGTGTGGGAAGGGCATCTTTGTTTGAGAGAAGTTTGAACCGGCTGGAAGCAAGAAGAAAAGCCGTGATCACACAGTGGGAGACAGACCAAGGACTGTGGCCTTTATCCTGAGGTCAATTACTAAAACTTTTTAAGCAGGGGCAACACAACCACGTCTGAGATTAGAGAGATGACTCTGGGGGCAGGATGGCAAGTGGACTGGAGAGGAAAAAGATTAAGGGCAGGTAACCAGAATGGCAGCCTTCCTTCTTGCTGGCAGAAGCCATCCTCTGGGTAAAGGGCTGGAAATATTGGACACCTGCTTTCCCAGCCTCCTTTGCAACTAGATATGGGCATGTGACCTTAACTGGACAATGGAACTCAAGAGAATCCCCCTGGGGAAGGGGTTTCCAGGAAAATAATCCTTCCTGATAAAAAGAAAATTGAGGTAAATGTCTTATTTGCCTTTAGACTTTGCCTTGTAGAATGTGTCATTGGGGTCCATGGCAGTTGTCTGTTACACTTCAGGGGAGAGCCGCAAGAATGGAGGCAAGGCTGACCCTGAGCCCTAACATCACTGCTTAGCTAGTACTGGGTTTGCACGTCTCCTGGCTGCCCATCATGGAGTAGTGGCGGCTACCATTTACTGAGAGCTATGCCAAGAACTTTGCGTGTATTAAGTCTTCTATTAACTTCATAAGGAAATCAAAGCCCTAACATACGTGTTATTACTCTACATGCAACACATGTAGGTATTTCCTCATCTGTATGATGCACAGAGAATCAAAGTGACTTTGGCACAGAGAATGCCCAAGTCCACACACAGGTAAAGAACCAATATTCCACATCTCACTTGGTTAAGCTTCTGTTGGCTGGGCATCCTGTATCTGACAGCCGGAGGCATCCTGACTGGTGGAGGCAGCTACTGCTGTGGTCTAGGAAAGAGAGGGTCGGGCCATGAGCTGGGGCGTTGGCCCTGGAATGGGGAGAGGAGAAGGGTTAGAGACACATGGGGGGCACTTGGTGCCCTGCTGGCTGGGAGTGCTGAGGGAGAAGGGGTACAGGAAGAATTCCTGAGCATGGTGAAGCTGTGGGAGTGAGATGGAAGGAGGCTGTGGCTGCTGCCCACCCAGGGAGGCAGGAAGCAGATGTGGGTGCGTGCGTGTGTGTGTGCACGTGTGTGTGTGTGTGTGTGTGTGTGTGTGGCCCTATGTTCTGCTTCTCTATGCATTCAGCAAGGTCAGCTTCTGGGTAAGGAGCTGAGGGGGAGTGAGGTCATGGTCAGGGAGGGGACTGCAGAATTGAAGGTTTGGAGGTGGTGCTGTTCCTCGGGGTACTCTGTCTTCTCACCTCCTCCCTAGCTAAGCACCTTCTCTCTCTCTTCTCTCTGCCCCCTCAGTGTGGACTGCGGGGGCTTGAGGGAGCCAGCCAGCCCATGGCGCTGTTGGGAGCTAGAGGCCTCTGAGAGTGCAGCTCCTGGGGATACGCAGACACTCAAAAGTCGGTTTTCTCCAGGCAGCCCTCCCAGACTGGTGGGGAGCTGGTGGGTTCCCATGGAGCTTATAGCTAACCCAGGAGCCTCGCTTCCTGGTACTTGACCCGGCTGCTACATGTTATCACTTTTCTGATCCTTGCTCTGACCTCGGCATTTCTGGAACAGGTGCATATCTGGACGTGAAGATGGCTTCCTCCCCTAAGACTATGCCCTCCTTTCAGAGGCATGCTCTAGGTAGGCTTGGGGGACAGCGGCTGGGGAGCCCCCCAGAGGTTTGCCAGAGCCTCAGGGCAGAGACCACATGAGGACCACGTGAAGAGGGGACAGCAGGCAGGTGAGGAGTCCTTCCAGGGCTGTGGGGGCCCTGCGTCCCACCTTCTGCTTTCACAGCCTGAGTCTTGGCTGAGCCCCTTGTGCCTGCAGCTGGCCTGGCTTAGGGGATGCAAGATGAGGCCTCCCCTGAGTCCTTGCGGCTCTAGCCTCAGGTACCTCACGAGCCTCAGGCAGCCGGGGTAAGCCGCCTCCTGGGAGGGGCGTGACAGGTCACACTCCTGCCTCGCAGTCCATATCATCTCTCAAGGGGGGACACGGCCATTGGGACCACATCCCTGGTGAGCAGCAGGACCGTGGGCAGAATGAATACTACTGATGATCCAAGGTAGGTCCTGGAGCCAGACTGCTTGGGTTTCTGGGTTCAAATCCTAGGTCTGCGTGTGCCAGCAGAACAACTTAATGGGTGTTTTTTTAACCTCTCGGAACTTCCATTTCCATCGGTAAAATGGGGCTAATAATTGGAGCTACTGTAGGACATTGCTGTACGTAGTTAAATGAGGTGATCCATGAACCCGGTGCATTGAAGTCTCCTTAATGGTCGATGGTATTTTATCCCTGGATGTTCCTGGCGGGGGCAGCCTCTGTCTCCCGCCTGCTTGGGGCACCCTCCATCCCAGGGTGCCGGCAGCAGACAGGAGACAGCGCGATCCGAGGGCGGGATGTGCGTGTGTTCTCAGGGAGCTGATCCGTGAAGCAGACCCTGGAATTCACTACACTCATCTGCCGAATCCCAAATGGAAACAAATACAAATGCTCTTTATAAACAAAGACAGCGTCTTAAAAAGAGAACAAACCAATGAGCCGGTCTGAACTGGAACCGGAGCTCTGGGTTTTGTGACTATTTTCTATCTAAACAGAAACTCCCCAGGCCCCGGACCTGACTTCCCTCCAGGCCTGGATGCCGGTGGCTGCCTGCACCTCCCTCTCCCGCAGCCCAGCCACGTGCCGGGGCCTCTCCAGCTGTGGGAAATTCTTCCAGCTTCCAGTGGCTTCTCTCACAGCGCCAACGGCCATAAGGGGAGACGATGTGGCCCGTGCCCCTGGGGGAACTGAGGTTAGGAGCCACGTTCCCTCCAGACCTGGGACACGTGTGCAGCTTAACAGTGAGGCTGAGGGTTCCCACGCTCCAGCCCCGCTTGACCACACCATCTCGGGGCAGAGGTCATCGTGGAAGAGTAATGTTACCATGTTCTTCAGCCTCAGCTCGGGATCCTGATCTCCCTGTCTGATCTCCGCCCCATCTCCCCACCCCCCAGCTCCCACCTGCTGACAGCACAGGGTCTCCTGGGCCCACCCCCAGCCCCTCCCCCCACTGGCAGGCCTCAAGGCCAGCCTCACACCTCGGAGGCCTGGACCACACCACGTCCCACCCTTCCTTCCTCACTGGCTGCCTCCTCGCATCAGGAGGCTGCAGGAGCCTTCTCAGCAGTGATTTACTGGCCCCACAAACATTTATTGGCTGCTACTAAGGCCTAGGCACCAAGAATCGCCTGGGAAAGCCAGGGTCCCCTCTCCCGGCCTCCCCACCAGGCCGTCTCCACCCTCTGACAATGACAACCCCCTCCCGAACAGCTCTGACTTTGTGCCTGTCTCCACACTGTCCCCATTACCAAGAGGTGGAGATCAGGTTCCTTGGCAGGCCTTCAAGGCTCCTCGCAGTCTTTCTAATTTTAACTTCTCTTTCCGGCTTGCATACATTCCGCCACCTTCCAAGTTCAGCAGGCATCCTCCTCTGACCATCGGATTTCCCTAGCACCCTCAGGGGGTAGTGGGCCTGTGCATTCACTGCTCTGGAATCGGGCCGTGGGTACTCGGGCCTCAGCTCACACTTCTCAAAGTGTGGTCTTCTCCCCCCCACCCCCCCCCCCCCGGCATCGGACTCTCCTGGGACACTGGCTAGGAAGGCAGACTGATGGCTCCCCCGGCCCCTTCAGCAGACCCCCTGGCAATGGGGAGCTGGTTCTTCAGCCAGCTGCCCTGGGGGTGGCTTTGGCTTTGGCTGACTTTTGAGGAGTCCTGTGGGACTTCAGGGGTGACTGAAAGGTGGTAGGGTTATTGTCTCTCTTGTCTTCATCCCTCCTGCAAAGCCCAGTGCAAATGGAGCTCTAAGAAAACCGTGTTCCATGTGAGGCCTGACCTGCCACGGGATGGGCCTGCCTGCAGATGGCCACACTCACTTCGGCAGTGACCGTGTGGGGTCACACACAGGAGGGAACCTCAGAACACCAGTTTCCTTACTTAAAGGGAGGCAAGAAGATGGATGAGAGGTTTCTGGGGCAAGGCTCCATGCTGGGGGTCCCCATTCTTATGACGTCCCTGGCCAGATGGGTAAAGGATCTTTACCCAACCTTCATCCTGGGAGTGAAAGTTGCAGACACACCTAGGAATCTTTTTTTTTTTTTTTTTTTTCTGAGAAGATGACAAATGTGTGGCCTTAGCAGGGAGAGGCCAGCTGCACGGCGATTCTTGGGGTATCATGGTCACGGCCGACACATCCTCCAAGCCGACCGTTAATCTGTGTGAACAGGTAAAATTGCACACCCACATCACACGCTGCACGGAGGTGCTGAAGGGGGGCTAGGCCGACAGGTGCGAGCCCAGGCAGGCGGAAGGTGGGCTGGCGTATGCCTCCCTGTCCTGCGTCCGTGCGGGCTGACACAAGAGCAACGCTGGCCTTCTGTCCTCCGGCCGGCTTCGGACGTCCAGTAGCCACAGCTCCACGGGGCCACCCCCACCGCCCGCAGCCCCTCTTCCCCAAGGCCTGGCTTGCTCTAATCCTGTTGTCAGCACTCTGTCGGGGCCAGAAAGCCGTGGTTACCAGCAGCACTCAGAGCGGCAGAAAAAGAACAATGCGTGACTCAGTTCCACGCTTCTGTTGTGGGTTCTAATTTTAGGCCATTGTTCCATTCCTCTCTTTGCCTTTCCCAGAATTCTAATGGGTGGGGGCAGGCCAGCTTGCCAAGATGGAGACCAAGAAGGGGTGGGGTGCAGGCAGGGCCAGAGGTGGGACTGAGGCGCTTGCTCGGAGGACCAGGCTGGCAGTGGTGGCTTGGTCAGGCCTGGGGCTCTAAAGAAAGAGGACCCTTCTGGCAGGGGTCTCCACCGCCCTCCAGAATGGCCTGAGGGTCGGAAACCCGTGGCTCTGACCCTCGCAACCCCTCTGATTACTCAGCTATGCCATCTGAGCTTCAGGGAGGGGGATCTGGAAACCCCAGAGCTCTGAGTCACTAGGGTTCGCAGGCGAGTAAGAAGCCCCACAGACCTCAGAGAGACACAAAGCTCACGGGCTGGTGTGTGAGCACTCGTGTGCTTGCGGTTCACGGGCCCAGTGGCTGCAGTGCAGGGTGGAGAAGGGTTCCGCGGCCCCTGGCTTATCGTCACCCCATCCTGGAGGGATTTGCAACTGCCTTACTCCACAAGTGGTCCCGGCACGAGGGTGGACACCGGGGTTGGAGCATCACTGCCAGGAATCCCTCCAGGCACTGCTTCCTTCCTGGGCTCCCGGGCACAAGCGCTGCTTACGAAGGATGGGCGCAGAGCTGTGTTTGGAGTCCAGCTGCCTACGTCTTGGTGCTCCCATTCTTTAGAGCCTGCGTTACCCCGGAGCAGAACGTGGCGTGTGACTCATAGCTCCTTGCAGTCTGATATGTGTGCGCGTGTGTACTGTGTGTGCGAACGCATGTGCATACTAGAGCAGTAAATCCCTCTCCAAATTGTGAATAACCATGGTCCTTTCTGGAAACCAGCTTTGGGCTGGGAGGTGAACCGCCTCACCCCAACTCACCCTTTCTCCCCCTCGCTTCCTCTGAGGTGCAATCTGGTGGAAAGAGCGGTGGAAACCCGAGGGCCCAGGCATCCAGCCCCACCCTTGGACTAGATCTGTGGCCCTGGGCAGTTTCTTGTTCTCTCTGGGCCTTGGTTTTCCTGGAAGCAGGAGGCTTGTCTGTCCTTTGTTCTCTTCCTCCCTCCCTCCCTTCCTGCCTTCCTTCCTTCCTTCCCACCTTGTTTCCTTTCATCCCTCCCTCCTTCCCTCCTTTCTTCCCTCTCTTCTTCCCTCCTTCCTTCCTTGCCTCCTTCCCTCCCTCCCTCCCTCCTTCCCTCCTTCCCTGCTTCCTTCCTTCCTTCCCTGCTTCCTTCCTTCCTTCCCTGCTTCCTTCCTTCCCTCCTTCTTTCCTTCCTTCCCTCCCTCCCTCCTTCCCTCCTACATTCCTTCCTTTCTTCTTTCCTTCCCTACCTCCCTCCCTCCTTCCCTCCTTCCTTGCTTCCCTCCTCCCTTCCTTTCTTCCTTCTTCCCTTCCTTCCTTCCTTCTTTCCTTCCTTCCTTCTTCTTTCCTTCCTTCCCTCCCTCCCTCATTCCCTCCTTCCCTTCTTCCTTCCTTCCTCCCTTCCTTCCCTCCTCCCTTCCTTCCTTCCTTCCTTCCTTCCTTTCTCAGAGACCTTGGTAGGACACTAGAGCTCTGTATGTGGCTGTCGGCCCTGGGGAGATTTCTTTGGCAAATGGAGGTGGCATCTCTCCTCCCTGGCTGACTCAGGCAAAGGGGCACAGCAGGTTGGGTGCCCAGAGCCCCATGAGGGCTTGTGAGGGCTGGTGCCCCTTCCCACCTCCCTCCTGCTCTCCTTCCCAGGGGGCTCTCTTCCTCCAAGCCTCCGGCCCCTTCACCCCTCATTCAGTGATGCTCTCTTGGCTCCCATGCTCTCCAGACTCCACCAACGGTGTGTCCTCATCCCTTTTCACTAACTTTAGTGTTCATTTTCACCCAATTCAGTGCCTCTTTTCCCTTACCTCATTCTTTCTCAAGATCAGAAACACTTACTCTGTCTCCTCCCACGCAAATTCCGTGTCCCCCTAATGTCAACACAAGCCATGTCTCCATTTGCTCCAACGCATGAAGTCTTTTTGCACTTCTCCTGGCCCTAAGTGGACTGTCCCATTTATTCATTGCTGTGTACAACCTGACCCCAACTTCAGAGGTTTAAAACAGCCGCCATGTTATTACATCTCACAATTTTGTGGGCATTCTGGGTGGCAGCCCGGCTTAGCCAGCCTGCATTCAGGAGGTGGGAATTAGATTCCGCTCCCAATGGGGGCACTCACAGAGACTTTCGAGCCTTCTTTCATCTACCACACCATCTCTCAAGGTCTTGAGTAGAGGCCTCTCGGATTTTGCCCTTGTAGATGTGCTGATACTTTGTAACTCTCCCAGGTCCCTGATGGTCTTGGCTTTCTAAGCTAGGCTGTGCACTCTCCCCTGGGAGGGAGGGGAGGGAAGTCTTGGCCAGATGCTGCAGGCAGAGGCTATACTCAGCAGATGTTGTCCAAAAAGAGCAGGAGAGGTCCCCACTAGCTGGAACGGGGTTGCACAGAAGTCAACAATCATGCTGATGACACATATCATCCGAACACCAGGTACAAGCACGGGACCATGAAATTGCAGCTCAGAGGCCTTGTTCTAGAGAGCGGTGAAGTGGGGCCCCAAGCAGGTGAGATAACAACCACGTGTTCAGAATGGGCAGGGCACTTGCTGTCTCCAAGATGGCAGCTCTCACCCATGGACCCCTGGCTGCTGCTGGTTTAGAGTGGCACGCTGGAGTGGGACTGAAGCTTCTGATGGCATGGAGTATCAGTGCACAGGCCCTGGGGTCACCGTGCCTACATTCAGAACCCTGATCTGCCACTTGCTATTATGCAACCTGGACAAAGTTGCTGCATCGCCCTGAACTTCAGGTCCCTTCTCTTTAAGACACAACAGGAAGTGGGCACCTATCTGAGCATGCTGTTGCAAGGATTTAATAAGATAATGAAGGTTAGCAGCTGTCATTATTGCCAATATTGGCCTTAATCATTAGGTTCCGACTAGGAGGAGAGGGAAAGAAGAGGAAAAAGAAAAACTGCAGGAAAACTAATAATTGCAGAGATAAACTCCATTAATTAAGACACGAAGAGAAAATAATTTACGAGCTATAGCACAAGTCAATTTACAATTGTCTTTGCAAATTTCAGCACCCCACTTACACATGTATTTTATTTTGACAAAGTTATATATGTACATGACTAAAAAAGTCTAGAAGTTCTACTCCTCCCCAGTTCTGAGTCCCGCTTCCTAGAGATAGCCACTTTTAGCTCGTTCAGTGACATTAGTCTACATATTTTAAGATTTTATGCTTATGTAGCTTTTTCTGGTAGATTTAGGTATTGTGTATTGGTTTCCTGCTACAAAATGTGAGATTTGGGCTACCACCCCTCCCTCAAAACACAGACATACTTGCTCTCCTTCCAGGCTTGCACTAGAATTCTATCTTATTTTCTAATATCTTTTTAAAAAGGTGTTTATTCATTTTTGAGAGAGAAAGTGTGAGCAGGGGCGGGGCAGAGAGAGGGACAGAGGATGTGAAGCAGACTCCGCACTGACAGCAGTGAGCCCGATGTGGGGCTTGAACTCATGAACCATGACATCATGACCTGAGTTGACGTCAGACGCTCCACTGACTGAGCCACCCAGGCACTCCTCTGATATCTTTTTGATTGGACTAATACTGAATCTTGACATTATGGCCATAAAATCCACTCTTCATGGCTGAACCATGTAGTGTACTATGATCACATTTTCTTGTGTAACTTTTTGTTTTCCCTGAGGTTAATAACTGTCCATTTTTGGTTGCTTAGTTTTCATACCTACCAATCATTAATCCCCTAACTCTCCAAAGGAAGTGAAAAATCCTCTCGACATGTCTAGACATATTGTAATTAACACTGATAGGCAATCAACTCCATTTTATTCTTGTCAACATCCTTCATCACGTGTTGACAATCCTTGGCTGTTTGCTCATATTTAAGAATGGGGCACTATAAAATCTCCTCGGAAACTGGGTGGATGAAGCTTTTTGACTGTATGTGACAGTCTAGCACAATCTGTGTGGGCTGATTTGTTGGGGGTACCACTGACTGTCAATGTGTGTATGCTTTTCCTCCTGGGCTAATTGGTTTAATCAGTGAGGGATCCACAGTCTTCTGCCCAGGTGGGAGTGTTACGTAAATCCTGTTGCAGAAATGTGGGAGCTAAGCTGGGGGAATGGACTGCACGCCCCCCTCCCCCTAGTTCCCTATTTATAGCTATCTGTGTGCTCCCAGTGCTTCTGAATTCAGAACTTCTCTGTTTCAATCTCCTTAGAGAGGGAGAACTCTCGTCTTGGGCCAGGGTGGCAAAGGGCACTGGAGGTCTAATTACCCCTCAAAAGGCTGTCAACCAAACCTCTTATTTTCAGCCTCACCCACACCCTCTTTTTCGGGATAACCGGTACTTCAAATTGTCAGATTTTCAGGGGCTGAGGCCCATATAACCTCCCTTTGGTGGTCCCCAACACTTTCTTTGGGTTTCAGCTTTCCCCAGTGTATGGCCAGTTACTGTTTTGTTACCCGCTTTCTGCCTTCCAATATTTGGTGACTGTTTATTCCTCTTCTACTCTGTCTCTGTGGGTTTGTACATTAATAATTTATTTCACTTTTGTTTTCGTGGGACTTCTGAGAGAGTGGTTCAGTCTTCCATGTTTGATTGGAAGTCCTGGGGGTATCATTTAGTCACTTCATAGTGAGGAAACCTGAAGTCACAAAGGATGTGAGCCGTTCAAGGACACATAAGCAGTGAAGGGACCTGAACCCAGATCTGGCTCTAAACCTTGTGCTGTTTCTACTCTGCCACACTTGCCTGGCCCACCTTTTTGTTATCCTTCCAATGATCATTTATCAGAAGACAGTTTTGTTCAGTAGGATTTACTGAAGCTTCCAAGAGAGTAATGGAGGGAGGGCTGCATCACGGAGTATAACTCAATCCTGAGTACTAGGTATTTTCATACTCAGTTATTTCCACCACTGAGAATTTATCACTGACTATGCCTTCTCCTTTGGCCCCCATGCTACCCCCCAGTCTGGTCTTCTCTCCACTCTCTTGTCCTCTCCACGTTTTGGGTTACCTCATTCTCCTTTTCTCAAGTGACCTATGAAAACTCAAAATTTCTCTCCCAGTTTTCTGTGGAACTATAGAGATATTTCTTCTATATTCTTTTCATACTATGGAAATGACAGGAGGATAGAGGTGGGAAGGACTTGATTTTGCCTCAAAGAATCCCACTGTGTTAGGGTAAGGTGGTACATTTCTGGAAAAAAGACTCCTCAAGTATATGACTCCTCCTCTTTCTCTCATTTAAGGGGAGTGTGTGGAAGTCTATGCTCCATCTAATCGTTTGGGGAACGAGGCTAACCGCAGCTCTGTCAACTTGAGCACCGGCCTCCCAGTGCGTTCTAGTCCTTGGCGTCTTCGTCAGCTGGAGGAATGTGGAGACGTGAGTGAGCAGGGACTGTGGGTCAGGCCTGGCAATGCTACATATCCTGGCTGCTCACTTCTCTTGTGAGACTGGACATGTGGCCTTGCCTTGGGAGGCAGAGGGCACCAGGGAGTGTGACATCAGCCTGGGCAGCTGCTTCCCAGAAAGAACTAAGACTGTAGAGGAACAGGAGAAGCCATTTTGGTGGTAGCTAATCGTTTTCGTTACAACTGTCCAGGTATTATAGCTTCATATAACAATGCAAATTATGGGAGAAATGGAAATTAGCTTCCTAAATGGAATGCCGCCCTCTGACAGGCAAAGGATCTCAAACCATAGTTGAATTTTTGAAATGCCATTTGTTTTCTTTGTGGGATTTCTATCCATTTATCCACCTATCCACCCGCCCTCCTTTATATATCTGGCATTCGGTCTTAAAACAAAGGAAAGAAGCCAACAGTCAGCCAGGAACTTACTGGAAAAGTCGGATGCTCTGTTTCTCAACGTCTCTACCCCTACACAGTTTCTCACCCTAGCCTCTGTGTATCTCCAGTTCAGAAGATTTTCTTAAGTTTTGCTTTCAGTTTGATATGAGTTTAAGAATACTGACTGTTCTTTTTCCCACTGCATATGCCCCTCAGCCCCGCACTCTTCTCCCCACCTGTATTTTGTTGGGCTCCTATAGGAGGTGTGCCTCTGGGGTTTGAGAACCACTGGGATTGAGGAAGGCGTAGCAAGCTTGTGTCTTGCATGGGAAGCAAGGGTACAGGTTACCTAGGAGACCTACAGAAAGCACAAGCTTAGAGCAGATAAGTACAAAACCAAGGACTAGCTATGAAACAGCTGGGGTGACTGTGGAGTAGGATGGCAGGAGATGGAGAGGAGGCAAGAATTTCAATCCCATGAATGGTTTTGGAGGATGTGGTAGGTACCAGTGTGGAGAGAGATTGGCCAAGGCCTGAGGCTACAGCTTGCATTTGGTGGGGACATCTTTGATGCCATCGTTTCAGGTGGACAAGAGAGACAGTGACCTAGCCAACTCTGAGGTGCCACAAAAATGGAAATGGAATAGGAATGGGAATAGGGGTAGGAATAGAATAGGAACAGAAGTCTCTGTATGGGTCACTTAGTCTTCACCTACTCCATCCATCCTCTTGGGCAACTGAAAGCCACCTTCAATGTAAATCTAGTAGAATAAAAGCACAGGAAAGATCAATTTTATCCAGGACTAAATAATTTTAATAGGAGCCAATATATAAACTATTGTTGACAGACCATATTATAAATCCTAATCCTGGAAAAATATATACACACTCTGTATAGGCGAACAAAATCATCAGACACACAAATAAATTAAGCAGCTCTAAACAAGGGATCCACTCAGAGAAATAGGAAAATATATATGAAAACATAAAACAAATCTATTCCATTAAACTCAGATTAAAAAAAAATGCTCTACTTTCATATTAGCAATGAGATGAAGGAAGAATCTGAAATCAGGACCCAGCAGTAATTGAATCTATCTCCGGGGTGTTTTGTTGTTAATCGATAATTTTTTTTCTCTTCTGACAAGATCCAGGTGCTTAAGATTCTGTCTCCTGTCATCCCTCACCTCTGCAATTACTTTTGGTCGGCTTCTTCCTTAGGTAGGGTGTCTATGTGGTTGTCCAATTGACAATTTACAGCCTTGGGACTTTGCGTTTGTGAAAGTTCCAGCAAAAGTCACTCTCATTGGCCTGACCTCAGTCATTGCTGTCTCAGGCATATGGCCAGAGGATTGCCATGTTTTCATTGTCCTATGTCTGTTCACCCCTGGGATCTGGGATAGAGTCGTCTCCACCCAGCCCACATGAATGGAGGATGAAGGAGAGGTGGTTCCTAAAAAAGGAAGAGATGGGTATTGGGCCAGCAAAAACAATCGTTCACTTACCCAACCTAATTATTATTTATGTGGAAGGCAACACAGAGGCATTCTTAGATCTGCCAGGATTCAGAAAGTAAGTTGCTCATTACTCCTTCTGAGAAATTGCTTGAAGAAATGTAACTGAGAAATGAATCAAAATAAGAACTCCAATATGGAAGCTGCACTATAAAAGAGACGGTGGCAAGCCATAAAACTGTAAAACTTAAGTTAATGTATAAGTTATTGCTAGTAACATGGTTAGAAACGAATGAAATGAGGAAAACATTCTTTAGAGAGTTAACCAAAGTGAAAGGAGGTTTGTAGCAATAACCTACACCAGAAACCTCTGGTTATTCCAATGAAAATCCTTGGATCAGGTTAAGGCAGAAGGGAAATGCGTGTGAAGTAAGAACAGTAAGAGCAAACTGGAGTCCACCGGGACAAACAAGGACCGCGTGTGTCTCTCACCGCTCTGAATAGCTCGCACCAATGGGACATGCGGGAGGACCAAACTTCTGAGAAGGAGGAGGTGATCCAGCTGAGCCGAGGGCCACTGTCCACACCAAGATCATCCGGAAGACACGCAGCGCTGGTGAACTGCAATAGTATTTGGCCCAGCACTGCGTTCCAAATCCCACACGGACCTCTCCTGGGGCCGGCTCACCTCCCAGCTACCTAAGGAAGGGGATCCTGTGAAATGCAGCGCTTCCAGCCTAGCTAAGTGATTTCAGTAAAAACCCGTCACAAGAATTAAATAAGAGAGAGAGAGAGAAAGCAAATGCATGCAGTAGTTAATGAGGTCATTAAGAGGAGAGTACTAATACAAACCTAATGAAAGGAAAAGGAAGAAGTTAATGCAAAAGCAAAACTTAATAAATTAGGAAAAGATTCAATAGACTTATTAAACAAACCAAAGTGTTCATTTGTGTAAAGACTCGTAAAATAAGACAATCTTTAACACTGCCAATGAAACAAAAAAGAACACATAAAATGTGATGAATGAGAAACAGCAAAAACCTTAGAAAAAGTGATTTCGAAAAAGAAGATAGCAATAAACAATTGGAGATTCAAATTAAAAAGGCTAGTTGTAAGAGCATCAAAGCATTAAAATAATCAAGGATAAATATAACAAATTATGTGAGACACATGTACACCGAAAATTATAAAGCTTTGCTGAGAAATTGAATAGAGCTGCAATTAAAAGACAGATATGTCATGTTTGTGAACTGGAGGGCTCAATATTATTAAAATTTCAGTTGTTTCCCAGATTATCTATAAATGTAAAACAATCCAAACTAAAACCCCAGGAGGCTTTGTGGGGGGCGGTGAGGAGGGGTAGAAATGGACAAACTAATTCTAAAATTTGTATGGAAACGCAAAAGATCTGGAAGAACCAAAACAATTTTGTTAAAAAGGACACAGTTAGAGGACTTAATTAAACTTTGATTTTATGACCGTAAAACTCCAGTAGTCAAGACAGTGTGGTATAGTTGTGAAGATACATGTACAGATCAATGGGACATACATGGTCAGGTGATTTTCTACAAAGGTGCCAAGGCAATTAAATGGGGATTTATTTATTTTGAGAGGCATATGGGCAAGTGGGGGAGGGGCAGACAGAAAGAAGGAGAGAGACAATCCCAAGTGGGCTCTGCCTCAAAGCCCCACACAGAGCTTGATCTCACGTTAGCCACAGCAAGATCCCGACCTGAGCCTATCATGTCAGGGGTCGAATGCTTAAACCAGCTGAGCCAGCCAGGTGCCCCAAATGGGAATTTTTAAAAAATAAAACACAGAAGTAGAACAATTACATATCCCTATGTAAAAAAGTGAGCCTTAATTCTTACCTCCATGCCACATAAAGAAATGAACATGAAATAGATCATAGACCTAAGTGTAAGAGCTTAAACTATAAAGCTTCTAAAAGAAAATGTGGAAGAAAATCCTTGTGATGTTTGGTGAGGCATATTTCTTAGGACACAAAAAACCCACAAAGTATTAAAGAAAAAAATATTAAATTGGATGTCATCAAAATAAAATCTTACTATTTGAAAGACACTTAAGAAATTGAAAATACATGCTACAGATTGGGATAAAGTATCTGCAACTATATTTGTCACATAAAGAACTCTTAGGGGTGCCTGGGTGGCTCAGTCGGTTAAGCGTCCGACTTTGGCTCAGGTCACGATCTCACTGTCCGTGGGTTTGAGCCCCGCCTCGGGCTTTGTGCTGACTGCTCAGAGCCTGGAGCCTGTTTCAGATTCTGTGTCTCCCTCTCTCTGACCCTCCCCCGTTCATGCTCTGTCTCTCTCTGTCTCAAAAATAAATGTTAAAAAAAAAATTAAAAAAAAAAGAACTCTTATATGTTAATAATGAGAAGGCAGTTGCGTAAAATGTGGACAAAACATTTGAATAAATACTTCACCAAAGAAGATATGTGAATAAACAAAAAGGCACATGAACAAATACTCAACATCCCGAGTCAACAGGGATATATAAATTAAAATCACAATAAGATAGCACCATGCACATGTTAAAATTAAAAAGACTGATCAGATTCTGTGTCTCCCTCTCTCTCTGCCCTTCCCATGCTCATGCTCGTGCTCATGCTCTGTCTCTCAATAATAAATAAATGTTAAAAAAAATTAAAAAAAAAAAAAAAAAGAAGGGACCCCTGGGTTGCTCAGTCAGTTAAGTGTCTGACTTTAGCTCAGGTCATAATTTTGCGGTTTGTAAGTTCAAGCCCTGTGTCAGGCTCTGTGCTGACAGCTCAGAGCCTGGAGCCTGCTTCAGATTCTGTGACTCCCTCTCTCTCTGCCCCTCCCCTGCTCATGTTCTGTCTCTGTCTCTCAATAATAAATAAACATTAAACATTTTTTTAAAAATAAAATTAAGCAAAAATAAAATTAAAAAGACTGACCACATCAAGTGTTGGCAAAGATATGGAACAGTGGCACTCTCATACATTTCTGATGGGAATGCAGAATGGTACAGCCACCTCGGACACAGTCAATTTCTTACAAATTTAAACATATATTCCAGCAATCTTATTCCTGTTTATCCAAGAGAAATGAATGATGTGTCCACACATAGACTTGTACACAGAGGTTTGTGTGGCAACTTTATTTGTAATAGCCCCTGAGTTAGCTCTCTGAAGCAGCTGTAAGAAGTTACCAGAAACACGGTGGCTTACAACAGCACAACTTTGCTCTCTCACAGTTCTGGAGTCCAGATGTCCAGTTTCGCTGGGATGAAATCAAAGTGTGGGCGTGGCCCTGCTTCTTCTGGAGGCTCTAGGGGAGAACCCATTTCTTGCCTCCCCCAGCTTCCTGTGGCTGCTAGCTTCCTCTGCTGGTGGCTGCATCAGTGTGGCACCTTGAAATTTCTGCCTGCTCAGCCTTCACACCTCCTCTGCTGTGTGTATCAAATCTTTCTCTGCCTCCTTTTTTTTTTTAAGTTTATTTATTTTTTTGAGAGAGACAGAGACAGCATGAGTGGGGGAGGGGCAGAGAGAGAGGGAAAGAGAGAATCCCAAACAGATTCTGCACTGTCAGCATAGAGCCCGATGTGGGGCTCGAACCCACAAAACCATGAGCCCATGACCTGAGCCAAAACCAAAAGTAGGACACTTAACCAACGGAGCCACCCAAGTGCCCCTCCTCTGCCTCCTCCTTATGAGAATACATGTGATTGCATTCAGGGCCCACCCGATAATCCAGGATAATGATTCCATTTTACAATCCTTAATTCAATCATATCTGCAAAGATGCTTCTCCCATGTGAAGTAGCATTTATAGATTCCAGGGGATTAGTCTGTGAATATCTTTTGAGGGGCCATTTTCTCAGCCTACCATAGCCTCAAACTGGAAATAATCTAAATTTGCATCAACTGATGAATGGATAAATAAATTTTAGTATATCCATATAATAGAATACTAATCAGTAACAAAAAGGGATGAGTTCCTGATACATGCATGCATGAGTCTCAGAAATATGACGCTGTGCAAAAGAAGTCAGATGGAAAACACAAATTCTTTCTGATTCTATTCCTACAAAATTCTAGGAAAGGCACAGCTACAGTGAGAAAAAGCAGAGCAGTGGTTGCCTGGGGCAGAGGTGGGGAGAGAGTGGTATTGACTATAAGGGGGCATGAGGGAACCTTCTGGCACCATGGAAATGCTCTATATTTTGGGTAGAGGTTACAAGAATGCATTAATTTGTTAAAACCCATCGAGCTCAACACTTACAATGGGAGAATTTTTTAACGTAAATTACACTTCGGTAAAGCTTATGCTCAAAAGGAAAAGAAATTTGAAAATCTAAAGGAATTCGTTGAGTTTTAGGAAAAACACAGCTAAAGTAGAGTCAAGAAGAAAAAGAAAGTCTGACTAGAGCAATAAACATGGAATGAATTGAGCAGTGTGTCAGGAACTTTGTTCCCTATCCCCGTCTCCTACAAACTGTACCACAGGGACAGAAGGGACTTGCAGGCGATTTATTTCAAACCTAAGAGAATTTCTACACAACTCAAACTGCTCCAGCAAATAGATAAAGAAGGAAAAGTTTTCAATGTACTCAATGAGATTCACTTAATCCTAGTACAAAAGCTTTAGGAAACAACACAAAACAGAAAGTTATTGAATAGTGAGCTCATGAATAAAACATCAATAACACATCAGCAAATGGGGGCACCTGGCTGGGTGGCTCAGTCCGTCAAGTGTCAGGCTTCAGCTCAGGTCATGAACTTGCGGTTCACGAGTTTGAACCCCGAGTGGAGCTCTGTGCTGACATCTCAGAGCCTAGAACCTGCTTCGGATTCTCTCTGCCCCTCTCTCCGCCCCTCCTCTTCTCACACTCTGTCTTTCTCTCCAAAAATAAACATTAAAAAAAAAAAAAAAAGCAAATGAGTGCATCCTTATGTAAAAAAGGACACCCTCTGCTAGAAGTCCAGGAAGGGTAAAAATGCTACAGGAAAGGAAATGGAATCATATGTATACTACATGGCTCAGATTTGGGGACATTATAATTTAACAGAACACGGAGACTGGGGGGAAGTATGTTTGTGGCAGAAGAGTGATCCCTTTTCCACAGTAGAAACTGAATATTTATTTATTTATTTATTTATTATTTATTTATTTATTTAGAGACCGAGAGGGAGAGAGGGAGAGAGAGCACTCACAAGCAGAGAGGAGCAGAGAGAGAGAGAGAGAGAATGGGAGAGAGAGAGAATCCCCAGGAGGCTCCACGCTGTCAGCTCAGAGCCTGACATGGGCCTCGATCTCACGAACAGGGAGATCATGACCTGAACTGAAATCAAGAGTTGAACGCTTGAGTGACTGAGCCCCACAGTTGCCCCAAAAGTGAATAGAGTTTTAATCTATTAATAGTTTAAACTTGGTTAATTAAGAATGCTGAATAGAAACAAACGATTTAGGTGTATGCAGTTAAAAGTCCAGAAAAACCACCAAAGGAACAGCAAATGTCTCAGGAGGGAGGGGGGGAGTGAGGCGGGGCATTGCTAGTTTTCATCATGAGCTTTTTTGACTTTTAAAACTGTGTTCAGGGCATTCCTCTGGTGGAAGAGATGTTTTTCAGGTATACAAGTTCGTAAAAGATGTATAGTAAGGGTGTCCATCTCAGCATTGATTACGATAGTGAAATATCACTGTCTACTTGGGTAGATAATTTGAGGGTATGTCTTAGAGGGCCTTCTGGCTGGGATTGGTTTGGGGAAGGAAATGGAAAGCTTTGCCCGGTAAACTGGGCCACAGGGAGCCCAGGGGCAGGGGCTTAGCAAGGGCCCTAAGCAGGGCAGGAGGCCAGGGTCCAGGAGGAGCAGGTACACTGGCCTGGCAGGCTGGAGCGGGGGGCAGTGTGGGATGGGGGAGGAAGAGAGATCCAGCTGAAAGAGGAAGGCGATGCTGGAGAGCAAGGGCTTTGAAGGACGATGTGCTGGTTTCTGAGGTGCAGCCAAATGTCATTCCCTCCTAGCCCTACAGCTGTGTGTTTTGTGGGGTTTCTCCAGAAACATCTATGCTCTTTTCCTGTACCTTTGAGATCGAAACACAGTTCTGAGGTGGCCAGAAGCCAAGATTAGGCTCAGTGAAGCTGGGGGAGTTGGATTAAAGTAAGTCTGGGGACAGGTTTAGCGGTGAGTCTGCGGCCAGGAGTAAAGTTCAGTCTGAGGCCAGGTTTAGGGTTCAGTGTGTGATCAGGGTTAGGGTTTGTCTGCCGATGCGGGCTTGTGATTGGATCCCATTTTTTCCGTGTCAGTAAATGTGGCTTAAGTGCGCGGATGAACTGAAAATTTTGGCTGGCTATGCTCAAAGCCCTTCAGCTTTTGCGTTTCTTGGTTCCTTCTCTTGGCTTCCTGTCTCCCTCTCACCACACACACATATAGGCATCTCTCCCCGTCCTCCCTAGGCCCAGCCTCCATAAGTCCCAATCCATTGCTAGGCCCTGTGCTCACTAGCTGGGGTTGGAGCCTTAGGCAGTTGGCATGTCTGGCCTGCGTTGTGAGGAGAGGGCTGCATGATGGGAGGCGGAGGGCTCTCCATCCCCTTGCCCACCTCTCTCCAACCGGCAGCAGGTGCTGAGATGGCTGCCTTACTCAGTGGCCAGGAATCCTGGCCCACGCGATGCCTGGATGCTTTCGAGGCAGGTTACTGAAACTTTAATCCTGGCTTTCCTTTCATTCCTGACCCCCACAACCGCCATGGTCTCTGTTCAGCCACTCCCTTTCCCTGTCCCCAGAAGCCACCTGAGTCAGGCCTGGGAGAAGGATTCCCCATCCAGCCTGCAGCCTGCTGGGTGTGGGAGCTGTCCCTCGGCTAGGTCAGGGTGGGGTGGAGGTGTGACGATGGGGGCCACGGGTCAGGGCACTGTCTCCCTGTCCCACTGCCGCCCTCCTGGGTGCACGCCTCCCCGGCAGCTGGTCCTCGGCTGCCTTCCAGTTTGGCCGCCTTCCTCCTGGCCTTTCATGCTCCAACATGCAGGAGTTTCAGGAGAGGCTCTGGGGGTGCAGAGCCCAGCCTGGCACCGAGGCAGCCAGGGAGGGAGGGGCTGAGCTCCCGCTGCCCTTCTGCCTCTCTCAGCTCTTGGGGCCTCCCTCTCCCTCTCTGTCTTCTTTGCTCTCTCTGGGTCCCAGCCTCACCAGCCCCTGGCTTCTTCCTGTCTCCACCCGAGCCTCTCCTCCTCTTGCCCTGACCCTTGTTTCTGTGCATCCCTGTGGCTGTCTTGCTCCCGAGCCTTATCTCCACCTCCATCCCTGCCCTGTCTCCATGTCGTCCTGTTTCTTCTCCCTTTCTCTGTCTGCATCTGCTGCTTGCAGACTTCCGTCCCCATCATCACAGATTGGAGGAGCAGGTCGCGTCGCCTGGCAATAGAGCCACGCAACAAATACCTGTGGCTGATGATGATGATAATTTGAGCGAGGGACCCTTCCCTCAACCTCCCCCCACCCAATCACTCCTGTTTAGGAAACCTCATCACTGAGTCACTTCTTGGAGCAGAGGCAATTCAAAGCCACGTTCTCTGAGCTCCCAGCAGGCAGGTGCCAACCCTGTGCTGGGGGCCGGAATGTGTGAATAAGACCGGTGTCCATCCTCCAAGAGTTTACGATAGAGTGTGTCGGGGGTGAGGTGGGGGAGGACGTGTGTGGTGAGAACACAAATGCTGAAAAGAGGAACAACCATGTAATATGAAAGCGATCATTCAAGGCAATAACTGGAGGCCGTAGCAGAACGTGCAGCCAAATTTCCCCCGCTGTTCTGAGGACTAAGGGGTAGTGGCAGGCTGAGAGAGCTTGCAAATCCCCCTGGAGTCTGTAAGGGGAGAAGCAGCTGCTGAGAGCTGGGTGGGATTTGTGGGTGAGGTGAGTGCACGCGGGCAGAGGGGCGGCCGGTCCGGCTGGGTCAAGGTGAGCAGTGGTGCACAGGTGGGGGCACGCTCCGAGCCAGGGTCTGGGGAGGGTAGCCGGCTTGGATCTGGGTGTTGGTGTTTGTGCACAAATAGGAAAAGGCTGAGAGGCTGCTTGAGCCCAGATAGTGGCCTTGGACTTGACCCGCTGGGCAGTAGGGAGTGAAGGTAGCTACTTGAGCAGGGACATGATGGGCCTCAAACTATGTGTCCAGAAGCAACCCCAGTCTGCCGTGCATACTGCTTCTTCCCATAATACCAAGCACTAGAGGGCTTTCGCCAGGGACATTGTCCATGTCCATGAAGGCAACTGTGTCCCCATTGAGGACCGAACTCCAGGCCACAGCACCTGTCTGCAGTGGGAAGCCTGTAGTTGTGCAGGCCATCGGGCATATGCTCTGGCAGGTCAGGGAAAGGACTCGCGATGGCTGCATCACCCTCTGCTTAAACCCTCCGAGCTTCCCCTGTACCTGGGATAAGCTTAAAGCTACATGAGGTCTGCAGGCTCTGCGTGGCCCAGAGCCTGCCCCCTGCCCCCGGTGTCTCTCCACAGCGGGGTCTTTGCGTCATGCTTCAGCCATCTCCCCATGCACTTTCTCTAAGCCTACTCTTCCCCATTTGGGGCTTCCCCAGGGAGGCCTGTGCTGCCCACTGCAGATTAGGTCTGGTGCTGCTCTGGGTCACATGCAGGGAGCCCCGGCTCCTCAAGAGGCACCTTGGGGTGGGGCGCTTTGCTGCTAATTGTCTCCTGTAAAACACTTGGACGCATAAAAGATGACACCAGTGAGGAATGCAGCTGCTAATCCCAGTGTCTCTTGAGTCAGAGAAGGAACTGGGGAGGGATCAGCCCCGAGAAGCTCCCGGACGGCCCCCTTCCCATCTCTGGGAGATCTGCCCCTTCAGGGTCTGCGCCCACTGGGAGGGCCCCGGGAGACTCCCTTTCCAGGAAGCAACCCCTGAGCTGTGCCCCAGTCCCGGTTCCTCCTGTTCCTCGGGACAAGATAAAGAGAGGAGCCAGTGGAGGGTTCAGGAGATCAGGCGTCCAATTTCCAGAATGGCTGTGAGGTCTGGAAAAAGTCACTTGTATCTGAGCCAGCAGCAAGTAACTGAAGACCCACCGCAAAGCGGCTTAAACAAGAGGGTTGGTTTGCCTTCACACATAGCAAGGAGTCCCAACGTAGGGTGATCCAGGGCCGGTTGACCTGGCAGGCCAACAATCCCCTCAACCCTCAAGGGGCCTGGAGACCTCCCATCTCTCCTCTGCCTGACATAGCACTTGACATTGTCTTCCTTCGGGTGCTTAATGTTTCAGGTCAGGAAGGTGAGACCCTGTCATCAGCTTGCACGGCTGGCTCTCAGCAGACAGCCATGGGCATGCTGTGGTTGTCCTGGTCCTGTGACGTTTGGAGGTGGGCAACTGCACATGTCCAGCACTACGTGGGGTGGTTTGCATCTTCCACGACCTTTGAATGTCACACCAGCCTTTCATGGGGGTGAAAAACCTGCTTTTTATTATCCAAGCCTGGGACCTAATTGCATTTTATTGAAGCGTTCTTGCCTGAGACTTACCCGGAAATTGAGGGACAATTCTCTGTGGTTTAGAGCCACCCACCACTCCTGGGCAGTGTTGCTTCCTTCACAGGATCTGAGCGACCGGATCACTCTGCATTGTCACGGTGCATTTTCTGGGATGGTCCTTCTTGACCGTGTAACATACCGAAACACAATTACCTTATTAGAAATTGCTTTTCTTGTATTCCTCCTTTATGTTAGGCATGGTATTGTGTCGATGGCTTTTTCTTTGGAACTGTTATCTATGGATTTCACTTCAGGATAGAAAAGAGGGTAGGTTAAAAGATTTGCAATAAAAAAGAGGATATTGGGTATGAAAGGGTCGTGAGCCACCTGCTTAGGCTAATAGAGTTCATCTTTGGGGTTGAAAGGGAGCATCCTCCTTGAGCAGCTGGGATGATGAACTTCAGGACAGAATTGGAGGTTCCCAGCAACAGAGAAGGAGGTAGAGTGGAGTGTCAGCTGGGAAGCCACCAATACAGCTGCTACCACATCCCATGGGGGACCTCTATTTGCTCATCTGTGAAATAGGGTTGGTTGTCTCAGCCTTGTCCCATGTGAGACAAACTCAGGGAGCTGTGAAAGCCCCCCACACCCAAAAGGTGGAGGGCGCTGCTGTGCCCTGGGGTCCTGCATGCCTTAGTTATCTTTATTGATCCCTGTTCCAGCTCTCACAAGTCCCTGTCCTCACAATTTTTTAAACCCAGATTCACTAAGACCATTAATATCAAGTAGAAATGTAGTTACCAATGCATCCGCAAGTCCACTGAAGTGTGGTGTTTCTTAACATGCTATCGGGCTGCCCCTTCCGGATACGTTGCCTGCTGACCGATCAGTGTTCAATAGAAAGAAATAGAGGAACATTCCAGGTATCCAGAAAGTGGAGATGGTGCAAATGCTCCCTGAGGTCCACCCTGCTCCAAGGACCTGTCTCCTTCCCCCAGAATTCTGCTCCTAGAACTTCAGATGCTAGCTTTAACCTTCTTCCAGGAAGGTGTGGGTGCAGGGACATTCCGGAGGGCTTTGGCAATGCCCTTGAGTCGGGCGGGAGTGGGGCTAGTCTTGGTCTTGCGCTTCGATCATACAGTGGTTAAGAGTGAGGCTGACTGCCTGGGTTTAAAACAGTCCCTGAGTTTAAATGCCAGAGCCACATGTTTAACCACTCTGCCTCAGTTTCTTCATTTATCAACCGGGTAATAACACAGCATTGGATTAAAACAAAGTCTACAAAACCTTAGAATTGTGGCTGGCACAGTACGATTTAGCCATTAGCTGACTCTTAGTCACTGATGCATGAGGTTTTGGGGCCAGGAGCAGCATGCTGATGGGGTACCCCCATCCTTTGCTGGGCCCAGAAGCTGTAGTCCTAGGAATCGTGACTCACAGTATTGTGGGGGAGCCGCCTCGGAACCTCTGCTTCCCTCCCAGGCCTGGGGTGGCTGGGCCCATGAAATGACCTCAGCCAGGAGGAATGAGGGGCGCGGAGTCTATAGGGCTGGGTTTCGGCCCCTGCCTACCCCTGGGGCCCTCCCAGCCCTGCTTCGTACCTGCTCGCCAGCAAGTGACCAGCAGGCAGCAGGACTCCAGGGGTCACCTCAGTTACTCACTGTGACCTCTTGATCCAGACCCAGCACACGGGACCCCTCAGCAACTCACCTCTGCTGATCACCGCTTACAGGCTGATCTCCAGCCTCGGATGCGCCATTGACCCTGACCTTAGCTAAGACCTCAGGCTGGCTTCTGACTGATATGTGGCTCTGAACTTTGACTAAATCCTGGGCTCAGACAGTCCCAGTTCTGGTATCTGGCTAAGCTCTGACCCTGACTGCAGACAAACTCATCTTCTAGACATGGAAAGCACTCAAGGGCTTCTGGGATGAAGTCCCTTTCTTTGTACCACTTCTCCTCCCTTCTGGTCCCTGGGCTCCTAAAGGGGGTCCCTTGCCTGGCTCCCCTTGCTGGGAGTAGTCACATGGAGAAGGAGGCCTCAGCTTGGGAGGAGAAGATGCTGGCTTTGTCTCTTTAGTCAACTTCTTAATGATGGCCACTAACGAGCATCTTTCCTCCTGCCCCCTCTGACTGCAGCTCCCAGGTGGAAGGACCAATCCCCCCATTAACCCAGAGCCTCCCTAAGAGCAGTGACAGAGCTCCCCAGTTGGACCAGGTATTTAAAGGACAGAACTGTGTTCCTTCCATCAGATTAGGGGATCCCCAAGAGCCAGAGTTGTGTCCTAGTCATCTGAGAGGGCCTCCAAGGAGGGGATAAGAGTAGCTGGGATACTGGAGTTGTACAGACTCGCATTCAAATCTGGGCTCCGTCATTCTTCAGCTGTGTGTCCTTGGGCTCAGCTTCCTCAGCTGTGAAGTGGGGCAGTGGTGTCACTTACCTGGTAGGGCTGTGAGGATTACATGAGATGCACGACAAGAAGCACTGGGTGTAGTACCTGGAGCCCATGACTGCTCTGTAGAGGTCAGAGGTCATGGATATTGTAACACCACCATGTCAGGGTTCTGCTAAGGCAGGGAGATGTGGTGAGGCTGAGACCCCCACCCCCCCACATATCAGGTCTTTCTCATTGGGTAAGGATCAAGTGGCAGTATCTAAGCTGGCCTCCCTGCCACCCTCACTTCTTATGGCTTCTCAGGGGCTCTGGGCCTTTAGGGCCTGGTCCAGCCTCTCCACAGAGCTCCTTTCTGCTCTTCCCCCAAGAAACAACCTCATTTCTGGCCTCGTTTCCCTACATCTACCATCCTTCCTGGGTTGCCTGACCCAGCCCACCCCCTCCAGGAAGCCTCCTGGGTTGACGTCTGCCAGGGCCTGGCTCTCTAAGGCTAAGTCACAAAAGCCAGGGCTGGTCCTCCATGCTGATGGTCTTGCCATGATCCCTGGCTGCCTGGTTCTCTGGACACAGTGAGGATTCAGGGCACAGCTGCCCCCTCCCACCACGGATCCTAAGGCAGAGCTGGGGTAGGGATAGGGTGAGTCCCCTGAATCAGAGCCACTGTGCTGAGGACATCTCCATAGCACTTGTGACCCAAACAAGCACCCAAACTGCCCTCAGGAGGGTTTGGCTTCTTTTTATCTCTTTTCAACTAAGTCAATTAAGTCATTTTGAATGACTCCAGTAGGCCACTTGAGGCTTTCTCTTTAGTGAGGCCTGATTCATTAAGACAACAGGACAGGTGCCAAGGTCAGCTATGACTTCATGAGCCAGGGACACACTTCCTGTAGGCGGGCTGGGGGTCCTGCCCACAGACCATTTCTCAGGGGAGAGAGAAGAGTAAGGCAGGCATCCTCATGTATGCCCAAGACTAACCTATGGGGGAGAGACCAAGAAAACAAGGATATGATGCCTCATTCAGCCAAAGCAAGGTGTGAACCCAGGCTGCCCCAGAGATTGGAGCATTTACTATTTTTTTTTTTGTTTTTTATTTTTTAATGTTTGTTTATTTTTGAGAGAGAGAGAGACAGAGTGTGAATTGGGGAGGGGCAGAGAGAGAGGGAGACACAAAATCCGAAGCAGGCTCCAAGCTCTGAGCTGTCAGCGCAGAGCCCGACGCAGGGTTTGAACTCAAGAACCGCGAGATCATGACCTGAGTGGAAGTCGGACACTTAACCAACTGAGCCACCCAGGTGCCCCTGGGGCATTTACTTTTTAATCAGCCATAAGCATTCTTCAAGGGTCTCCTAGATCCTTTGGGGAAGGATGAAAAAGATGGCTCTATGACTCCCGGAGACTCCTTCTACCTTGGCTGTTGGGGATATGAATGTGTCAACCTCTACGTTTGACCTATTTGTGTCTTTCTCCTCTTGAACTTTTATTTGTTACTATTGTTCTTTCATTAGGAGCAGCATTATATGCCTGTGTTTTATTGTAAGCTACCTCTTGTCCTCTCTGGAAGTAAGTAGAGTATACATAAAAAAGCAAGTAGTTGGGTCCGCAGATGCTCACAGACCATTAAGGGGGACTCCTGGGAACATCCTGTATCTTGCCCCTTGGTTGGGGGAAATCTCAAGCTACAGGATGTGGAAAAAGTGAATTTTCTGGGGTTCGAAGACCTGGAAACAATTTACAGCTATAGCTTCTGGTTGGGGTAAGGAGCTGCAGGACTTTGGCCCAAACTGTGGCTCTTTGTGGAAGGAAAGGGGTCTGGGTTTAGGGCTGCAAGCCTGACTTTGGCCCTAACTCCATTTTCTCTGATAGTGGGACCTGGGACAGATCCTTTTGCCCCATTGGGCCTCTGGGCATGGTGAGGGATATGATGAATATGATGTGGGGTTCAACCTTGGCTTTCACTGGGTTCCCCCCAGGCTCCCCTGAGCCAGACTTTAATGATTTCTCAGATCAAGGCTGGTTTGCACATCTGCTCCTGCTGCTCAAAGGAAACTAGGAGGGTTTGCCTAGACTCCAGGCCCAGAGAGGCGCCCTCCTCCCAGCTCCTAGAGGAGGAATCCATGTGTTCGAGGAATAGCTCCTTTCTGGCCCCAGGGAGACCCACTCAACACCTGAGGCCTGGTTCCCTCACATCCTTGCTCCTGTGTCCTCCACTGGCCCTGGTCCCTCCATGTCACAGACCCAGTATCTCAGGGTGACCCAGTGCTTACATCAGAGATGCCTGACTCCCTTGGAGCAGGTGTCTGCTTCTCAGCACAGGGAGCCTTCCTTAGGCTCTGAGCAAGAGCATCTTGCTGAGTGAGCTGAGAGGAACTTCTAGGAGCATCTCTTGACCTGGAAACAGGCTCAGTGGGCCCTGAGTCACCTGTCTCTCAATGATGCTGTGCAGATGGCATCATGGGCACAATTAACACTTACTGAGCACATGTCATGTACCTCCACCTCACTGAGGTGAACACTTATTTAATCCACACAACAGCCCCCAGAGTCAGGTACCATTATTAGCTTTAGTTTTATAAATAGGGAAACTGAGGCACAAAGAGTTTGTGTCACGCACTTAGGAAATGGTGGGTTAACCAAAGTTCTCTTAACTATTATAATCTACAGACTCACTCATTATTCCATCGTCCTTCCATCCATTCATTCATTCTGGAAGTTTTTATTGGGTATGTACCGTGTGTCAGATGTTAAGGATCCATGAGTGAATGAAACAAACGAGAAGTCCTGCCCATCTGGAACCACCATTCCAGAAGGAAGAGAAAGACAATAAACAGGACACACAGTAGACACGTGAAGTATATAGCACGTTAAGAGGTAATAAGTCTTACAGGGGAAGATAAGAGTAAAGTGGACTGTGGTGCTGGGGGGGTGGTGCTGCGTTGAAGTGAGATGGCCAGGGAAACCCTCATTTCAGCCAAAACCTGAAGGGGGCGAGGAGAGGGGCAGTGAGAAACTGTGTGATTCTGGATCTATTTTAAAGGTGGAGTCAAAGGTTTTGCTGCTGGGTCAGACGTGGGGTGGCAGAAAACTGGAGGAGTCCAAATTTGTGGCCTGAACAACTGGAAGGATGAGTTCCCATTTACTGAACTACAGGGTGGAGAAGGTTCTTTTCTGGTTTTGGGGGATGATCAGAGTACAGTCTTGGGCGTGTTCAGTGCATCCCAGGCAGAGCTGTTGAGCCAGCAGGGTCTAGCGTGCAGGGAGAGGTCCAGGCTGAGGACTCGGCTCTGGGCTCCGATCGTCCCACCGTCAGGGCAGAACAGGGGCATGGGGATTGCCGAGGAAACAGGTCCCACCACACGGCGGGTGAGTGGCAGGCCTGGGACTCATGCTTGTGCTATTCCCCAGGACAGGGGCTCCTGCGCCCTGCATCCACAGCCTCCCAGCAACAGCCAGGGCAGGAAAAGGCTGGGGCTGGCTGGCTCCACCTTGCCCTCTAACAGAGAGGGAGCTGAGGCCCACGTGACTTGCCTGGGCTGGCAAGGACAAGAGGCAGAGCTAGAACCCAGGCCTTCCTGATGTGAGGTTCAGAGATTTGTGCATGACAAGATAGTACTGGTGGAAGCGCCCTGACAGGTCTGGAATGTGGGAGTGAGTGCAGTGGTGATTATTACTATGCCCCATTGGCTGGCCAGGGGTGCATTTCGGCACGATTGGCAGGATCGCCCTCTCACCCAGTCAGTTCTGAGGACCGGCTCATGCTCTTCCTGCTGGGAGAGGCCCGGGCCCTGGGTGGGGGCCCCACACTCAGTCCCTGCCTCCCTGATTCATTCCAGCTCTCCTGGCGGCCTGAGTCACCTTCTTTCCAGGCGAGAGCTGCCTGTTTGGCAAATCCCTGGATCCAGGGGGGAGGAATGGGAACTCGAGCCCAGGGTTGGTCCTGGGCATAGGTGAGGCAGGCAGCCACCCACTCCTGCCCCAGATCCCTGCCCCAGCCTGGAATTTGCTCACTTGTCTACCTGTTCAGCCAGCAATTTCTGAGTAACCATCGCCATTTAGGTGCTCAGTATTGTGCAGGATACAAACCGCTTTCAAATAGTCCTGTTTTGCAGATGAGAAGACTGAGGCTCAGAGAAAGGAAAAGATTCCAGAGTGCCGAGCTAGTTCGTTAGCAGGAGAGCCGGGATACAGATGCAGCCTGTCCGACCCCAGGAGCTCTTCCATTTATTGTCACTACTGGCCCTAAGTGTGGCTGCCATTGTCCAACTCTTGGCCCCGACTTTCTGCTCTAGGGAAGCAAGATGTGACCTTGGAGGATCGATTCAATTCATCTTATACTTTAGGCATTGGGAGAAGGAGGAGGCAGTGGCCATGAAGGAACAACCTCATGGATGACCTTGCAGCAGGGGCAGGGCAATAGCTGTGGGAGAGGTCTCGGTGGTTGGGTGCTTAGCAGCAGCTCCATGCAAGTAATCAGAAGAAGCTTATCAGAGAAGAAGCAAGCTTGGTAGAAGGCATTCTGGGCAAGGACATAGCCAGAGGAATGGAATGAATTTGTATTCAAGGGCCAGATCATAGGGTGTGTGTATGGGGTAGGGGAGGGTCAGATTGCAGAAGTTTCTGAATGCCTGCGGAATGTTCTGGGCAGTACTGGTGAGGGGCTGAGGTGCCTCTTCCCCCAGGAAGCCTTCCTGTGCTAATTCCTCTCATTCCTCAGCCCCAGCCGGCCCTCCTTCCTTCCCGGGCATAGCCTGTACTTCAGAAGAAAAGCATGAGACTTCCTGGGTCGTGCCCTCTCTCCCAGGGAGCAAGGGCATGGGGAAGCTCACAGGATGTCTACACTACATCCAATAGAGACTGGAGATGGCAGAAAGCCAGAGACTTTCCCAAGAAGGCTCCAGCTCAGAAGGAGGTTTGACCCCCAGACAGGTAGACTGTGTTTTACTGGAGGTGTATCCAGAAGTCTTCTCTCCAAATAGCTCCAGCCAAAGGTTATGCTGCCCGGAATTTGAGCAGTGGAAACTCACACTTTTGGACTAAGGCACATCCCCTAATCATAGGCAGATTTCCTCGGGAGGCATATCACAGTTCCCATCACCATGAACGCCATGAGCCAACACTTTCTTCCTTGGGTGGGTGAAGGGGGTGGGATAGGGGAACAGAGAAGAGGAGGGCAGCCTGAGAACCCCATGAGAAGGTCAGGTACCAGAGGCACCTCAGGCCACTTCACACCTGTGCTGAGGGAGGATGAGATCCATTTGGAGGCTCCACAATAACTCCACATTTCACCAACGCCCCAACGGTTAGGTCCACACTTGTCCTCTATCAATGAAACTCTTGGTGGGTCTCGGGCTTCTTTGAATAGGGGGTGTAGGAGCTGATTTAGGAGGACTGTGAAGGGAGTGTCTGGAGGCCAGTTCCCCTCAGCAGGCAGAGCCTAATTCAGGGGAAACAAACCTGGGTACCAGTCAGGTAGCCAGTCTGTAGAGGGCCTAAAGGATTCAAGCTGGAAAATGGTGCCATCTAACTTAGGTTTCTACCTGTGACTCCATCTATAACTGACCAAATGTCAATTAGCTCCATTACCACTGAAATAGGCAGTGCCCTTGAGTAAAATTAAGAAAATTTTATGCCAACCTATGTTGTCTGTGTATTTCTGAAATAAGCATGTAGACGTTGTATGATGCAGTTACATGATATGCCTCTCACCTGGGACCCATTCAAAGCTGCAATGAGCTGAAATCCTGCAACCAAATAATGCACGGTGCATAAAGCACTTTTATTGGGAAGGAGGGATTTCTTTTATTACATAAGGTTTAAAGGCTTTGACATGACCCCCAAAACAGGTCCAGTTTTGAAAAAGGAGGACTGAGACCTTGAGGAATGTGGCCAGCGGATGACCAGGAACCACAATAAAAATAATGTTTAAATGTGAATTTAGGCTTAGCAACGATATGTATATAAGTTCGAGGGTGTGGCTAATAGTGGCCACTTATAAATAAGGGGAAGATTCTGAAATAAACAATTCCAAGTAAATTAAAATATATGACATTGACTGCAAGTAATTGATTTCTTATTCTGAACACAAAGAAAGAAGTATGTAATTTATATTAACTGAAAATCTGTTTCTCCATTTCCACTAAATAAAAGCTGAACACAAAACAATTTTAATGGGTTATGGGGACACTAATTATTAGCTTTCTTGGGTCGACTGGGTGCTTTTATCTTTGTTGATGAGGTTGGCTGGAGGCATATAGGCTGCTTGTGGGAAAGCCAGCAGCTGGGAACGACACAGGTCCAAATGCGTGATATAATAATACATGTGCTTCTTATTAGTGCTTTAAACAACAAGACGTAGCAGAAGGTCTAATAATTATTGCAATTCCAATGTAGTGGTGAGCACCGATGATACTTCAAGGTGTCTTCCCTAACTGTAACGTGATACGAGAATATCCGATTCCTATTGGTGACAAAGTCACAGGTACTTTGGTATTCCTCTGTGGTTTGTGGTCTACATGCATGATTGAAAGAGAATTCAGTGGGGGATTAGGGAAAATAAAGGTGTATTTGTTTTTCTTCACCCAGTTCTCAAACCTTTGCATCCTATCCACAGACTCCCACGGGGTCCAGGGACCCCAGGATAAGGATCTTGGCCTCTGAGGCTGCACCTCAACCCAAGCACATGGGGCAAATGCCTGGAGAGTGACACTCTGGGGCTGACTTCCCCTCTACCTCCTCCTTAGGGCTGGCATCTTGTCTACAGCTGTGTCCTGTCTCCCTCCAGGCTCCCCGGGTGACCATTCCTCATGGCTCCCTGCTCTGCCCCCATCTGCCTGCCCCCCATGCCCGCTCTGAGTTGGGGCCTCTGGCTGGCCTGCTGCCAGAGCCTCCTGACTGGCCCCCTGCTCCTCTCTGCTGGCCTCATGTTGGTTTTCCACATGGCAGCCAAGGGGACAGCAAGATGCAATGTTCCTCATGTCACCATCTGCTTAAAATCCTTCGGTTGCTTCCAAGCATGCTTAGGATAAGAATAAGAGGCAGATCTCGGCCCCGGGGCCCAGCTCGTGGCCCACCAAACTCATCTCCCACTGGCCCTCTGTACACACCCTTGCCGCCTTTCACTTCTGGCCCATCCATGCCCTCCACCGGCCTCACCACTAGCTGTTCCTTCCTCTGGGGTGCCCCCGCTCAGCTATGCACCTTGAGAAGCCCTCAGCTCTTTCTCCGATGTGACTTTCTCCAGGAACCTTTCCTGCTCTCCCTGGCGCCGCCCCCCCACACCGGCTGCCCCTCTCAGTGCTGGTTTATCATAGTGTACATTTCACCTCTCACACGGGGGATGGATGGACGTCTTTTGATGCTACCGAGGGGGCACTGTGAACATCCTGCAACCTGGGAGGACCACGCAGCCCTGAGACTGCTCTGGCTTGTGCTCACTTTAGGAGACCACAGAGTGCTGGGAATGCAGGGGCCATTGGCCTGGGGTGCAGGGCAGAGGCCGGCCACCCTCCCTGTGAGCCGCACACCATGCTCTTTTGGGCTCTCCCAGCACCAGGGTCTAAAGCCCCTGATGCAGTTTCAGTTTTACTCTTCTTTGATCTTGCCATCTAGACTATAAGGTCTGAGAAGGCAATGATGTCACCAGTGCCCAGCACCTCCCGTGCACCGGGGACTCAGTGGGAATGACAGAATGCGCAAGCTCTGCCCGGAAGAGCCCTGTGTCCCCCATCCTTGTCCCTCCCGGCCTCTCCAGAGTCTACGCACTCTCACCTGGGCTTTAGTGGAGATTTCCCCACTCGCTGGCTAAGTCATCGCTTCCTCGTTTTGCAGGAGCGTTGCCAGTGACTCAGACTCGGTGTGGCTGGCCCTGCCTCGGAGGGAGCTCCCCAGAGACCGAGTAGGTGCTGGCAGACGTGTGCCGAGTTGAGTGTCAGCCAGGCTCGGAGGCGGAGGGGTGGACAAGATGACCTGATTGGAGGAGGGTGGGCCCTCAGAGGCCAGGTACCTGAGGTCAGGGTTCAGTTCAGGGTTAGGGGGCAGGGCAGAGGCTCAAGGGAAGGTGCTGGGGAGACGGAGGAGTTCCACACCCTGTGATCTGGGCTGGGTGCTCCAGATAGGATCCTGTCACACCCCCGGCCGTCTGCTCTGCCTGCTCCTGGGGCCGGGGCAGCAGGTGGGGCTCACTTATCGCCAATGAGGCCAATGGGTGGAGCTGGCCTGGCTCTGTGGAGATGACAATCACACAGGAACTTCTCAGTGGAAAATCACCTCATCGCATAGCCCCTTCCTGGGAATGGGAGCAGAAAGGACCTGAGAGGTATTGGGCCAAAGGATTCACCAAATATTGGGGTCTTTGGAAGGCACTTGGGTTCTTCTCAACATGGAGGTGGTGGAGCTCCTCTCTGCAGGACCCTCACATGGACAGTATTCAGACTGGGTCAGGGCGACTTGAAGGTTAGTCCGGAGCTGTGTAGATCTTGGCCTTTCGGACCCTTAGGAAGTAACTGAAGCCTCCTTCTAGGCCTTTGGGGTCTTCAAAATCACCTCTCATCAGACCATCTCTGTCCTGGACCAACTCTAGACATGGTCCCCTGAGGTCTTGTACCTCCAGCTTGGCTGTGAAGGTACCTTAGGCTAGGGTCAACTTGGGGGCTGAGTGCTCTGGACACCTTTTTTTTAACTTTTTTTTTTTTTTTTTTTTTTTTTTGAGACAGAGAGAGACAGAGCATGAACGGGGGAGGGGCAGAGAGAGAGGGAGACACAGAATCGGAAGCAGGCTCCAGGCTCTGAGCCATCAGCCCAGAGCCCGACGCGGGGCTCGAACTCACGGACCGCGAGATCGTGACCTGAGCTGAAGTCGGACGCTTAACAGATTGAGCCACCCAGGTGCCCCCCTGGACACCTTTTTTAATGGGGACAGTGGCTACTGGCCCTTCTGGTCAGGGCGTACAGGCTGAGGAATGTCCGTATCACTTGCCAATTAATTTGTTTAACATGAAGCGCTAAGACATATGTGCACAAACCCAGAATATACCCTGGCATGAGCTTTCCCACCCATGTCCACAAATGAAGACCTTCTCTCACATGACCACAGACGTAATTAGGCTCCCATCCGTCAGTGCACAGGACCTCCATAGAGGGTAGGTGGATGTACCTCAGACATGGAACAGGCCCCACCTGCAGGCTCAGTTCCCCAGTCTTGTCTGGGAAGGCGGGCAGTCATGCAGATTTCCTTCCAACCTCTTCTAGGTGCTAAAAACCATACTTGCAGTTGAACTGTTTGTACAACTTTGTATCTCATGTCATGAAGAGTTTTTTGTAAACTCTTGAGCACTCTTTGGAGTGCTCAAGGTTGCGCTGGGCTGGGAGAGGCTTTATTTATTTATCAAACATGTCCATGGCCTCATTTTAAATCATTTTAAATCATTACATAGTCATTTTAAATCATTACATAATCTACTGTCATATGGGCAGATCCTAATTTCTTAAACCAACCCCCTATTATTGAACATGTAAGTTATTTTCAGTTTTTCACACGACTGTATGTAAATCTTTACCCACCCAGCAGATGACTTCCTTGGGCTGAATTCCCTGGAGTCACAATACTGTCAAAGGGTAAAACTCCCCTCCCTTTCCTCCCCCATTTTTTGTTGAGATAAATTAACATATAAAAAGGTAAGTCTTTTTTAAAGGCCTTTGATTCATAATGCCAAATTTACTGAGATGATTGATTTATCAGCAGTTCCTTCACCAAGCCTAGAGACTCTTATTTTAAAAATTATTTATGAATGTAATGTGCAAAATTATTTTTTGTCATTCTTTTGATTTGCATTTGCTGATAATTAATAACTACAAACATTTTAAATGTCTGTTAGCAATTTATATTTTCACCTTTTTTTTTTTAAGGCAGGAGAGTATTCTGTATCCCAGTGCTCCCCCCCCCCTTTTTTTTTTTTATTATTATTTATTATTTTTGGGACAGAGAGAGACAGAGCATGAACGGGGGACGGGCAGAGAGAGAGGGAGACACAGAATCGGAAACAGGCTCCAGGCTCCGAGCCATCAGCCCAGAGCCTGACGCGGGGCTCGAACTCACGGACCGTGAGATCGTGACCTGGCTGAAGTCGGACGCTTAACCAACTGCGCCACCCAGGCGCCCCTCACCTTTTTTTTTCTATTTGAGTTCTCTTACCAGTGATCTATTTTGTCCTCAGCTTTTTTTTTTTTTTTTCCATATTGATTTCTAAGAACTCTTTCTATAGTCAGGACATTAACTCTCTCTTTACTGGCCATATTTGTTTCAAATATTGTTTCTATGTTTCCTACTTGACTTTACATTCTGCTTTATTTGTTTTTTGTCATACGGAAAACTTACATTCTAAGCAATCAAATTTGAAATTCTTTCCTTCAGAACTGCCCCATACGCTTTTAAGCGAAGAATGCTCCTACCTGCTCTAGATGTTGAATATCACTGCTGTGTGTGTGTGCGTGTGTGTGGCTTCATTTTACAATTCAGCTCTGTAATCATCTGGGAAATAAGGAAGAGAAGACATTATCCCTGCCCTCAAGGAGCTTGCAGGAAGCAGAGCAGAAGGAGTGTGGTGCCTATGTTATCACTGCTCTTATGTGTGCCAGAGATAAAATATGCAGATAGGGATTCAGTGAAAGGAAAAGGGAGCTGCATGGAGGAGATGGAAATTTAATGGAGTGCTCAAGGTTGCGCTGGGCTGGGAGAGGCTTTATTTATTTATCAAACATGTACACAGCCTCATTATGTGCCAGGCATTGTTTTAGAGCTTCATAAATATTAACTGATTCAATCCTCATAATAACTTACTGAATTATTAGCATACTATTATTACCCCATTTTATAGTTGAGGAAACCGAGGCCCAGAGAGTACAAGCAACTTACCCAAGATGGTACAAGGAAGGGCCGGGATTTGAACTCAAGAAGCCTGGTTGGGTTGGGAGGAAGCAGGGGAGCTTATGGCTAAGGGACTTGAATGTACAGGGAAAGGATTTAGTTAGACCAGCAGTTGGCAAACTGTTCCCGCAAAGGTCTAATAGTAAATATTTTAGACTTTGCTGGCCAAGAGGACAAACTGAGGAAATCATAGACACTTAAATGACAAAAGAAAAAACAACATTTTTTATTAATGAAATTTAAAATGTAATAATGAGTACAATTAAAAAATAATACAGGTCTATAATGTAAAAAATGGAAACTTTTTGAGGGATATAATATTTTGCTCACTTGGGGTTTAAAGTTAGTGGTCCCTATCATCTAATAGCAAATGTTCACCTGTGAAAACCACTCTCGGGCACCTGGGTGGCTCAGTCGGGTAAGTGTCTGACTTTGGCTCAGGTCACGATCTCACCATTCATGAGTTCGAGCCTCACGTTGGGCTCTGCGCTGACAGCTCAGAGCCTGGAGCCTGCTTCGGATTCTGTGTCTCCCTCTCTCTCTGCCCTTTCCTCACTCATGCTCTCTCTCTCTCAAAAATAAATAAATTAATTAGTTTTAAAAAACACTATCAGTTTGTGGAGCCTTAGGGGACACAAATGATGGGTTGGATTTGGCCTGTGGTTGAATGTAGTCTGCCAGCCCCAGTTTCGACCCGGGGTCGCTGGCAGAGCTGTGCTGAGGAGTGTCCACTGGCCGGAGAAGAAAGAGGTAGAAAGCTACTGCCGAGGTCCAGGGAGAGATGAGGCAGTCCACCTCAGGGCCAGGGCAGTGTGGGTTGAGAGGCAGGGCTGATTTGCTAGCCTTTTCCGAGGTGGGCTCCCGGGGCTGGTGATTAAGTGTGCGGAGAGGGAGAGGGTCCTGCAGACAGTGTGGGCGGCCGGCGTGAGCCGGCACACGGAGGCCCGGTGCCGCCCACCCGGTCGGCAGTGTCCTCAGCCCCGGCCTTGCCCCGCCAGCTCAGGGGGAGTGCACCGGGAAGACTTGAGTAGAGGCCATGACACTGAAGAAGGAAAGGACGCTGCTCCTGCCACAGTTTGGTGGGGCCTTACTGCTGCAGGGCACCAGGAAGTCTCTGTGGCCGGAGAGAGTCCCCACGTTTCTGGTCACAGGGGCAGCAATCCCACCAGCAGACGGTTGGTTCTCTTTTGGGCTTACGCACTGCCCCTTTCACAAGGTGGCCGGGCACCCGGGCCTTCCCTTT